>NC_135542.1:80132532-80432532 GCF_045843805.1 Urocitellus parryii | reverse complement strand
GCAGTGGCAGACCAGATGACTGCCTCGACTCCTTTCACTTCTGAACCGCCATGGAGACCGCAGAGGGCTAATATCCCCCACATCCTCTGTGAATGCAAACCTTCTGCACACTTTGGGGAGTAAAACCCTTTCACTCATAAGGGTGTTAATGTTAACACAGAAGAAAAGTGTTTTAAAAATTGCATTAGTTCATAGACTTATATTGAACTCATGAGGGGGAATCTAGCCCCAGAGAGATAAAAACTAAAGAGCTGAGCCATAAACCAGTATGATAACATCCTTATTATAAGATGCAAATTGAGGGACCCAATTCACTAAAACACATGTTACTGGTATTTAATTTTGCTTGTGGGAATATATCAGAAGTTGGCCTATGCCTTATGCACAATGTACTTAAAACGAGGGCGAGTAACTTTAGCTATAAAAAAAAGTGATAAAGAAGCACAGGGCAAGCCAGGATTGAGAGATAATTGCAAGAAGCTAATTTAAGTGTCAGTGTACACAGCTTGCTTTCCTGGCTTCGGCTTGGAGGCATGGCATTGGTGAGACGGAGGCAAGCAGAGCTGAGTTCTCGGTGGGGTGGCTGGCGTCCTGTGACCCTACAGGGATGGCAGACCTCTGGGCGGGGCTGCAAGAGGCAGGCCCACGCCCCGTGGCCATGGCAGGAACTTCACTCAGTTCGTGGGTTGGTGAGCTTGTGGTTTCTAGAACAGAAGATCACTTCCTCATGAGAAAGAGGTCAGTTCCTCTTTCCTGGGTGGTACAAACAGCCTGCAGAGGGTACTCGGACTTCCTGCCACCACGTCCACCCTGAGCAGGTGAGTTATGCTTCCCTCTCAGGGTGTATCTCAGAGGATGTCCCCCACGTCTCTCCAGGTGGTCATCCCTGTGGGGCTCAACAGACAAGGAAACCTTCCCTCAATTCTCACCTCCTTTCAGAAGCCTTCCTCCCCCAAGGGGCTCTGGGATCTCCATCAGAGACTCAAAGTGTGACCCGTGGAGAACAGAGCCTCAGGGCGACCCCTGAGAGCTCGGTAGAAATGCACAACCTGCAGCCTCTCCCCAGAGCTTCTGAGTCACGCTCTGCTTTTTAAGGAGATTCATTCAATTTTGAGAAGTATGGCTAGTCTCACTCTCTGACCTATGGCACAGACTCTCATCCTGCATTTATCATTTAGGGTTTATAGTTTTTGCATAACTGAGAGGATCCTCTAGATACTTGAAGTTTTCTTCAAAACTTGTGATTGGAAGAAAAAAAAGTATCATAGGAAACAATGAATGCTTTGGAAACTATCAAGGTAGTGTCGCCAAACACCAACTTAGATAATATGGGGGGTCAACTTGAGGGTGGTTGGGGAGGGACAGGGTGTCCAGCCTTTGGGGATTAATAAGTCTTCTGGGGATTTATATTGGCAGTGTTTATTCAAGTCTAAGAACCTAGGGATGTAAGGTTGGTGTGTCCCTGCCAGCCCTTTCTGGAAACAGGCCAGTTACTGCCCTGAGAGTGGACCTCAGAGGGTAGTGAGATGGGGGAGTGAGAGGACAGAGGCCCCTAGGCCACCCTAGATGATAAGGCATGGAGAACCTCAGGGCAGGCTGTGTGAGCCTGCAGTGATTTCAGGGGCTCTTTGGACTGCTTCTGAGTAGTCCACCTTTCATCACCTGAAATGCCTCTAATAAAATGAAAATCCTTCTGTAATACAATTAGTAGAGAAAATGCTTATATGGCAAAGGCAGGTTGAGGTAACACTCAGGTTAAAGAACTACCAGTCAACCACTCACCATGTCTCGGGGCCTGTGTAGATATGGACCCATCCTGGTCTTGCAGGGTGAACTCAACAGAGTCTTCCCTCCCAGAGGTGGGAAGTGGACTTGGACGAACAGCCAGAGGACTGAGTGGAGAGTATGAATTTTGAAGTCTCTACTGTTGTCTTTGAGTTAGGCCCGGTTTACTTCGTACCAGGCAGGAGGACAAGAGGACCAAACAAGTTTTGACTCATTATTCAGTAAAGGATTTTGTTTTTGTCTTTAAGCCTGGGTTGTTTCAAACACAGTAGCTTGTTCCTAGGGCTTCAATGTCTTAACTCCAACTAGCCTGCCCCACACTTTGTGGGGTCCCTAACAACAAATCCAGTGTTCTGCACATAATTCCTGAGTGATGAATAAACCCTTCACAGAGGGATGGGGCTATAGGTCAGTGGCAGAGCGCTTGCCTGGCATGTGTGAGGCACTGGGTTTGATCCTCTGCAGCACATAAAAATAAATAAATAAATAAAGGTGTCCATCTATAACTAAAAAAAAGTGTTATATATATATATATATATATATATATATATATATATATATATATATATATAAACAACCCTTCACAGATGTCCAGATGGAAGGGGCCTTTGGAAGGGCTGACAGAGCTCCAGTGGATTATTTCATCCCCCGGGATGGACGTAGCCTCATTGTGTTGTTGCTGGGACAGCCACAGGCATTCTGGTCCCTGGAGAAACTAACATGTAAAGTGGGCATTTTCCTGGAGGCTTTTAAAGTTCGAAATGTACCTTCGGATTGATCTAAAGGCTCTGAGATGGGCAAGGGACTGGCGATGGTTGGGATGGGATTGCTACTGAACCCTCTCAGGGGATTAAAATATTTGTGTTTTTCCGATGGTTGGGATTCAGTTCCTGACTTCAGATTCCCATTTGGTTGGTCTTTGAGAAGTCATCTCTGCAGGAGCTTCCTTGGGAATGGAGAGCCCTGGGTGCCTCCCTTTGGGCAGGCTCTTGATCCACTGGGGCTTCACTCTCTTAGGTGGGATCAGAAGGAACAATCCGTGAGCCTCTGAGAGAAACGCCCCAGCTGAGGCGCTCCACTGCTGGGGCAGCAGCCCCTGGTTTTTGGAGGAGGCATGAAGAGAAGCTGACGGAGAGCTTTCCTTCGCTTTAATTTTCAGTCACTGTCTTATCACTGCTGCTGTGTACCTTTGGGTGACCAACTTCTCCCACTGAGCTCCCGAGCACGGCTGCACTGTGGTTTGACACAGGAAGGGCAGGGCTAGGCCTTCTTTCACTAATTGGGAGACTGAGCCAGAGGGGTTTGGTGCGCTCCTGAGATCCCACATCGGGTTATGAGTCAGGTCAGCGGCCCCCCAGCCCCGCGTAGATGTTTCAGAACTGTGTCTGTGGACCACTGGTGCTCTCCGACAAGTTCAAGTCCTCTTCCTTGCTCTTCTTCCCAAGTCCAGTGGGTGGGTGCCCTCTCCTCGGGCAAACTCTGGCTGCTTCTCACCAGTGCTGAGCAGCCCCCTTTCCTTGGCTTTCTTCACGCAACTCACAGAGCTCGGAGGCCTTAGGGTCCATTTATGGCTCAGGACAAATTGTACCCCGTACCCCCAACCCCAGCCCCAAAGCCAGCAAACCTACAAGGCTGGCTATTGAAACAAAGACACGATGCGTGTTGACGAGGAGGTGGAGGGATGGAATCCTTGGGCTAGCAGGAATATAAAATGGTGGAGCCACTGTGGATAACAGTTTGGCAATTCCTCAAAAAGTTAAGTAGAGAACATATGGTAGGACCCAGAAATTCCACTCCTAGATATGGATCCAAAAGATTGAAAGCAGGGACTTGAACAGTGGTCTATAACACCCACGTTCATGGCAGCATTATTCTCAATATCTAAAAGTGGGAACGAGCCATGATAGGAGCCTGGGGGTACACACAACGGAATAACATTCAGCCATAGAAACGAATGGAATCTGGACATAAGCCACCACCTGGATGGACCTGGAGAACATTATGCTAAATGAAATAAGCCAGATACAGAAGGATCAATACTGTATGATTCCACTCACATGAGAGCCCCAGAACAGGCAAATTCATAGAGACGGAAAGAAGAGTGGAGATTGCCAGGGGCTAAGGGGATGGTGGCCTGGGGAGTTAGGGTTTAATGGGTGCAGAGTTTATGTTGGGAATGATTAAAAAAGCTCTGGAGGTGGTTCATGTCTATTTTACCACAATAAAAGATAAAACTGTTTAAAAAAAAGCAAATAAGATCTATGCATGGTGGTGTGCGCCTGAAATCCCAGCGTCTTGGGAGGCTGAAGCAGGAGGATGGTGAGTTCAAAGCCAGCCTCAGAAACTTAGAGAGGCCCTAAGCTATTTGGTGAAACCCTATCTCTAAATAAAATATTAAAAATAGGGCTGAGATGTGGCTCAGTGGTAAGTGCCCCTGGGTTCAATCCCCAGAGCCAAAAAAAAAAAAAAAAGAGCAAATAAGAAACAACAACAACAAACAATGACAGTGAAACCACAAGCAAAGACAAGAGAAGGCCAAGGGAAAAAAGGGACCAACAGGGGCCATTGTGTAAAAGAGTGATTTCCAGCTTGGAAAGGAAGAAGAGAAAGAGAGCCGTGACCCTGGGCAGTGTCCAGAAAGTGCTCTGCCAAGGGGCCTTTAGGCCTTGGTGCTGGGGATCAGGGTCCTGCAGGGAAGCTGTCCCAGTGTCAGCCAGACAAGGCCGGACTTCTTTTACAACATGGCAGCGTGCCTGGAGCCCCAGGGCAGGATCATATCCCTGGGGTGGGAGAAGTGTCCATTTCCATTTTATTTATGTGTTTTATCCCCAGAGTAGGATAAATGACTGTGAAACTGACCTGATATTTATGTCCACTTTAAGGCCGGTGGTTTGATATGAGTGCTTTCCCGATGAACTGCGCCCTCTGAGCCATTTACTTTGGTAGAAGGTTTCTGTGGGGGAGGAGACTGGGAAAAGTCATCAGATCCCTTGGTTTGCTGTTCCCTCTAATTATACTCTCACCTTTGCGTAATTTTCATGCACTTAGAAAGTGCAAGAAGTGGGGCCCCTTAAAGTATTCCCGAGACAGGTGCAACATCCCCCATCCCACAGCCGGGCTCTTTGCTGTTAGAGTTTCACTTTTATCATTCTAAAAGTTTCATGCTGTCTACACTGCCCCTTAGGAAAAGTGGGACATTCGGCTTCTGAACTTGTCCTTGGGCTGAATCTGAGAAGACGGAGACTGCGCTGTAACTGTAAATGTGCATGGTCAGTCTCTGTTTGTTTAGAATCATCTCTTCTCTTTCCCACCTGCAGAGAGAAGGTGGTGTGATCACAGTCCTTGCCTGTACACCTCTGTTTGTCCAACCTGAAGGTCAAGGTCTGTAGTTAGACAGAGGCAGGAATGCAAGGTGTGATCGTGGATGAAACAGTCCAGGCAGGACTTTTTTCTGGTTGCCACTCGGCTTTGGAACCAGAAGGGCAAGAACTGGTCTCAAAAGCAAAGGACCTTCAGAAAATTAAAGTCGCATCCAAGACCAGCACAAAGGAACCAAGCACTGGGCCCTGTGACTTGCTCTGAGGTACAGCGGAACGTGGTATTTGCTGGTGATGGAGGCAGATAATTAGGATTTCTTTTTCACCCAATGATTTAGTTTTCTGAATTCTGAGAAATGACCTAGGCAAATCTTCCTTTATAATCTTATTTTTAAAAAAAAAAAAATCAATTGGTCCAGGCTGAGATTAACTACAAGGGAATTGAAGCAGGAGGAGAAGCTGATTTTTGCGAGCTGCTTGGTAAATGTGGGGAGTTCTCTGAAGGATTCTGAGTAAGTGGGAGGAGGAAAAGGAAGTGATCCTATGTTACAAATAACATAATGAGGCAGTCACAGCTTTGATAAAGGTTTTTAATGTTGCAGAAGAGTTATTTTATCATTTTTGTCTCCATGCCACCCAGGAGTTGCCAATACCCTTTTTTTGTCAGACAAGTGAACTAAGGCTCAGAGCTTTCTGGTGGTTTATGGGAGGCCACAGAACTGGTTAGGAGGAGGCAAGGACAAGGACCTGGGTGTTGTGACTCAGCCTGCAGACTTTCCTTGGGGTTGTCAAACTTGTTCTTTCTGGACATGCCTGCTCTTGGCTGCTAGGTGAGAGAGCGCTGGATGTATTGGGCTAAGTCTGAGAGTTGATGGTGTCTCTGGGAGATGCTAATGGGCTCAGACTGGGCCTGGTCCTAACCCTCCACGGAAGGGTCTGTCTTCAGCCCCTTTCCTGGAAGGGAGGAGCGGGTGTTGAGTTCATGGTATGGATGCTTGATCCTCAGGGATTCCATGCCGCCTGCAAAAGCAAGTGCATTGGACAACTGGCCTCCTCTAGGTCACATCTGAGCTTGGCCAACTCTTATGTCTTATCCCTAAGAGTGCAGCTCTCTTGTTACCCTCCAAGGCTCAAATGCCTCCTTTTAAAGTTACTATTCTGGTTGGGATGCCAAAGTCATATCCTTCAGAAGGTCCTTGTCTTATTATTATTCTCAAATATCAGGGAGAAGTCTTTAGTCTTCTCTCCTCAGATGGATTAGTTTGTCAGAATTTCACCTTGGCAGTTCCAGACAAGCAAAGAGTCTGACCTTGGGTGACGAGATGCAGAGAATTCAGCAAAGACAAGACTGGAGCTGGCAGGGATTGGGGAAAGGACGATTGCAGCCCCCGGAGACCTCACCTAGAGAGATATCCGGGGGTCCAGCTGGAGGCAAACTCCTCGGACTTCACAAGTAACCTCACACGTGACCTCGTGGGACTGCGTACCAGGGAGGGGCTGTTGAGGACAGCTTTAGGCCAGAAGCCTGGTGGGCCTGTCTGTCCCACCAAGACTTCAGCATTAAGACTCTTTAGGCCTAGTTTCTGCTCTTGGAGTTCATTTGTACGTTTTCTGTGCCTTAGTTTTCTCATCTGCAAGGAGCAGATGAATTCCCACGTTCAATTCTCATTAAGATTCTTTATAATTTTCCCTGGAAGGAAGAACCTCCAATGGACCTGGAATGCTCCTGGGTGCCAGGTGAGAGAGCGCTGGATGTATTGGGCTAAGTCTGAGAGTTGATGGTGTCTCTGGAAGATGCTAAGGTGCTCAGTGTGGGCCTGGTCCTAACCCTCTACGGAAGGGTCTGTCTTTAGCCCCCAGGTAGGAAGCTACTGGGCTCTGCCCTAGGAAGAGTCTGTGAATCATTGAGAGTTAGTTCAATGACCATGATGAGAAGCAGGCTCGACCAGCCAGTGAAAGAAGGTGACCACCAAAAATGCCAGGGACGTGCATAAGAAGGTTTTTGCCAGGAGCCAACAAACCCGCTCAGGGTCTCAACTTGGTCAGGAGTGGAATGCCTTCTTCTTCTTCTTCTTCTTTTTTTTTTTTTTAAGGAAATAAATCTAATTAGGCCTTTTATCTTCTGTAGAAATCATAAATTTAACATGTATTGGGGTTAGTAGACCAGTTCAGGGGCTGTTAAGGGGCATGGGTTCATTAGGCTGGGAGTATTTACGAGGCAGGGTGTAAAGGACACCATTCAACAATTCTTGGCTCAGGGCTGCTTTGACCGTAGCTCTGAGGCATCCTTTGGAAGTCTGTTTTGGAGTTCCATTTGTTGAAATATAGTTTAGAACACAAAGAACTGAATTCCTTTGAAAACATTTCCCTCTCACCCCAACCAGTTAAATTTCCAATACTTTTGAATCATGGTCATAATTCAGTTTACAAACACAAATGGAGTGCCTGCTGTGTCTTGCGACCTGCAAGACTCAGGTGTTTTGAGGAAAACAGCAATGAACGATACCAGGGCTATAGCAGGTGACTCAAACGACATTTTCTGAATTGCAATACATTTGGGAATTTTTCTTTTCAGCTAAGAAGGTGCAACAACACACATCTGCAGATGACCTCCATGGATCTTGTTTTGTTAGCAGGACTTGATCTTGGTTCTTGGAAACATTTTTGTTTGCAATTGATAAGTCAAATTTTGTCCTAATCAAAATATGGTAGACACATCCCAGAATGAGCAAGAAGAAGAAGAACAACAACAACAACAAATCTAGAATACAAACCAGTTTAGACAACCACAAATGAAAATCTATCTACTCATTGGGCACTCAGTGAAGGTGAAGGACAGGCTCTATTCTTGAGTTTCTGTTAAGTGTATTTCATTTATTCCTTTGAGCCATGTGGTATTATTGCCATTTTTCAGATAAAGAAACTGAAGCTTAAACTAGTTAAGTGATTTGATCAAGGTCACTTAGCTGGTAAGACATGAAGTCAGATCTGCCTGACTTGAAAGTCTGTACTTTTGTTCATTCATCCCACAAATATTTTGTGAGAATTTCTGATCAAAGCTGCTGCCCCCATGTGGGACCTTACATGTACTCTGAGGGACACAAATCAAGCAATCCTAAAGCATAGCACAATAGAACATGTTTTGTAAGGAAGGGCTACTTCAAGAGCTGCATGGATTCAGGCAGAAAGATGGGTGCCAAAGAGGCTTGGCTGCATGTCTCGGGAGAACCTTAGGCTAGTCTAAGCCCAGCAAAGTTCTGCAGGGGATAGAGGGCGGAGAGTGGCAGCACACGGTGTGTCTGGGGGCTGGGCAGTGAGATAGGTAGGGAAACCAGAGTAGCTGCTTGTGCAGTGTTGCCTGCTTTCGATTGAAGTCAATCTCCCTGGAGTGGCCTTTCAACTCTCAAAGTTTGAAAAGATGGGAATAACTTTCATTGTCTTTTTTTTTTTTTTCTTTTCTTTCTTTTTCTGACAATACTGGGAATTGAGCCCCGGGGCTCTCTAGCACTGAGCTACACCCCCAGCTCTGTTTATTATTTTATTTTATTTTTAAATTTTGAGACAGGGTCTCACTAATTTGTGGAGATTGACCTTGAACTTGTGGTCTTCCTGCCTCAGACTCTCAAGTAGCTGGGATTATGGGTGTTCTCCAACCCAAGGGGAGAGCTTTCGCTATCTTATTCCCATTTTCATCTGCCTTAATAGTAACTATCTCCAGGTCCAGAAAGAAAGCTGGGAGGGGGAAAAGATAAAATAATTACTCATTAGCTGGACGCTGCGGTGCCCACCTGTAATCTCAGTGGCTAGGGAGACTGAGACAGGAGGATTGCGAGTTCAAAACCAGCCTCAGCAATGGCGAGACACTAAGCAACTCAGTGAGACCCTGTCTCTAAATAAAATACAAAATGGGCTGGGAATGTGGCTCAGTGGTTGAGTGCCCCTGAGTTCAATCCCTGGTACCAAAAAAAAAAAAAAAAAAAAAAAAAAAAGCCAACAAACAAAACAAAACAAAAAACCAAAACAACAACAACAACAACAAAACACACCTCATTGATGGCCATATTTCCTTGTGTTTCCAAAAACCATGTCCAATCCAAATGACTTTCCTACAGGTATGTCTATACAAGTGAGGTTTAATAAACTTAAAAAAAATGAGAGAAATCTCAAAGTAGAGAATTTAAAAGCCTTGTGTTCCCAAGGGCCATATGTCACTATGGCAAAGTACTTATTTCTGTGTGCAATCCAGATCTTTAAAAATAATACACTTGTAAGTAGGTGTCTTATTGGTTGAAGAAATAGTTGCTTGGCTGCTGACTTGGTTTTCAGAGAACAGAAATGACATTTCTGTGAACAGGTATTTAACTCAGCTTCTCAAAAGTTGCCAATAACCTTTACTTAAAGTGATTCTTGGAGGAGGCTGTCATGGTGATTCTAATTTTTTGCACTCTTTTCTCTCCTTTGGCCTTCTCCTTCTCCTTCTTCTCCTTCTCTTCTCCTTCTCCTTCTCCTTTCCCTTCCCCTTCTCCGTCTCCTTCTTCACCAGGGATTGAACCCAGGGGCACTTAACCAGTCAGCCACATCCCCAGCCCTTTTTATGTTTTATTTTGAGATAGGGTCTCACTAAGTAGCTTAGGGTCTCACTAAATTGGCTGAGGCTGGATTGCAATCCTCCTGCCTCAGCCTCCCAGGGCGCTGGGATTACAGATGTGTGCCACCACGCTCAGCTCTTTGGGCCTTATCTTCTAGCCCTGTGTAAGCCCTAGGAAGTGGGAAGGGGAAGAGACTATAGGATAGTTTGGGGCTATGCAGGAGAAGTTGGAAGTTGTGGGATAGAGTCCCAGGAGAACATGGCAGCTGACAATGGTGTGGTGTGGCCTTATAGCTACTACATTGGCTCTCCCCAGGGGGCTGCCATGGCCTCCACCCTCTTCTTCACCAGTGGTGGAAACTATTGGGAATGTTTCTCATAGGATCAGAGATGGACGTCCAGGTTCATCTCTTAAGGCCCCTTCATCTGGTCGCTCAGGCCCTCTAGTGACGGAGGCATGTGGTCTGGTGGCAAGAGCACTAGATTGTGAAAGAAGCTGAGGCTCTGGACAGTTTTGCTGTGTGGTCTGAAGTGCGTTCCTTCAGGTTTCTCCATCTCCATTTCCTTATTTGCTCTAGGGATGGTTGTGCCAGATAACCTCCAAGCTCCCTTCCAAGTCTTTGAGTTGAGGCCAGAGTTGTCAATTCTGACCCAGTGTTGCTCTGTGCCGGAGTCATAGATAGCAGCCCCGAACCTGTCCTCTCTTGACCCCTGTGGGTTTGAATGTCAGTGGTTTAGACCAAATCCCTTGTTGGTTTGTGTCAAACAGCTCCCACTTGATGGATGCTGCTTGCAAAATTATGTGGATGGTCTAGGGAGAGCAGCTCTCCTAGTTTGTTGGAGACGGAGGGTCTTGCCTCGGTTTTAAAACTGGCAAAGTTCTGGGCAAACTGGGATGAGACAGTCGCCCTGAGAAGGCCAGTGCTCACCAATTCAGCGCTAAGGTGCTGCTCAACCAGGATGATCGAAGTATCGCCAAGATGTGAAAAGGATTCTAGAAAACTCCAATTTCTCTTGGCAATTATTTAATTTCCCTGGATGTCGGTTGAGATCTCCGTTAGACAAATATTGAAATTTAACGGATGAAACGATTTCTCCCCTTAATTCCCAGGCCTATATTACTAAGATGCTTCCTGTCCCAGAGGTTGGTGTGGATCTGGTCTCACTCATCCCTCACCAGACAGCTCTGGAACCTCTGTCTCACTCACCCGGCCTCTGCTCCATCATCCACCTGTCAGTCCTGGGACCAGAAATGAAGAGGCAGAAGTGTCCCAGGTGGCCATCCTTAGCTAGGACTGCCCAGTTCTCACACATCCTTTCAGCCCTCACCCTAGGCCAGGTCATGAGAAAATTCTCTTCCAAAACACATATTCCTACTGGGTTACTAAGTAAGAAACTTGTATCCACAATAGGTCAGAAGCTGGAAGGGATGAGTAGGGCTATTCAGTGTCCAGGATTCTAAGAAGCCCTGACTTACTATTTATTCTTGGAGGGCAAGGTTCTAGGGGTAATATGTAGAATTTAAAAGAGCCCATTTTGGTTCAGCTGCTCTTTATAGGGATATGACCACTTCTTTCGGGGGCTTGGACTCATTTCCTGCTCTCTTCTAAATCTCTTTGGATGGGGGAGAGATCTGCAAGTGGTTCTCCCAAGTCTCTTCCCTTTCATCTAATTCTCCTCCTGTCCTCGGTTCTGCTGGTCAGGGTGTTCTCTATATTCTCGAAGAGCACAGAACCCGTGTGTAATTTTAAAAAATTTATTGGAATCACCCAGTTTATATACACATATATCTTTGTTGTAAAATTTTAAATTTTGTTAATGTGATTGGTCAGAAAGGCATGTTCGTGGTTTAATGCACATTTGCCTGGGTCCCTGAATGACTCTGTGAACTAGGCCCTCTTTTACCTCCCATGCCCTGGCTACCCTGCATCAGACGATGACATAAACTGGAAACAAAGTTTTATGCTGTTAGGGCAGAGATTGGATTGTTATAGCAGTTGGCCTCTGCTGACTGGTGCAGGGCAATTCAAATAACGGTAGAATACAGAAAAATTTTTGGCCTCTTAAACCCAGACCCTGCCCTTACCTGGCCGGTGTGTGAAGCTGACTTTGATTTCTGGAGAGCTAGGCTATAGTTTGAAAACCCAAGTAACTTCTTCAGGCTTTATTGGTCTCCCTCTCCTAACCAGTCTTCCCTTGTTTTTTTTTTTTTTTTTTTTTTTAATATTCATTTCCTCTCTCCTTCTCCAATTTATAGAAATAAAATGGAATTGTTCAAAAGGTTAAAATAGGCCAATTATTCTTTGGCTATATCAATGCATAACAATTTGGGGTGGAAATTTTTAACAATTAAAAAAAAAAATTGTTCTGAATCTTCCTTTGGCCCTAAGTACCATCTGGAGAATTACTGCCATAGTGGTATCTTTTCTCCTCTCTCTGGGTAACTAAATATTTGTACCTCAGCTCCCTCTTTCTCTTTGTGTATGTGTATAGAAATAATTTCAATGCCCTAACTTAAGATCTGGCAGTGAAAAATATCCTTATCCCCTTGGAGAAGGTCATCCAATTCTGTGAAAGCCGCCTCAAGAAAGGACCATATACACATTTTCTAAGAGCAGGATTATTAAGTTTCGGGTTTATTATCATGCAAATGCTTCCATTTCCCCTCTTACTCCACCCAATCCCCTCCTACAACTGTGATAAAATGACATTGGGGACGTTGGGAATTTTACCAGCCAGTCAGAAAGGCTGAGCTCTGTTTCCTGAGCCACTGGTTCACAGGGGTCCTTAGAGGGCCCTGGTGGGAAACTTAGGAGTTGTTCCTTTAAACAAGGTGTCAGCTTATTTCACACTTTCCGACTCCCTTTGCTTTCAAAGTTAAGTGTTTATCTTCTTGGGAATATGAATTGGCACAACCTTTTGGGTAAGCAATTTGGCAACATGCGTCAGAGGCCTTAAAAAACATCGACTTACGTGACCAGGCAGTCCCACTTCTAGTGCTCTATCCTGAGGAAAAAAAAAAAAAATCAGACATGTGATCACAGTTGTATGTACAAGAATGCTTTCCATAGGGCAATTTATGATGGTAAACCACCTGGAAATAACCTAAATGCTGAATGATAAATGTAGGGTAAGTCTGCCTGATAATGGAATATTATGTAGCCTTTAAAAATAGAATTTTTTTCCAAAAAATATTTAGTGACATGAGAAAAGGCTTATGACTCAGTGTTATGTGGGAAGAAAAGACACAAAACAAATGCATTCTATCTTTATCAAAATAGTTTATTTATAGCTGCACACGTAAAAGATAACAAGTAATTACAAGCAAGTAGAATTTGGTTCTAACCCCAGCTCGGACAGGTTCTAACTGCTTACCCTGGAACCAGTGATTCACACTGAATTTTTCTCCAGGTTGTGATGAGGATCTGAAAAAAATGTTTGCAGAGCGCCTGGCACATAGAGGTTGCTCAATAAATGGTAGAAGCTGCAATTATGACGATTCTTATCACCATTATTAGTGGTAGGAGTTTGTCAGTGCCAGAAGTCAGGTTGGCATATCCTTGTGGGGACCGCCTTCCTGCTGCTGCTGGTTGACTTTCCCTTGTTGTCCACCCACTGGCTTCTGCCCACAGCCTAGCCCAAGGTGTGAATGAAGCAAGAATTGTGATGGGGATAAAACCTCCAGGGAGTGTCTGAGTGGAGAGACTTGGGGCAGAGCAGAGCTTGCCGCGGCCATTCAAAGGGAGCAAGTTTAGCATTTAGGAACAGTTCACTGGGCTAAAAACAAATGAGAATCCACATCTCTGTGGTGCTTCACTAGTCACAATCCTATTACCTTATGGCAGAAAACCTCCCTGTGAAGTAATTTGCATGATTTTCTCTCCTAAATAATAAATAGTATCAGTTATTGCTGTACAGCAAATTACCCCCAAACTTAGCACTGATGTCAACACATGTTTATGATCTCCCACTTTGCATGGGGTAAGAATGCAGGTGCATCTTAGCTGGGCTGAGAGTCTCTCAGGAGGCTGTGGTCAAAGTGCCGGGCAGGGCTACAGAGCTGCCATCTTCTCCAAGTTCAAGTGGGCAGGGGCTACTTCCAAGCTCACTCTGAGGCTGTTCGCAGGATTCGGTTCCTGGTTCGTTGCTGAACCGAGGGCTTCAGTTCCTCAGTGGCTGTTGGTTGGAGGTTGACTTAAGCTCCTTCCTACCTGAGCCTCTGCAGAGCAATTCCAACATGGTAGCCAACTTCATCGGAGGGAGCGCACTGAGAGGGTTGGAAGGGGAGAAAGAAAGAGAAGGACTTTTCCAACCTGATTTTGAAATTCACATCCAATCTCTTTTCTTGTATTCTTTTTGTTAGAAGCAAACCACCAGGTCCAGCCCACAGTCAAGGGGAGGGGATTACACAAGGGTGTGGATACCAGAGTGGGGCCATTTTAGAAGGCCACCTACCACATCCCCTTTTTTTTTACAGCAGAGGAAACCAAGGGTTAGTGAGGATGTGTAACTTTCCTTAAATCATCTGTAGATGAAGCCTCAAACTGGGTCATTACTCTGCCCCTTGCAAACCCTACCATCTCATTCCAATATCATTCTCATGCGTAAAGGCATGCGTGGTTACGGGATGGGGACTTCGAAGATATTTTATGTGATTAAAAAATTCTAAGATACCGACAACAATGCATGATATTCTGGAATGGGGGCACATTTTGGAGACAGGCAGAAAAATGTAGTGATAATTAGAAAAATATACAGAGGCTCCATTACCTACAAATGCCATCTATAGTTTTCACAGAGAGGCCCCAGAAAATGGTTCTTAGGCCATTCAGGATAACAGCCATGATTAATTCCAAGCTGTTAACGCATTTTATTATGCAAATACTCCTGCAACTCAGCCATGGAGAAAGTGCGGGCACCGCCTTCACCCCATTCACTCTGGACACTCGATTTGCATGGAAATGTGGCACTCTCACTGGAGACCAGACAGTCCTGTTCTCCTTGGGGGGAGGGGGTGGCAGGGGCTTAGGATGTGGGTGGGGGAGGTGGCTGCAGGGAGATCCAGCTACCCATTAGCGACATGGATCATTTTAATGCCATTTGTGGTTAGAAAAACAATGGTATTGCCTTAATTTAGTAATTAAATTGTTCAAAGCAGGAGAGATAAAGCAGAGCCTGGGGTCAATTCCTGGCGTGCTGAGTTTGGGGCCTTGCGGGAATGAGAGAGGAATTCAGCAACACCAAAAAGAGCAGGCTGTCTCTAAGGGAGCAGTGGTCAGCTCAGCGGAGATGGAGGATCTCCTTTCTGGTTCAGAAAGGCAAGCCAAAAGGAGCCTATCTCTGGGAACCAGGTGGAGTCTGAGCTGTCTGCGAATTTTTAGAAAGGTCAGTGTTTGATATCAAGGAACCGTCATCCTTGGCTCTTCTAGATCTTCCCACTTCTTAGGTGGGCTCAAAACTTCACTAAGCAATCAGACAACCTTGGTTTACATATAGAAGGATTTGGGGGGCATTTGGCCCCTGGGGTGTCTTAAGGCAGCCACAGAGGAGCAAAATCAAGTGCCACTGGATGCTTCTGAGAAGATGGACCAACACTGACAAGGCTGACCTGCGAAGGAGAGAAGGGCATTGCAAGGTTGGGACTCCAGCAGCCCAGTGGGCTGGGAGTGGAATCCAGCAAAAATGAGCTTAAATCTCTCTGGGAAGGTCCCCTTTCTAGAAAGAGAGATGGAGATGGAGAGTTTGGTGGAGAGTTGGGGTGTCCACTCGCTTATGCGCTACACAGGTGAAAACACACACACTGGGGGTGAAAGGACGGAACTGGGCTTTCCCACCAGCAGGAGAAGGAGGGGTCCAATTGCAGGGAGAGAGGGTGCAGGCAAGACTCCCCCTGTGTAACTCTTGTTTCTGGCAATGACATTTCAGGAAAAGTGTGATTTGGAGTGTACTTTCACCCCTGCGTCTCCCACGGTATGCCACCTTGAAGACGTTTGAAGGCACGTCGGCTTGTTCTCACTATGTCCTTACAGGCCTTCAGAGCAGGCGGGATGGGCAGTTGTTACCATCCCTATTAGACAGAGTGATGAAACCATGGCTTGGTGATATTCAGTGATTTGCCTAAGGAGTGAGGGGTCCAGAGATCAGGACTGGCTTCTGGCTCACAGTCCTTTCTTTCTTTCTTTCTTTTTTTTTTTTTTAAAGAGAGAGAGAGAGAGAGAGAGAGAGAGAGAGAGAGAGAGAGAGAGAGAGACTTTTTAATATTTATTTTTTAGTTTTCGTTGGACACAACATCCTTGTATGTGGTGCTGAGGATCGAACCCTGGCCACACGCATGCCAGGCGAGTGCGCTACCTCTTGAGCCACATCCTCAGTCCTCACAGTTCTTTCTGTTTCACTAAAATACCTGGGAAGCCAAAGCTGGCCCGTAGCAAGTGGCAGGGATAGTGCGTATAGCGGGAGTTGGAGGAGAGGTCTCCAAGCGCTTCTGAAAATGGTGCCTGCTGAGGAGTGGACAGAAAGTGGGAGACCTGAGGAGAGCCGTGTGTCTGGAGTCAGTCTCTGACTTTCTGGGAGAACCATCTGGCCAAGTTCTTGGAGCTCAGTTCTGGAAGCCAATGGCTCTGTTGACAGACAAGTGAAGACACATATTACCCCACCTCCTCCTTCTCCCCCGCCCCCCCAAAAAAAGGCCTGGGATATAGAGGAAAGCTCAGAGGAGACCTGAATTCTGAATTGTGTTCTAGCTCCAGTTGTGCTGCTAATTCACTATTTAACGCTGATCTCTCTCTCTCTCTCTCTCTCTCTCTCTCTCTCCAGTTCTTGTTTTATTCAGTTGTTAAACATGGGCTAGACGTTTAAGGCTTTTCTAGCCCTTTCTAGGAGAAGCCAACTCACACAGACATGAAATCAACTTCTATTCCTTTCCTTGATGATTGATCACCAGATCCCAGGCTCTAGGAATCACTAGCTCCTCCTAGAATCTGGCATCTTGGAATTTTCTTTGAGAAGCACATTGACCTTGGCTATGGGAAAACACTGGCTCCTTCCTATCACCACCTTCCTGGCCCACTCCCAGGGCACAGGGCACCACCCAAGAGTTCCCACTTGTTGTCCTCATGTCTGCACTGGACTCCACACTATCCTTGCTTTTCTCTAGATTTACCTTCAGTCTGTCCATCTTCACCTTCCCTGCTCCCAGTCAGAGCCATATTTCCAAGAAAAGCACATGTCTCACCATTACTCAAAAACCAGGGGGAGATGTAAGACAGGTTTCTTCTCCTCCAGGCACTTAAAACATAATGGGGAAAAATTGATCAATAGAGTCAATGCAAATTCAATCAAAATACCAGCAGGCTTTTTTTTTTGTTGGCATTGATAAACCTATCCTAAAATTTATTTGGAGATGCAAATATCTAGAATAGTCAAAACAATTTTGAAAATGAAAAAAAAAAAAAAACAAAGTTGGAAGACTTCATATTACCTGACTTTTTTTGGGGGGGGAGGATTACTGGGGATTGAACTCAGGGGCACTCAACCACTGAGCCACATTCCCAGACCTATTTTGTTTTTTTTTTAATTTAGAGACAGGGTCTCACTGAGTTGCTTAGCACCTCGTCTTTGCTGAGGCTGTTTTTGAACTTGCCATCCTCCTGCCTCAGCCTCCGGGAGCAGCCTGGATGACAGGTGTGTGCCACAGCACCCAGCCATATTACCTGACTTTAAAACTCACAGTTACCAGGTGTGGTGGGGCATGCCTGTAATCCCAGCAATTAGGGAGGCTGAGGCAGGAAGATTTCAAGTTCAAGCCCAGCCTCAATGACTTAGGGAGACCCTATCTCAAAATACAAATAAAAAGAGCTAGGGATGAAGTGTAGGAATAAAGGTTCAATTTTGTTTCCAAAAAAAAAAAAAAAGGATTAAAAGTTACAACAAAGACATACAGTGTTCGTATATTGGAGAGATGTGGAATTTGATGGAACAGAATAGAATCTAAAAGCAAACCCACAGATAGATGCCAACTGAATTTTGACAAAGATGAAAAGGCAGTTCAATAGGGGATAAGTTTTTCATCAAACTGAATAATTAGAACTCGTATGCCAAAAGAAACTTCAATCCATCCATATTTCATGCCACCAACAAAAATCAACTCAAAATGGATCATAGACCTAATTGTACAAATTAAAACTATAAAAGAAAACAGAAATCCCATGTGACTGTAGATTAGACAAATATCCACTGGAATATCCATCAGTTGATGCGTGGGTCAACAAACTGGGATATATAGCCATGCAGTGGAATATTATACTCTGTAATAAAAAGAATACTAAATCAATTTTAATAGTAAGAAAGTACTTTATGCATGCAATGTTATGAATGAGTCTCAGAGACATTGTTCTAAGTGAAAGAAAACAGCCGTGGAAGGGGACACACTGAATGACTCTAAGTGAAATTCTAGAAAAGACAAAGCAATCGTGATAGAAAACAGGTCAGTGATTGTCAAAGAGTCAGAGGACTGACTGAAACAGGATAAGAGAGCATCTAAATGTTCTCTGCGTGAGAGTGGTGGTGGTTCTACGACGCGTACCCTTGATACTCACTAAACTGTACACTTAGCCTTGGTGAGTTTTGTTTATAAAAATCACACCTCAATAAAGTTGATTCGAGGAACTTCACGGGGGAGAGAGAAAACACTTTTGCAAAAAAAAAAAAAAAAACAAACAATGCCAGGTAGAGTCAGAGAGAATGTCCGAACCAGAGAGGAAGAAATTAAAAAAAAAAAAGAAATGTGACCTGGATCCCCTGTGGTGCCACCTGGGATGATGCAGGAGAGGAGAGAGAAGTGAGGCTTGTGTGGATGGGCACTGGGGGCTGGCAGGGGTGGCCCGGGAGGGTGGGGAGGGCAGGAGCTGCGGACAGCAGCCTGGGAGTGCGGACTCTGCAGCAGGCGGGTGGTTTTGGTCAGCACCTTTACAGTAAGCTGTGGGGAAGTGTGGAGCTGCTGGAGTGTGGCAGGGCTTTTGGCCTTGTGCCCCACACATGGGTCACTTTCATCAGAACAGGAAAACGAAACAGGCTCCCCTGAATGATTTATGGGAGGGCCTGCATTTTGGGGATGTGATACTGCAATTTGTGTTATAGGACCAGGACATCTGTTTCCAGGGAGGTGTGTTCCCTTACCATGTGCCTTTCCCACCCGGGAGCTTTTGCCCCTTCAAAGAGTTATCCATTTTATCTTGGTTGCTTGTTAGCGTCATGGGGCCTTCTGGTGACAAGTGGCCTCTCCCGGTGCACCAGCCTGAGTGGCCTGGGGCCAATTGGAGGTGAGCAAAAACCACTTGGGTCCCACCCTGCCCCTCGGAGGGTGTCCAGCAATGCGGCAAGCTGAGGGATCAGGGGTGTGCCATCTGTCAGATGGCATAGGCAGGCTCCCACTTAACGATTACATTTTAGCCATTTATTTGATTAAACTTCAGTTATGCTAACTGTCCCCATGTGGATTAATGTCCCTTGCTGGGGAACTCTACTGCCAGCAACCCTTTCCCACCAAGGAAGCACATTTCCCTGGTGGGAGGGGAGGAGGGGTAAAAGTGACAAGTGTGGAATCATGGAGCATCCTGGCTTGAGGGACTTTGGCAAGCCTCTTGCTCAACTCTTCACGGATGACAAAACTGAGACTGGCTTGATACGGGGAGCTGGTAGGGACGGGACTTGCCCAACATCAACAGCCTGATAAATGTTGAGCATGGAGTTATGCGAACTTATTTTCTGTGTTTAAAAGTGACGGGGTCCTGGCCTGGGCAGAGACTCCTCTGTACCTATGGCAGGCGGGTACCTCTTTCTGGAAGGGGAACCCAGGGGGACCTTCGCTTCTGCCTACCTTTGCCTCTCCGGCTGCTTAAGGGGAAGGAGGCTCACAACAAGCCACAACTTAATATTATTTTTTAAAACCCCACCCCTTCTGCTTTTAAAAGGAAATACCAATTCCAGGTTTTAATGAGAAAGATCTTTTTTTTTTTTTTCTTTTTGGTTTAAATCCTGGGCATTTCGATTGGTCAAAAGGGTGTTGGACATTCTTGAGCCCTACCCTGACCTGTTTTAATCCCTTTCCACCCCTAGGCCTGGGCCACAGTGGTGTTCTGGTCTCCTGGCGTGTCTGGGGGAGTCTGGCCAGCTTCCACCCTGCCAGCCTCTGCAGCCGATGGTCCCCATGAGCAAATGATGCAGGGATGTGTGTACAGGCACCGTCCCCGCCGCGCACGCGCCATCAAAGATTCATTGTATAAGTAAAATTAAAATGTATTAACTTGCCTTCCAGATGATCCCTGATAGCAAGTTTAATTACTCTGGACATAATTAAATGAGTTTAAGAGATTAGAAATATAAGGGGGTAGTGAAGAGCATTCATTTAGGGGGGAAAAGGGAAATTCTAATTCTGGAGTCTTTTGTCATTTGGCAGCTTGAGTGTTGGGGACTAGGAGGGATGGAGGGAATACTTGGGTAGAAGTGGACTGAGGAAGGCTTTCGGATTGTCAAACTGGTGGAACTCGGCCCCCACAGGTGGCAGTGCGGCAGTCACCAGGCCTAGGCAGGTCTCCTGCAGGAGAGCTCATACTTGGGGCAGGCACACAGATTAGACAGAAGGCCAAGTGGACACAGAGTCCTGCCTTTTCCCTTGTGTCTGTTCTGGGGGCTTTCCCAACCTGCTCGACCTTCCCTCTTGTGACTCTTCCTGGGCTTTTCCTGGGACTTACAGCAAAATCCCCACATGCTCAGAGCCTCTTCACCAACAGAGCGGACTCCTAGGAGTGCCGTCAACTTTGTGTTTATCTGTCCCTTGAGTCATCAAAAACCTCCAGGTCACTTCAACCTCAACCTTGCCTTGATTTACAGAGCATGGGTTGGATGACAGGTTCCAGGGGTAGCTAGGAGACCCTCTAATCCAGCTGGTTCATCAGATGCCATCTTTCTCCATTTAACGCCCCTACACACACACACACACACACATACTAATACACACTGACATCTACACACCCTCACTGACATACACATGCAAACTCACTTGCACAAATAGGCACTCTCATAAATTCATACACTTATAAACTTCCCTACATGCATACACACTCACAAATTCATGTATACACGCTTGTATTCACACACGCATTCACTCTCCCCTACGTATACTTACTTGTACGACTATGCACTTATGCATACACGTTGCCCACTCAAGCATACACATGCCCACTTCCCCCCAAACTCAAAGGTAAGCATTTTGGAGGAGACAGATCATCTTTCTGATGAATTTTCCTACAAGTCCTTCTCTGCAGAATCCACTTTTTACCTCTGAATGAGAAAGGCTGTTGTGATCTGTTAAATTTTTCAGCTGCACAGGGCGGAAGGATATTCTTCCTTGTGGTTTAGAATTACACTCTAGAAAGTTGCAAACAGATTTCCACACCCTTCCTTAAGGTGCCTTCTCCCACACTGGTCCTGTTTTAGAAAGGCTGGTTCTAGATAAGGTCTGATATATATATTTTAATGAAAGCAAAATTAAAGCACCAGGACATGGAATGAATAAAGAAATTGAAAGGGAAACAGGCATGAGGGAGATAGAGTAAAAACCCCTTTCCATTTGCGACTTGGGTCGGGAGGGGGCTGGGGACTGCCAGCCGCTCTAATAGTGTTTAGAAATCGAGTCTGTGTTATGTCTAGGGGTCCTAGTATTTTGTGTTGCTCTGACCCCAGCATTGTATCACTTCAATGCAGTCGGGGTGTGCAAACGTTCAGTTCTAGTTGGAGGAAGGTATTTTGTATTCAAGCCAAATCTACATTTCAGATTTGAAATGGGGGGAGCAGGGGGGAGAAGGGGGTGGTGCTGGAAGGGGCGAAGGTCAGTGTTCGCAGGTCTGAGACCATGTTTAATATCACATGACACCTTTGTCAAACAGTGTGTCGCCCCCCTCCCCACACACACATGGGCTGTCTGGGTTTCTGTACCTCAGGGACCTTCCTTTGCATTGCCTTCTCACCCAAACTCTCAGACTTGCTTTTTATAAACCAGAAGAAATGAATGAAATTTGACTCCTCCATGTTTTTTT
Source organism: Urocitellus parryii (assembly GCF_045843805.1). Lineage (NCBI taxonomy): Eukaryota > Metazoa > Chordata > Mammalia > Rodentia > Sciuridae > Urocitellus > Urocitellus parryii. The sequence goes on along the minus strand of NC_135542.1, from coordinate 80,410,747 downwards.
TTTTTTTTAATGCGATGGCATGAGAAGTCCTGGAGGGTCACATTTCCCCTTCTCTCTGTGGTCAGGCCTGTCTGTATCCCTGTCCTAGGGTCCAGTGGCTGTCTGAGGCCTTGAGATTGACAGTATTGTATTTCGGGTCTGTATTCTTGAAGGTGAGCTGAGGACCTACAGCCCAGAGTTGGGTCATCTCCTGAAATCTCAGAGGAGATGAATCAAACCCAGTGGCCAGATGCCTTCGAAGTGGCTCTGAGAGCAGCAGTTAGAACTTTTGGGTTCCAGGAAGTCTGTGGCCCTGAAGGGCAGGAGCCGCGTGCATGGGCTGATGGCTGCCCTTTAACCTCTGTGGATCAGACTTCCCCCCTGGCTTTGGTCACCAGAGCTTAAAAATCTTTACTTTAGGGAGCTTAATTTGTAGCTCAGTGATAGAGTGCTTGCCTGGCACGTGTGAGGCACTAGGTTTGATCCTCAACACCACATAAAAATAAATAAATAAAATAAGGGCACTGTGTCCATCTATAGCTAAAAAAAAAAAAAAAAAAAAAAAAAAAAAATTAAAAGCAACAGTCTTTACTTAGACCCTGATTGATAGATATATATCCCTGTCGCTTTGGTCCCCAATAAACACTATGGCTCTGGAAGAGACCTTGGGCACGTTGGTTTAGTAACACAGATTGGTGCATCCTGTAGTATCTTACCTTCTTCATCTTTGGAACACTGAATATTGGTAGACCAGGCACAGAGACCTGAGCTCCAGAGAAGAATTATTTCCCAGACTTTGCTTTTGAGACCTAGAGGCTGCTTGAGATTTATGAGAGTCACACACTTCCATGAACGAGCACAGGTCAGTGAGGGTGGGAGGACACTAGAGACCTACAGATTGTGGTTCAAATGTGGAGTATCACAGGAAGCTGCACCTTCTCTGAGATCTTTCCTTCTTCATCTCCAAAATGGTGATAATAATAATAACTCAGCAATGAAGTTGTTTTAAACATTAAATGATTATGACATGCAAAGTGCCTGGCATGGAGTTGACTCTCAAGATACATTACTCATTATTCATTTGGTCAGATTTCTATCTAGTTCTAATTTCAGAGAGTTAGAGGCAGTTTGTACATAAGTCCATGGGGGCACAGGCAGAATTTTAAGATGTCCATTTGGCAGAGAGAAGAAAGATGGGCTCACAAACAAGGCTTGAATTCTCCCATCAGCTAACACTTCTGACCAAATCAAGAATTCTTCAATTTTAGGGAACTGCAAAAATTCTGTACTCCTTGGTGCATTGTGGTGGGAAGAATCCTTCTAGAAACCAAGCAGTACCCGCAGGATGGAGGTGAATGCTCAGTGCCCCATTTAGACCAGCTGCTGTTTTGAAAGATGTCCTTAAATAGGTCAAGGTCAATTATACCTGCTTAATGACTTGCTTGGATAGAGAGAGACACAAGAGGCCAGGAATGGGTTGGGAGACTGGACAGTGGCCCTGTGCAGAAAAGCACTGGCCTGGGGCTGGTGACTCAGACTGGCAGCCTTGCCCTAGCCCATCAGCTCCAGCCCTGATTCGAGGCTGCATATGTCACTCTTGGAAGCAAGCAATAATCTTTGCAGTATGCCCAAGATGTCCATGAATCCCATTGTGGCAAGCCTTTTATTCCCATCTATACAAGTTTCTTCATTCATGTTGCTCCTACTTGAAAAAAGACAGTGAGGGAGATGTCCACTCACTGCCAATTTTGAAAGCCCTGAGATTGAGCAGGCGAAACTGGGCAGGGGAGATATTGTGAGATGGCAGAAGGAGCAAGGACTGGATTTCATTTCTGGTTCTGTCACTAAGTAGCCATATGATCTTGGGTTGGCAAGTCTCCCCATCCTCATCCCTTGATTTTAAAGTTTGTTATGTGGGGTAATGGCATCTGCTCCATCTCACGGCTGTGCTTGATGTGTGTGTGTAGATAAAGGACATGTGGGGGAAAAAGTGCTCTCCTTAACTTTGAGTCTTTCTGAAAGCTAAACCCAGCTTCATGTGGCCAGAGAGCCTGGGGTTGGGACTCTGGGCATTGTATCAGGTTATTAGCAAGCATCACCAGAGGACTTGGGAGACTGCAGACATGACCATTACCTCAGTACTTTTTGAAACTCCAGTATGGAATATGGCAAGATCTTCTAAAGTGGCCCATGATGCTTAAGGAAAGTCACAAAACATGGGACTAGTTGGCATAGAACAAGGGTCTCAAACTGTAGCCCAAGGGCCAAACAAGGATGGTTGCCTGTTTTTGCAAGCTGTATTTGCTCTTTTTTTTTTTTTAAAGAGAGAGTGAGAGAATTCTAATATTTATTTTTTAGTTATCGGCGGACACAACACCATTGTTTGTATGTGGTGCTGAGGATCGAACCCGGGCCGCACGCATGCCAGGAGAGCACGCTACCACTTGAGCCACATCCCCAGCCCCTGTATTTGCTCTTTTACGTAGTGATGCTGCCGGAGTCTATGGCTGCTTTCAATGGCAGAGTTAAAGTCCAACATATTTACTATCTGTTCCTTCACAGCAAAAGTTTGCTGATTCAGGGCATAGAACATAGATCACAGTATGCTGTTATAGGCAAGCTTCCTAACAATGTTTTTTTTTTTTTTTAATAGCTTAGTTTACTCGCAAATTCTTATTTATATCTCAGGGAAGATAGAGCTGATTCTGGGTTCAATGGAGAAATAAGTATCATTTTCTTTCTTCACCCCACTTTTACGTTTCCTCCCTGCAAGAATAAGAAGAAAATTGACCGTCTTTGTGCCAGGCACTTTACTTACGTTATTACCTTGACTTATTATGATGACTCAGTGAGTTTTACACATGGAGAAACTCACCATTGGAGAGGTTAAGAAACTCAGCCAAGATCACACAGCGAATATGGGGTGAAGCCAGGATTTTTAACCCACATATAATTAAAATACCAGGGTCTTCCCACCAGGGTTGCTGCTATCATGCCCTCTGGGGCTCTGAAAACACCTCAGTGACCATTTAGGATGTCATCTAGGTCTTCGAAGTGTGAACTAATGCCAGGTGGTTACTTCTTGGTGGAGTCAAAGGCTTTCTGACTTGTGGAAGGGATTTAGGTATCACACTGAACTATGGCAAGAACATTCTGGAGGAGATGGGTTGCTCAGCAGAGTGAAGTCTCCTTCAGACTTGACCTGTGTTTGCTGGTCTTTGCTGACTGGGGTCTTGGTGGTGGCTGTGCCCTTCGAAGGCAGCGGGAGAGTTCTGGATTCTGGAACATCCCTGGACCTGGGCATCTATGTGTGTGTGCACTGGCCAGCTTCTGAACTGAAGCCAGTCAGGGAAGAGACATCCAATCTACCATAAGGATGTGGGCCGAGGGCACTGTGGTTGCCCTCAGCTTTGGCCTTTTTGCTTAATATATGGTCCATCATCTGAGGAAATCTCTGAAGGCTAAAGGCCAGCTTTGAGTTGACTCTCAATATACCTGCCCTCCTCTTGCTCCTGGGGGGAGAGATTTTTTTCTTTTTTTTTTTTTTTTTAAGGTTAACAAAGGAGAAATATGTTTTAGGGAGAAGCAGGAATGGTAAAGCCATTTTTTACAAAAATAAAAAAAAAGGAAAAAGACCAGTGATTAATCGTTATACTCTGGGTTGCAGATCTGAATAGTTCATATGTCTAATTCTTTATAGACTTAAAACTCTTCGGCTTATGAAGGGATGATAAATAATAAATACCAATTAAATTAAAGATGTGCACACTGGACCCCTCTGAATTCCAGGAAGTTTGAAATTTGACTCACCCTTCATCATCATGAAGACCCTCCACTGAGGATGTTCCAGCTGTGCTACATGGAAGGGGACTTCACGGAAACTCCCCTGCACACTTCTAAAGCTGTCAGTTTGGCATCCCGGATCTGGGAGGAGAGACAGAGACAGAGTCCAGTGTGGGGCTGAGATGGCAGAGGCTGCCCTACTGTGAGAAGGAGCAGGGAGCCTGTGAGCTGGACAGACAGACCCTTGTGACATATTCCAGTTTGAAGCTACTAGATCCTGGGTTTTCCAGGTCTGTATTTACCAGATCTCTCTCTCTCTCTTAACCTGAGAGAAATTTGGGTAATAAATGATTTGCTAATGCAGTATAACTGTGCAAATTACTTGGGTCTAAGTGGTTGGGTAAAAGCCAGTGATAGCTTTAGTGGAACATCAGCTTCACAGCAGTTACTGGGGCTATCCCTCCCAATGAGGGGCATGTGGGAGACAGGCTGGATCCTGGCACAAAGAGCAATGGCTCATTGCAGCTTGCTTATACCTAGGATGGTGATTTTGAACAAATCTGAAGCTGGAGGAAATAAATCTTGGAGTGCAGAGGCCCCTGGCTACCAGAGGTGGGAGTCTCAGTCTTCAGGCCAGAGAGAAGAGTCAGAAGTGTTGTCTGCACCTGGAGGGGTGTAGGTGAGGTGGACAGAGTCATGGGAAAGTCTGAGGCTAAGGGACTGCTGTGTGGGGGCTGGGTGGGCGGGTCGAGGCTCTGACCTCTGAGTGAAGGGAATGCCATCATTTTCTTTCTTTCCTTAAAGAAAACACACACACACACACACACACACACACACACACACACACACACTAAAAAAAAAATCCAACAGTTCATGGTCCTGTTTATTCTCAGACAGGGAGTGGACGGCCTTTTGGAGGTGTCCGACTGTGCCGTCCAGCCAGTCTGACATCTGTGGGAGTTCAGGGTTTTCAATGTTTAGTCTGCAAGAGACCCCCAGGCCCCAGCGGGCTCGCTCCTGATAGGCCTGATTTCGCCATGGACCCCACCCCCTCCTGAGAAATGTATGAGGGAAGCTCCCTTCCCCCTGAAGTCCTAGGGGGAAGGACCTGGTCCAGGACTGTCTTCAGAGTGGTAGGGAACCTCACCCTGGAGACTCAGCTGAGGCTGTAGGGCAGAATCTGCCCACTCTCCCCGTCCCTTCCAGCTAGCCGCCATTTTCTCCTCTGCTGGGGCGCTGTCAGGGCGAGGGCCCGTGTCCCTCCTGTGCCTCCCTGCTGCCATAGCCCTTCTTACTGCTATCACCGTACAGATACACAGGCTTTAACGATTGTGTCTGTCTCCCTCCAGGAGCTCTGTCTGCTTTTGAAAATTTCTCTTTACATCTCCAGCTTTTAGCATAGTGCCTAGCACAGAGCTTTTGTTCAAGAAAATCTCTTACAATTGGCTTGAATGGAATTCCTCCGAATCTGCTTGTCAAAAGCTCAGACTCCTCTGTGTGTGATGGAGTTAGGAGGCCCTGGGAGAGGGCTTTGCCTATCTCTAAGCTTGTTCTCTGTAGAGTCTGAGGCCATGTTGGCATAGAAACCAGTGGACAGGGTCTTCGTGACACCTGTGTTCCCCTGTGATGTCTGCCCATTTGGCTACAGAAGGGACAACTGGAGTCATGGGAACAAGTTGGGGGGTTTTAGGGGGTCAACCCTGTGCTATGGATATGCACTGCAGTCACTATTTTTCCACCTGGAAGTTCTGCAGGGCCAGGTGGGGGGCGGGGGAAACCCTGAGGGAGATGTTGGGTTGGGTCTAATAATCACCTACTTATTTCTTGCCTGAGTCGAAGTAGGCAAACCACAGTTAAATAAGCCGCATCTCAAAAACATGTTAGTCCTGAAAATACACTTTGAAACCAGTTTGTGTAACACTTTGTCCCTCAAATTTCCCAGGGACTAAAGGGTGTGAAGATGTGAGATGTAAAACAAACGAGTTCAGATGGTAAATTATTTATGTCGATAAACATAATTTATACAAATAAATGAGCAGAATAGGAGTTGTAAAAAAAAAAAAAGAAAGATAAAATTAACTGATTGAACCATGTATTGAAATAGTGTCTAATGAATTGAGTGAAATGCCCCATTCAGTAAGTTCCAGGAAGGGTCCTAGTCGTATTTCTTTGGCAGTTCCTGCAGTTTGTCTGTCCATCCCTCCTCCCATCTATAGAGAGACTACTGGGCACATGGTGTAGCACTGTGACATTGCTAAGGTGATTCCAAAATTAAGGGCTGTCCTTGTCCTAAGGAACTCACCAGCTAGTTCAGGGTTTCTCAGCCTCTGTGCTATTGACCTCTGGAGTCGGGTAATGCTTTGTTTTGGGGATCTGTCCTATGTATGGTAGGATATTTAGCAGCCTTCCTGACCTTTACCCTTCAGATGCCAGTGGAATCCCCCTCAGTCAGGACAATCAAAAATATCTGCAGATATTGCCAAGTGTCTCCTGGGCCTTTGAGAATTGCTGGCCTGATTGGAGACAGACAGACCCGACACAAAGCAGTGTGTTCAGTGGTTCACTGAATGCATTCCCCAAGGACTCTGGGACTGAGAGGAGGGAGCAAGGGGATGTCTGGGTTGCATCTTGAATGGTGCACAGAAGTGCCAGGCACAGCAGAGGGGAAGGGCCCTTCTGCATATGCAGAGGGAACAGCATGCAAGTGTGTCAAGGCATTTGAGAGCATGGTGGGCTCTGGGAGAAGGAGCTGGGATGTGCCTCAGTGAAGACAGGACTAGGAGGAGGCTGGAGAAGGGACTAAGAAAGCAGGTGAGGACCAGGAGGCACAGGGTGAATAGGACCCCAAGGCAATGAGGCATTTGGACTTCATCCTTTTTATTGTCTTTTCTCTTGGTGCTGGGGACTAAACCCAGTGGTGCTCTATCACTGAGTTACATCTACAGCTCTTTTCACTTTTTATTTTGAGACAGGGTTTTGCTAAGTTGCTGAGATTGGCTCAAACTTGCAATTCTCCTGCCTCATCCTCCTGAATTGCTGGCATTACAGGTGTGCACCACGGCACCCAGCAAACTTCACCTTTTTCTGACATTGGAATCCAATCCAGGGGAGGAAAGTGACTTCTGCCCATGATCATCTCCCCAACATTCAATAGGAACTAGAAATAAAGTGAATGGGCACAGTTTCTGCCCTTTTGATCAGGTGTAAACCAAGATTTTCCTGGGAGCACAGGAGTTTGTCAATTCAGAGCTACTGCAGAGGTAGCAGCCGTATGTTATGGAGCTGTCACCTAGAAGAAGCTGAGCAGTCAGGGACTCTATTTTTTCAGTCCCTGACTTGCATTTAAACAGAGACAGGACAATTCCTCACCTGTGGAAAGTGTGTGGTAGGGGTATGGGACTCTTCCAGGCCAAGACTCTTCTGTATCCTTTCTCTCTTCTACCAAGATCTACAGACTTCCTTTGTGACAAGCTGTGGCCTTTTGGTCTATTTGTTTCTGTGCCTTTAGCCTATGCTAACAGATGCAGAGATCTCTGGCTGATAGGGGGATAGATGTCTGCTCTGTTGCCCACTGAAGACTGCACAATGAGGCTGCGCACTCCCATGTGAAATGGTGATGTCTCAGCTATGTGTGCTTCAGGGGGCGAGGTGCTGGCTTGGTCCTCACCTCCATGACGTGCAGTAAGATTCCCAGTGGGCAGTTGCCCTTGTACTTTTGCACTTGTCCTTCTATACCCACCAGCCCCTTCTACCCTGCTATTTGCTTCATCCTCTTGTCCCCCAATAATACAGAAGCCTCCTCAAGAGAAACTGAGGGATCTCTGACTTTAGTTTTCGGCTAAGTCACCAGGTTGACAGCTTTCTGGAGTTTCTTGGAAAGTATAAATGTCCATTGCTTCTGGGACCTTAAGGGTCCAGACAGCTGTGTTTCTGGTCCAACTGATTGCATCTAAACAGCAGATTCCTGCCAGGCACGGTGGCGCGCGCCTGTAATCCTAGCAATTGGGGAGGCTAGGATTGCACGTGGGAGGCCAGCCTCAGCAACTTAGCAAGACCCTGTCTCAAAATAATAATAAAAAAAGGGGGCTAGGGATAGTTCAATGGCAAGAAACCCTGGTTCAATTCCCATTGCCCCCCACCACAGCGGACTCCTTCACATACTACTCAAAAACCAGGGCTGCCTGGTGTGAGTGTGGGTGCACACATGTGCACATTGGAAACCTGATAGTAGACAGGCACATGAGATGCCATGCATTTTTTGTGTGGGGGAAAAGAGGCCCGGAGTAGCAGGAGCACACGTGTGGATATCTTTTTTGCTTGCGGGAAAACAACCTCTGGGATTTTACCTGGAGCTTCATATGTGCATGTTGTTGACAGTGGGCAACAAGACAGTGGAAAAAAAGGTGTTGCTTTCTGAACCCCTTCTTGCACGCAGGTGGTCTTTTCATTGCCTGACGGCCTTACCTGCTTTGTACTGTTCAACAGAGGAGGGAGAGGAGGGAAAGCAGGGGTGGAGTGAGAAATAAAGGGAAACTTGAGTGTGCTTTTTTTCTTTCTTCTTTCTCTTTCTCCACCCTCAGCCATCATTAACAGAAAAATATTTTTAAAAGATCCCTTGATGGCATCCCCAAATGTGAAGTCTGACATTTTCTTAGCTGATGGCCTCCTTTGTGAAGGTATTTTGTGTCCTCCCAGCACGCCTGCCGGATCCTGGTTTGCTGCGGTTGCTAAGGTAAACATTCTTTCCATTAAGCACCACAGCCCAAGAGTGGCCTAAAGCTCAAATAAATGACCAAGGAGCAAGTTAAACATTCCCTGGGGCGATTTTAACCTATGCGATGGCTTTTTGGGAAAATTGCCTATTTTTTCATGTTTTGGCCAGGGGGGTGTCTCTGATTCCCTTCTTTTTTTTCCTTTTCTTTTCAGCTGAGTACACCTTCTCTTTCATTTATTCATGCATTGGATGAAGGGTGGAAGCAGGATTAATCAATCACGGAAGACTGCTCACCTCAGTATTTGTTAAGAAAACGGCAGCAGAATACAGGCATTATGTTAACTTGGGGGGAACCTGGGGGGCGTGTAGCTGATTTCTACCAAGACCCCACTTCCTTTTCCTGTGAAACATACCACAGCACAACAGCCACTGGAGAACAATGTCCTTCTGGAAGGTTCCTTTAGGCAGGGGAAGGATCCTGGAGACATTTTGAGACCAGTGTGGCCAAAGCTTTGCACAATGGCTTGGCTTTGTTTATTCTCCTTTGCCTCAGGAAAAATGTGTTCACAGACCTCTTAAAAAGTGTCTTGACAGTTGTCATGCTTTGTCATTTGATTAAGAAGCAATGGGACAGCATTATTCATCTTTTCATCTTTGAGGAGTGTGGATGGCCTGCAGAAGGTAGAACTTGGAGGGAAGTGGTGGCCTTCTGGGCCCTGCAGGAAGAGCGGGTACCACCCGCTCCCACTGGGGATCACTCCTGCTGTACCAGGATTACATAGTTCTCCCCACACTCTCCCATCTGCCCTGGAAAAATTCTCAGCGAAGCATCCAGACATGTCTGGTGAACACAGAAACCAAGCCTTGATGAAAATGAAGGCCATGAGGACAGCAACTCCCCAGGATGAGTTTTCAAATAATTTTTCTTGGACCCCAGGAAGAAGAAGAGCTGTAAGGTTGTGGGTGGGTGGCCTCTCCAGCTGATGTGAGCTTTTTAAAGGCAGTGAATACATCATGTCATTCCACTCATTGTACTTAGAACAAAGCTACAGCCCAAGTGGGGCCAGCCAGGCCTGTGTGACTGCTCCTCCCCAGCTGCCTCTCAGGCCCTGTGCCCCCTGCAGAGCTTCAGACTCTCAGCCTCATCCTCATTCCTGCCTCAAAAGCCCCTTCACCTGGTTGGTTAACTCAGGTTCCAGCTTCAGTGTGGGTCTCTGAGAGGCCTTCTTTCACCCCCCAACTAAGTCGATTTCTTCCAGAGTGCAAGTACGTTTCATTTAAGATGTCTCTTTAGTTTGGGGCATATAGTAGGTGCTCATTAAATGCCTGTTCAGAGAAAGAAAGAAGGGTGAGTGAATGCTTCTCCCCATGAAAGTGATGTCTGGCCTCCTTTTTGTCTTTTCTTTCTCACCCTTCACATTATCAGTAAGCTGTTGGACGGAGCAGATTAAAATAATTTCAATGGCACACTTTTAACCAGGGAGAGGAGTGAGCCTTTTAGAGCACCTTGCTCAGGCAGCCCTTGAAGAATACAGTCTTTATTTCCCTTCCTGGTGTGGGAAATCTGAGCTCCTGATAAGTATGCTAGGGGTCTGGATCTTGGATATCTTGGAAGTGACTGGGATGTTCTGGAGGCTGTCCAGGGCCTGGAACTAGATGAAGAAGCCCAGTTGCCCATTGCTGAGGCCTGAGCCCCTTGTTCAAGCAACCCCTTTGCCAAACCGCCTTGGGCTACAGCACCAGGCTCCAGAGAAAGACTTGGATAGAGATATTAGAGAATCGTTCTGACACCCACCTCTTTTTCCTTCGGAGAAAGCCCAACTTTATGGCCCTTTCAGGAAATTTGGGAGGGGAAGGCCCAGAACATAACGGGGGCAGGAGTCGAGGTGGGGGCAGCGGGAGGAGAATTCTTGTTTTTGGTTCTTGACTCTAAGTCAGTCTGTTTTTGTACTTGTGTCTTTTAAACTTTTCCACATGTGCCCCAAGGGCCCATCGGTGAGTGTGTTTTATAAACTGGAAAAATGAATAAAATAAGACCCAGAAGGGAAACACCAGGAGGAGCGTGAAGGGAAAAGTGTTAGTTCCTCTGTACCTCCCAGCTAGGCCTGACCTGCCTTTGTGGGGTCCCGGGGTCAGGCTTATTTGGCTTTATGGGTAAAATGTGAAGCCTTTGCTCAGAGAAAGCCTCCTCGGGTTCTTTACTTGGCCTGCTCCGTTCAGCATTAATTAACTTCAGGAAAGTAAAGAGCAACTCTTTTTTTATTTGACTATCTGGCCCCACAAACCCTGTCGGCTTCCCGTCCCCTAGGTGCTGGATTGATGGGCCCGCAAATGTGTAAAGTCTTGCACAGGAAACCCCCCGGCATGGCCTTCCAGAGCCCCTCAACTCCTGCCGGACCCTGAACACAAGAAGCCAGGGGGCCTCCAGCCCCACTCTCAGTTTGCACCTTAGGAAATAGTACCTGGAAGAACAGTCGGTCTCCTTTAACAAGAGGGTCTAGGGAAGGGGCTATTTGCAAAAGAAATTCTCCAAATTGCCTGAAAAAAATCAATCACAATCCAAGAACCAAATATTTTGAAAAGAAAGTATATTTAGGAAGTTCGAAGAAGCTTTGAAATAACTCCAGAAGGTCTGTGTTTGCCTTAGCACAGTCTCTGCCCTGTGACCTAAAGCTTTCTATACCAAACCCTGATTGAGCAACTTTATCAGCAAAAACATTTTTGGGAATTTACAACTAATAAGTATATTTACTTATACGTTTATACTAAAATGTACTTTGGTGCCAGCCTGCCATGTATTAAAAAACAAAAACCAAAAAACCCTTAAGTAAAATTTAAGAATCAATACAGATGAAATAAATACTTACAATGATTTTACCTATTAAGTATTCACCAAAATTTTTGTTCTCATTAAGATGTATTACCAATAATCAAATTTCTGATGAGATTAATAGGCATAACTAGGTTTTAACACCTTGGTATAATAGTTTGTGGCACACTGAGTCAAATGCTCTAGGTTTGATTTTTTCAACACTTGGGCTGCTGTAGCCAAAGATGACGTGTAAGATGTAGAAGTCCAAATAGAAGAAGAGAAACAGGATTCTCGTTTCTGAATCCCAGCCACTGCGACATTACTAAAGATTTTAATTTGTCACAAGGTGCTAAAAGCAAACAGAAGTGAGGGTGTCTCTGTCATCTCCTCCTTGTCTCGGGATTCCCACCTTTCCCTTAAGACATCCCAAGTACCATTTTTGACCCTGGTCCTTTGTCCCATAGGAGTCTGTATATTGAGCAATAGGAAAACCTGTTTATTCTCAGTATTTTGACAGATGAAATACCTTCTAACATGGATTAATCCTTGGAAACTGTTACCTTCTGCAGGAAATGGGACTTTGCTGATACAAAGACCTTATATCCGGGACTACCCAGGTTTGCCTAATCTAATTACAGGAGATTTTATAAGCTGAGAACTTTCTCTGGGTAGAGCTAGAGAAATCTGACAAAAGAGGTCAACAGAGATTTACAACATGAGAGGCCCCCTGTTGTTGGAGACACCCCCCACCCCAAAATACTGCAGAAGAAACACAGGCCACCCTGGGCAGCAAAGACAGCAAGATGATGGAGACCTCAGTCCTCCAACCCTGAGGAGCTGACTTCAGCCAACAGCCTGCAGAGCTGGGAAGAGGGCTCTTCCCAGAACTTCCAGTGAGAAACATGGCCTTGTAGACACTCTGACTTTGGCCTTGTTGAGACTCTACCTAGAGGATCCAGTCAAGTCCAGCTGGATTTCAGAACTATAGAAACTGTGCCATCATGCATTTCCAATTTCTTAAGCTGCTAAATATGTGATAATTTGTTACAGCAGCAATAGAACACCAATGCAATTGTATAAAGAAAATCTGTAAGTAGAAGTTCTAATATTCTCTTCTCACATTCTGTGGTTCATCTTGTGCTCCCCTTGGGAAATGAAAGCACCATTTTGGAGACCACTGTCGTTTAGGCCCCTAGCTTGCACCTGGGAAAAAGAGAACTTTAGCATGAATTCCAGATCCATTCACAACCAGCCCAGAGAGAGAAGGCACCTGCCCACGTGTGAATCAGCAAGACAGTAAATTTTAGATGTAAACACTTAACAAATTGTCATCATCTCTCTGGATGACCACTTCTTGGCCCTGTCTATGTTTTCTAAGAGGGGGAAGAGGTGATGAGGCTCAGGGTCCTACAAGTCAGGTTCCATGTTAAATAAGTGTCCCTCTGCCTGATGGTGATCTTTTAGGTCTTATATCTGGCTGCACTTCAGGTGTTCATGTGGAACCCGCACAATAGATCTGACAGTGACATAGGCCTGCAAGATCCTTTCCGACTCACCGAGGGACTCAATGTGGGCTCTCTCTTCCATATTTACAACAGCTGGGAGAGTGAGCACAGTCATCTCCTTTGCCTGTCAAAGAAAATGAAAGCTGTGAGGGGTTATTGATCTGCTCAAGATAACACAGCCAGAAAACCGCAGAGTCAACACACACAGGGCTTCTGTCTCCAACAGGGATCTGGGAAGAGGGAGAGAGCCGTGAGGACAGGGCCTGTGCCACCAGGACACATGGGGAGAGAGAGCATTAATGTGTAGGGCAGCCAGCAAGCCTGGGGCAGGACGGAGCACGTGTGGCTGTGGGAGTGATGAGCCCCTTGCACAGCCTCACGCAGCCCAAGTGCATCTTGTTCATCTTCAACATTGCATGCTGCTTGACCCTCGTGTTTCTTCTCTGCCTCTCGGTCCTTCCCTAGTCTGTCTTTATTCCCTTGAATTCTCATCATGTTAATTGTCCAAAAGATTAACTCTGGCACCTATCACATGCTGCTTTGTATTACTGTTAAGAAAACAGCAATAGCAGGGACCCTCTCTGCCTACCAGGTGGCTGTATAGGACACACTAAATGCATCCCCATGGCCCTGTGGTACCTGGTCCAGCGGCATGCACAGAAGGGCTTCCTAAATATGTTCATGAGGAATAAATGAACGAAGAGATGTTATTGATTTCCTCTCTTCCTCTCTCTCTTCCCCTTCTCTGATTTCATGTCTCGAACATAGGTTGATATCAATAAGTGTCTTAAGTGAAGTAGGAAGCGTGATCCTCCACAATCCAAGCTAGGTAAATAGGAGCTTCCCCACCTCTGCCTGAACCACAAATGCTGGAATAGCTTACAGGTCCAGTGCAAAAAAGGCCAAGAAGAATTAGACTGGGCTCTGCCTTGGAAAAATTCACAACACCAATACACCAATTTCCATGTCACATTTCATTTCAAGAAACAACTTAGGTTTTCCCCCGCCTTGACCAGGACTAGATAGTGGAATGGCTTCTTAGAGACCAGCCCTCAGCCTGGCTTCAACAGATTCTTTAAAGGTCCAGTCTAGCCCCAAGTGATGGCCAACCCGAGGCCTTCACACTGGCTGTTTCTGAAGATTTGCTTTGTCCCAGGAGGTTGTCATTGTTGGATCTGGTCGCCTTGACACACTCTGATCTCAACTCTGGCATGGCCCTCATCTGCTTCCAAAGTTCTGCTACCCAGGACTGCTGAGTTAATATCCCCAACAGCACCTACTCCCTCCTTAGATTGGCTTGTTCTGGATTCCCATCAACCGGCAAGTCAAGCCCCATCCCCTCTGCCTGGCATCCAAAGCCTGCCAAAGCCAGCTGGTCTCCTGGAAAGAGCATGCTCATTATGTCCCAGGTTCATCAGAAGCATTTGATCAAGATCCCAATGACTCTTACCTGACTTCACTTTTCTTCCATCTCCCACAGGTCCCATTATTTGTCCCATATATTTTACCTTTTTCAGATTAAGTTAACAAGTGTTTACTAAACACTTTTTTTTTTAATACTTAGCCCTCTGCCTAGTGTTGGCTTGACCTCTAGAGGAGCAAGAGCTACCAAGGACAGGGCACCTCCCACGTGTCAGTCTTTGCCTTTCCGACTTCATGGGCTATTCAACAAATATCATTTGATATTCAACAAATATCCTATAATCATGAATTCTACTTCAAAGAGCAATACTAGAGAACTCTGGCACATGGGCACAAGATGTGTTTAAGAGTGCTTTTCTGAGCACTGTTTGGGAAACTAGAATAAGGTGAATGCCTATCCAAAGAAGAATGGATACATAGTCTTAAATAATGAAGCAAAATGCTATAAATAACTTTAGTCAATTGTGGTAAAGTTGTACAGTGAAATCCTATGCAGCAGAAAAAATGAATGCACTATAGATACATGTATGGCTGAACACAGGTGGAGCTGTAGAATTAAAACACATATGGGAATAGTATATTCCAGAGGTTGGCAAACCCCACCCACAGGCCAAGTCCAGCTTGCCACTGCTTCTGTGTGACTTGTGAACTGAAATGTGGTTTTAAAAGTTTGCAATAGTTGAAAAAAAAAAGAACAATATTTCATGACACCTGAAAATCATATGAAATTCAAATTGCTGTGTCCATAAATAAAATTTTTTGAAACAATGCCATACCCATTCTTTCACATCTTGCCAAAGACTTGCAACAGACCATGTAGCTCACAGAGTCAAAAGTATGTGCTATCTGGTCTTTTACAGAAAAGGCTTGCCAACCCCTGATCTAATCAAATTCAGAGAAATGGCTTCCTTGGAAGGGAAGAAGGGGAATGAGACCAGGTGGGGTGCACATGGGGCATCAATGATATTATATCTTTCAAGCTGCTTGCTAGTGGGCTCTGGACTAACACTTGTATTTTAAATGTTTAAAATATTTCATAACTTAAAAAAAATAAAAGACAAATTTACCAACCTTTCTCCCCAAATCCTATAATAGGTGCAATTATGGATCCCAGTTCTCAGATGAGAATGTGAGGCTTAGAGGGTGCACAGATAGTAAATGTTGGGAAAGAATTGAAGCTCAGGGCTGTCTGTCTCGACATGTAGTATCATTGCTGTTTTTATCATCACAACTAAAAGACCCTTCTACAATTCTTCCCACAGTGCTATTTATCTTTGCTGAGACTTGACCATGTTTGGGATGATTCCTGTTTGACACAGCTTGGTTTGTCATTAATACTAACATTTCCCCAGGTTACCTATAAGGAAACTGAGTCTTGGACAGCAACTGCAGGTTCTCTGCTTTGTGTGAGGGATGAACGAAGGCTGGGGAAGCCAGGGGCTTAGCCTGATAATCTGGTGGCTGGGACTTGCCTCCCTTTGCTCTGTAAACATCAGACAGAGCATTCAGACAGGGTAGGACAATCATCATGATGCAGCAGTTGCAGGGTATTTATCGAAGCAGGGCATGGCTTCCTTGGAGGTGGCTCATAACATTGGTGGCAGTTATACTTTTTATAAGTGGGAGTTACTTTTCTTTTACTAGTGATGCATTTGAAACAAAGTTGGAGGGAAGGCAGGGGAAGTGAGAGCGGAATGGGCACTGGATTTGAAGACAGGCCCGTTCAAGGAGGTTGGAAATCAAACAGGGGAGGGTCTGAAAAAGCAATTACTTGCTGTGGTTAGGTGGTACAAATTTGCTTTCTCTGGTAGTCAGAGATTGAATGGAGTAGGGAGCTTGGTGCTCAAAAGCAGCATTTACAGATTTTTCAAAGGCATTTGACCTAAGATGAATACCTTGGCTGGGATTTGTAGATAGAATTATTTAAGTCACAGGTGACATACACCCAACTCAAACTGGAAACAAATGAAAAAGGGGAATTATTGACTCCTGTAACTGGGAAGTACAGAATAAGGGATATGGGTTTAGATGGAACCAGGGGCCAGCACCAGGTTGTCAAGCATCCGTCTCACCTTCCATCTCTCACTTTCCATGAGGCAGGCTGTTCCAAACTCTCGAATGATCAGCTAAGAAGACATGGTCTTTTCAGATGACATTGGCAGATTCTATTGGGGAGGATCTGGCTGACTGGCCCTGGGTCAATAGTCCCTCTTGGTTAGAAGGCTTCGTGAAGGAGAGGAGATAGATATCCACTTATCCAGGGATTCTGAAAGAGCAGAGACACAGAACAGGGCAGTGTGAGTCTCAGGTCCTCCTTGCCCACTTAGGCATGAAAAAGAGGAGGACTTTGATGGTTAGATGCTTGCTCTTTACCTGCCTCAGTATCATCACACAAACTAGAAAATATATGGAGCCCAAATCCAAATTCTCTGGGGACAGATAAGCTCCCTTGGTGGACAGGTGGGGGCTGAGAGCTTCCTTAGACTGTGTGGTCACTCCAGGGAGAGCTCTGGCCATCTCGGAGTCTGTCCTCCTCTCTCCTTCCTTGCCTTTCAACAGGGAGGGGGCAGCTCCTTTGCAGGAACATGGAAGAAAGGGGGTTTGGGTTGGAGGAGGCTTTAGTTTCACAGTAGAGTCTACACATTTGGTTTAGGTCTTGCCAGTCACCCCCTTGTCATGGTCCCAGGATGAACAGTCCATTCATTGTCTGGAAAAACACCTTGCAGAATCTTTGCATGGCCTCGCCCTGGCGGGTGCAGAGTTCCCTCCTGCTCTTCCTCTGCGCTTGGCTGGAGGTCTTCCCCTCATCTTGGCACCTCCACCCTGAGCCACCAGGAGCAGTCGGGAGGGTTTTCCTTTCACACAGCCTCCTCATCTCCTGCCCTGTGGCCAACACAGCTTTTTCCCTTCCTGGAAAGCTACGTGGTCAAGTCCTGGCTGCTCTTAGGATGGCCGTGAAGACCCCTTGCCCTCAGTCTTGCTCTGCTTCTCCCAGTCTGAGAGCCCCTCTTTCTCCCTTCTGCCTTTGGAAGTCTTTCCCTCCTTTTTAAGGCTTAATTCCAAGGCTGACTTTTTCATAATCCAAACTTCAAGAGTGTTTCTAATTTGTAATGCCCGACCCTTAATTTTCCAGATAGTTCTCTATCTATGTGCATTCCCTATGTGTTCTACCTCTGGATTAAACTCTGGGAGGGCAGGGGCTGGCTTTTCTATCCCCTTCCTCTGCTCACCTGAACACTCATCTCAATGCCAGACATATAGAAGGAAGAAAAAAAAGTACTTGCTTATTATATTATTGTTTTAAGCCTGGGATTGAACCCAGGGTGCTCTACCACTGAACTACATCCTTAGCCCTTTTTATTTTTTTATTTGGAGACAGGGTCTCACTAAGTTGCAGAGACTGGCCTTGAACTTGCAATCCTCCTGCCTCAGCCTCCTGAGTCACTGGGATGATGCCACAGAATCTGGTTATGTTGATGGAACTCTTTACCCATAAGGTGCCTTAAAAGGAACCTGAATCTATAGGAAGCAGACTCCTGTGCATTCTCGTCCAAAGCAGCCCCAGGGAGGCCATGGGGATTGGCCCAGGGGGGTGCTCACTACATATCTATTGAGTGGGGTGAGCAGTTAATGTGGATGTTCATGGAAGATAGTTTCTTCAGCTTGAGTCCCTGGCATGGGTTTCTTGGGGGGCAGATCCATCCTGCTGAGTGGAATCCCTAATGGCAATGGGTGTTTCCTTACCTGCTAGTCACTCTAGGCTAGGGCTTGGCAAACTTTTTCTATAAAGAGCTGAATAGTAAATCTTTTAGACTTTGTGGGCCATATGGTGTGTGTCACAACTACTCAATTCTGCTTTTCTAGCATGAAAGCAGCCAGAGACAATTCATAAATGAATAATTGTGGCTGTGTTCCAATAAAACTTTTCTTACCAAACAGAAGGCAGATTAGGTAGACCAATGAGCCATACTTTGCTGACCCCTGTCTGGGACCAAGTATTTTGTTGGCTTCAGGGAAGGCCCTTTAAGATGACCAGGAAAAGGAGACCACTAGGTCAGGGTTATGTTGCAGGCTTTGCCAGCAGTTGCCCTTTGTCTAGAACATCTCGGACTGTGTGTGTTTTTTTTTTTTTTTTTCCTGTAAGGTTCAAAAGGGCAAAAGAAAGCCATTGAGTCTCAGTTGGAGGGCCTGAAATTCTGTGTTGTTCTCACAAGTCAGTTTCTTGGAACTTTTGTGCTTCTAGTTTACAGGAACATCATTTTATGTGCTGGGGCATTTCTGGAAGGACATATAGGGAGGTAAAGATGAACAGAAGCCTCTGTAGCCACAGTTGGACTACATGAAGGACTGGGCTATTGTTCATGGCCATCTGGCCTCTAATAGGAAGGTGTATAATCTAGTGACTACAACTTCATGTTCCATAATTGAACTGCCTGGGTTTCAATTCCAGCTCTGCTGTATCACTTCTCTGGCCTCAGTTTCTACCACCTGTAGAATGGGGATAGTAATCGCCCTGACTGCCTGGGGGCCTTTGCAGATTCAGAGATCATGGGCAGCAGGGCCTAACAGTGTCAGGCGCAAAGTCATGCTCAAGGCGTATTGTCACTTGTGGTGCCATGAACAATGTTGTTACGGGTACTGGTATTCACAGGGGCTCTGCCCCACAGGCACAGGTAGGTCTGTCATAGTCCACTCGTGCTGGGTAGCTGGAGTGACTGCCTTACTTTTCTGTTCTGCTACATCTACCATTACCTGCTGATGGCGACTCCCTGTGTCTGGGATGTCTTAAGAGAAGATCTGATCGGCTACACTGGGTGTTTTCTAGTACTGAGCTTCCAATGGGCAGTTTTCACCGCAGGCCACCTGGTTAGCCTCTTTGCAGCTGATGGAGAGACCTCTTAGTTGGCCACTTATGGCCAGAGCAACCCCGTGAGTGAGGGCAGGAAGGGATCTTAGGGAGACTTTCCAATGTGGTACGCCCAGGGACCCTGTTTCCCTTAGGAGCCCTTCCTGGGTTCTCTGAGGACAATCGTGCTCTGCTGGCAGGGCCCTCTGTCCATCTCACACCATGAGGCTTTTTATGGATTGGATCTGCCATTCCAGATTCCCCCAAAGGTTCATGTGTGGAGGGCTTGGTCTCCAAGGCAGCAGTGTTCAGAAGAGGGGCTTGGGGGCAGTGATTGGATCATGAGGGCTCTGCCCTCATCAGGGAATTCATCCACTGATAGATTCAGAGCTGAATGGACTTGAAAAGGTGGTGAAAACTGTAGGATATAGGACCCAGTTGAAGAGTGGCTTCTTGGGGACATGCCACTGGGGACTATATATCTTGTTCTGAGAACTTTCCTCCTTCTTTCTGCTTCCTAACTGCCATGAGGTAAGCAGTTCTGCCTCACCGTGACTTTATACCATACTTTTCTGCCTCACCACAAGCTCATAGCCATGGAGTCAGCCAACCATGGACTGGAACCTCTGCAACTGTGAGCCAAAACAAATCTTTCCTTCTCTAAGTTGATTTTCCCAGGTATTTTATCATAGCGATCGAAAACGGACAATACAAGGGTTCTTTCCTGGTTCTGCTGGGCTTCCTTTTCACTGTTCTTCTTGCAACCTGGAGCAGAAGTTAATTATCTACACTGGGAACTAGAAATGTTGGTCTCAAAGCAAATTTTTCTGGGATGGGTTCCCTTATAGCCATGCCTCTAGAGTAATGAAATAAAGACAGAGGAGTGACTCTGGCACCATCCATGGGATCCCAAATTCTCTTACCTGCCTGCATGTCCCTCCCCAAGATGGCCCCTCCCTTACTGAAACAGGAACTGGAGGTAGAAGTAGGTGCTTGGCAGAGCTTTAACGTCTACTCACAGAACACACAGAGGTAGAGCAGTTATTCATAGGTGTCAGCACTGGCCTCTTGGATATCCTCTAGAAGGTCTGCCCTGAGACTCTTGGTAGACTTGGGGTAGGCTATCTGTCGAAGCTTCAGAATCCTTCCTTTAATTTCTTCAGCAAAGTCCCAGCCTATTGACCTTTGGGTCCCCGTGCTGAGCCTGGCTCTGGATTTATCTACCCCACTGGGGCCAGATGCCTGACTTGTTAGCCATGCTGGATGGTTTTATTTGTTTTTGTTGTGCATTTTTATCATTTTTGTTCATGTGTCTGGAGGCTTTCCTTGGAAAATGATGGATGCGTTTTCATAAATCAAAAAAATAAATGAGAAAGTATATAAAGGCAAAAAATAGACCCAGACCTGGAATTTGCCATAGGAGCTGCCTGCTATTTCCCAGGGAGAATGTCCTTTTTTGATTTTTTGCAAGGTCAGATCCGGACTTACTTCACAGAGCACAGTTTTTGGAACATTTTTTTTTTAAATAATAATGATCAGAATAATCAGGATGACAATTCCAACTGTGCCTGCTGTGGTGCTAAGTGCTTTTTATGCATCATCACACTCGATCTCAGCAATCTGAGGAGCCAGATTCTATTATTATCCCCATTGTACAGATGAGTAAAGAAAGATTCAAATGGTTTTGTAATTTAACCAAATTTCTCATGGTTGGTAAGGAGTGGGATAGTGGGTTTCTCATGCTCTCGATGGCTAAAATCCTGTTTTAGTGTTGGCTGGAGGTGCTCAGGGGCTGTGGGTTGTGGCTGTTTTGCCAGCTCTACTAGAAAGCAGGTGGCTGGGGAAGGGGGAATAGACAGCTCCCAGATTGGAGTGGGGTGTTCATGGGCAGACGCTGTTCTCATCAGCTCTGTTCAGACTGCCCCTGGGCCAGAACACCAACCAGCCTTGTGGGTAGCACATTGGGGTGGCTTCCCACGACTCTTTCCCCATATCGCCTTGAACAATGTCTCCCTCCCCCAGGAGCCATCCCTCCTCCCACACTTCCCTGTTTTATTTCCTTGAGCCAAGACTCCCTTTCCTTCAGGGTAATTCTCTAGGACTAAGCCACAGGGTAGGGTCTGATGCAAACCAGAAGGCAAGGGCCGAGAGCCCACATACTGTCTCTACTGGTCCCAAGTCCTCTGACTGTAAGTCACAGCACTACCCTTGAGACCAGCTTAAGTAGAAAGGAGGGATGGGTATGAACTGGTTCATGGGACTGGCAGTTAATGATTCTTCTTCTTGGGGGAAGGATCCTGATTTCCCTCCTCAGTCCATGCAATCAGAATGCTAGTCAGAAGAACAAGGAACCCGATGGGCACAGGCTCAAGCCCACTTCTCTGGCAGGGGAATGGATGACTCTGATGGACTTTGGGAATCAAAGTGAGAGAGAGAAAGAGGCCCTCAGAAAAGGAGGCTTCTGTTCTTGGCTAGGGCATTTCTATGGCTTTTCTTCTATTCTATGCCTCCTGCTATAGTTTGGATCTTAAATGTCTCCCAAAGGCCCATATGTTAAATCCTTGGTCACCAGCCTGTGATGAAGGAGGTGGTGGAAACTTTAAGAGGAGGGGCCTAGTGGAAGCCCCTTCTCTTTCTAGCTCTTTGCTTCCCTGTTGATGTGAGGTGAATAGGCCTCCCCTACCATATGGTCCCACCATGATGTACTGTGTTGCCACAGGCCCAAAGGCAACAAGGCCCAGTGACCATGGACTGCCACTTTTGAAACTATAAACCCCAATAAACTTTTCCTCCTATCAGTTGATCATCTCAGGTATTTGTCACAGTGAAGGAAAACTGACTAACACAGCTCCTTTCTTTGGGCTACACTATGCGTGGCCAAAGGACTGTGTAGAACAATAACTACATACATAGTTTACAAAATATTTTTTCACAATCTTATAAGTGTGTGTGTCAATGGGCTAATTAGCCCAATCTCTTGCTATTTCTTCATTTGTATGGCACCACCTGGCCCAGAATGTGTCACCCCTTCTGAGTTCCAAGCAATGAGATAGGGGAATTGATCACCTTAACGAGACTTCCAATTAGAAATTCCAAGATCCTGCTCTGGAGCTTTAGCAAAGAAACCTTCTCCTTGACAGGATAGATGAAAATTTTTGGACTTTTTTTTTTCAAAGCAATAACAATAATAAAAAAAGAAAAACAAAACTTTTAGTAACTACCATGCACCTGTATGGCCAACCATTCTCTCTTTCTTCCTACCTGCCAACTCCATCAGTTACTCAGCTGTACCCAAGAAGCTGTTCAGAACTTTGCCAGATCCCCTCTTGTACTGTTCCAATTTGTTTCTCATGGGTGATTTTGCTCCTAAAGGTGTCATAAAGTCTGAGGACAGGAAGCCTATCTTCTGTTTCTCTTTGCCAGGCGTGTGGTAGGCGTTGATAAGTCTTCTTTGGCTGGGGAGTTGTAATTGTGATCCTGTGTGCGTGCGTGCGTGCGTGCGTGCGTGTGTGTGTGTGTGTGTGTGTCCATGCTCAGGGTGAGGATGGGGCTAGCCATGGCAAGTAAGTGCTCTGAGCTCTGAGATCCTCCTAGCACTGAGTTTTTGGGGACACCTAAGTCACCTGTACCTGAGTTTCCCTTCTTGAGTGAGGTTCTGTTTTCTAACTGAGGCCATTTCCCGTTGTCCCTTTCCTATCACGGTGGGCCAACATGACAGTGCAGTGCATTTCAGGTGTGCAATGGGAATGCCACTGTTCTCCATCACGGCTTTATAGTTACTTGGAGCCAACCGGAGGCCAAACAGTTCTGGCAGTTTTTCAAACCTAGTTCCTACCAGGAACTTCCTAAGGTACAAGGATAGTTATGATACCTGGCCTGATCTTCTGGCTTCTCTCCAGCCACATTCCAGCCATGATGAATTTTCTGTTCATGTGAAATCTCTAGGTGGATGTCATGGGGAGGGTGTGTGGGAGTGAGGAGAAGCGGAAGGGAAGAGGAGCGGTCTGCCCCGGACAACACGATCGCCTGCTTTCTTCTGATGAGCTTCAGCGGGTTCATGGGATCTGATGTGGTCACATGAAAACACGCCTCAGAAAAAAGTACGCTGTCAGTGTTTTGAGGCTTTTCCGTTGGGGAGGGTGGGAAAGCGGTGGTCACTGGTGGTTCTTAGCCTGAGCCGGGGGAAAGGGAAGTATATGTGAGTCTCTGATAATTCTCTTCTCTTTCTTCCCCTCGTTTTTGTTCTTCAATAAATCACTCAGGACAATCTGCTTCTCTTTAGTGGTGTGTTTTCCTAGGGTTCAGCCTTTGTTTGAAATTCTAGAACAACAGCGTTGCAGTAAATATGGTCAACCTACGTGTAATTATGCTGGTATGTCAACTTTGCCCCTCGGAGTCGGGTCTGTCTGGTTAACCAGAGGCCCCCCTGACTCAGAAATGAGACCTCCTGCAGGACCCTGTGGAGGGCTGACCCTGAGTCCTGCATCTGAGGGGGGGAGGTGAGCGAGCCCATAATTACACTCATTGTTTAGGTCGGGGCACAGGAGGGTTTACATTAGAGACCTCAGCTGGTACACAGAGGGCGCCTATGGAAAAACTGAGGGGTTCTCCTCCTCCGGCATCCCAGTCCCAGTGCTGCCTTGTCCAAGGGCTTTGGGTTTTGCAGACGCCTTCCATGACTCCACTTTCTGACCACTCCTGATTAGAAGCTTGGATTTTCCCAGTTCCAAGAGACATCTCAACCCTGAGGTTTGGACGTTGAGCCTTTCATCACAGAATGTAGGTCTTGGAAGGATCTGGAGACAATGGGCTGAGCTGGTGTCTCACAAATCTCATGTTCACACGAGTCACCTGGAGATTTTGCTCCAAAGCAGATTTGAATACGGTGGTCCTGGGATGGTGCTAGAAAGTCTGTTTCTAGAAAACTCCCTGGTCATTGGACTGTACTTTGGAGTAGCAGGACTCTAAGCTGTTATAATTTACAAAGAATGAAAGGGAGATTCAGAGACCTGAAAGAACTTCCTGGGGCAGAGTAGAGGCCTAAACCGTCTTCTTATCCATGGTGTTGCCATGGTACCACATTGGTGTGCCTGGAAGGGATGGTGTGTGTCTTAGCAGAGAAAACCTTCTGTAGGTATGTGATCTGATGTCCTGGAGTCCATACCTGGAGTTCTGGAGCAGGTGACTTTCACAGGTGCTCTGGAGTAGACTTGGATTCTCAGACCTCTCAGGAAGAACCCATAGACCTCTGCAGCTAGGAGTCTAGATGGAAATGGATCATGGTAGGTTCCTTCCTGGGGCCTTCAAAGGGGCAAGGAAATGAAGGCATATTGGGCATGTTATCTATAGAGAGATGTGTGCATTACCAAATCCCAGCCCACTGATATGACAGGGCCTGCAGGAAACTTCCAGTAGGCAAATGTGATCTGGGGACAGTATACGTGTCTACGTGGTAGTGAGACTGAGTGTTTTTAGTAGAAATCACAAGATCTTAGGCTCTTTCCCTGTTTTCACCTCCATGAGTCTGTGAACAGCCTTTCTAGATCCTATCAATGAAACAAGTGGAGTGTGTTGTCTATCTGAACCCATGGATTAGGTCATGATCTCTTCTGAAATTTATTTTGACCCTAAAGTTAAAATTAAAATTGTAGAATCTGTCATCTGTCTATCTATCTATCTATCTATCTATCTATCTATCTATCTATCTATATATATATCTATCTATCATCTTTTTCCTTACCTTTACCTTTGTCAAGGTACTTTGGTCATATGTGTACACCTGTGTAATGAAGAATTGATTTTACCTAAAGTGAGATCTGGCTTTTGCCCTTAGCTCCTGGGAGGCTTTGACCACTGGTCAGTCTAATAATGCTAATTATGAGAGGTAATTGGGCATACTATATTGGTGTTAACTTCTAGAGGAACTGGGGACAAAGTATTGGCCTGAACCTCCTCTGAAGGTTGGATCTAAAAGCCATATTAATATTATACAGTTGAATTCCAATACAATCTCTGGACACTGAAGGCTTCAGTCAGCGTCCCTGGTGAGCAATCCTCTGTGTTTATTGCCATACATTGTGATCAGGAAGAGGTGATGTGATTCCATGGGGAGAGGAAAACCAGAAGTCTTGATTTAGACCTCATGGGGACTCTGCCCTTTGTATCTCTTCCCTTTACTGATTTAAATTCGTATTCGTTTTCTTTAATACAGCTAGTCCTAAGTATCATGCATCCCTGAGACCTGTGAATCATTCTGGTGAATTGCCAGAGCTGAGGTATTTGTGAGGACCCTCCAAATTTATAGACAGTGATGTGATGTGAGGATGGTCCTGTCATGAGGGAGTTCTAGTGGGCTCTTCCCTCAAACTCTGTGGTTGGCTGAACTCTTGACAATAGCAATGTGTCAATTTCAAATATTCTGAGAAAAACCAAACAAGGGTATAAATCTGTTCCTTTGACCAAAGCCTGCCTGGTTGTAGGGTAGATTAAGGAGTCTGATATATTAGTTAAGAGCCTGGGATTAGCAGAAGTACAGAACTGTAGGTGGGGTCAAGTATGACCACTTTCTGGTTGATTTTGTCATGCTGCTTAAGTCTCTGAGCCTTCATTTCCCATGTATAAAATGTACGAACCTTGAAGGTGTGTTGAGAGGATGACAAGAAATCATGTATGCAAAGCATAAAGTGAAATTCAGGAAACACTCCATACATTATTATTACTTACGGCTTTGCTGGTGATGTGATTTCCCTATTTAGTTATACTATCATGCTTATTAACATTTTGTCTTCTTCAAATAAGTATTTGAGTGGCTTGTATAGATGGAAATATGATAGCTTGATAAAACTAACCACCAAGAAGTAGAAGAAGAGGTACTGTGTGGTTGGCAGTGATGGCAAAAGAGAGACTCCTGTGAGGGCTGGTTCTGGCAGAGGGAAGGGTTGTAAGATTGGGCCTGGCCATCTATGATTAGAAGAGCTGTCACTTGAGACATGATGACATGTCTTTATAATAGGGAGCCAAGAGATGAGAACAGCAACTCCCTTGGCCTGGAGGAGGGGAGACAGCCAGGACCTACCTATCACCTTGGACTCATTCATTCATCTCTAGATCTTCACCTATTCCTATGTGGTAAGCAGAGTGCTCACCAGTCGAGGCCTGTGCCATGCTATGAAGAGGTAGGAGAGAGAGGAGAGGTGGCATTTGCTTTTGGAAACCTTCCTACTCACTTTTTCTACCTACTCTTTCTCTTCCTTTGTCGTCTCTAGCCAGGTCTTTCCAGTGTCGATAACCTCTCCAGTTCTCTTATTTTCTGCTGGTGTGTTATTTGAGAACTAGGAAGTTGACCAATAAGGATAAGAAATCTTTTCATGAGCTAAAAGCATGAAATGATAGAGATAAAGATATGGTGATAAACTCCATTGATAAAAGAGGAATAAACTAAATGACATGAAACAACAAAACCCCCATCCCACACATTACACTCACGTCCTAGAGGAGAACTGCTTGCTATTCCAGAAGCTCTCGCTGAGCACTCCACAGTGCACATCTGGGGGCAGACCCCTGAATCGGATACATGTGTCTGAATTATGGCTCTGATAATGATTAGAAGGTTCCTCAACCTCTCCAACATTTTAGTTTTCTTACCAGTAAGTTGGGGATAACAATAATACCTATCTCTTAGGGTTCTTGGAAGGAACATGTGACTTAATAACATAAAGAGCCATTCGATTTTGGTTTTATTAGTGTTTTAATATCAAAAAACCAATGAATAAAGACTCCGAATTAGGATAGTTAAGTCTTTTGATCACATAATGCTTGGATTGCACCAGTTGACCACTGGCATCTTGGGATCCCTCAGAATTTAAAGCAGTGCCTGAGACTCAGGCAGAACAGATAAAAACTTGGAAAACAATAGCTTTTTGTGATTCACCAAATCTGATTTACAGTTGGAATGTGCATGGCACAGATCCTGTTGGTTAAATAATGGAAACCAACATTCTCAAGCATTTGGCAATAATACATTTGAGGTTCTGGGGATGAATGTCCCTGGTTTGATGGTCTAGGTTGAGATTTCCCAGACTTCTCTTTGAACTTGACCTTTTCCTGCTGTATCATGAACCTGAATAGAGTTGAAAGACATAGTGGAGAAAACTGCGATCAAACGTCAAGACTGAGCTATGGAGCTTTGGATTAATCACAATTTTTGTGAGCCTCTGTTGTTCTATCTCTAAAATGAACTGGTTTCTTCATAGTAGTGCTAGGAGGACTACATGAGATGATGCATTTGCACTGTTTTGGAAATGATTAAGGATAATGCAAGTGTTTATTATTGTTTTGTACGTGAAACAAGTTGACTCATGTCATCGCTCCTAGAATGAGGCCCAGACAGGTTCATTGCCTTGCCCAAGACAAATTAAAGGGAGGATACCATGTGCCTTAGGGCTACTACTGGGCTGAACTTAGCAAGCATCTCCCACCCTTGTCCAGCATGTGGGTTCGATTGCCCTCTGATCAGGAACAGACGCCTGTTATTCAGTCCACGGATTTTATGTCTGCTTGGTTCAACTCTAAGAATCTGGCCTACGTGTTGGGTTCATTTCCATTCTGTGTGCAATAGCTGGTTAATTTTGTAACTCAGGTCATTGTAAGCCTGCTTCTTTCATGAAATGTATAGTCTTCATTCTGTCTGTCTCAAAGGGAAGTATGAAAATAAAGACAACTAAAGGATTGAAAGTAAAAGCATTCCTTGTAAGGCATTTACATTCTGGAAGCAAGAGAGCATCATGATTAGCACACAGACTCCTGAGTCAGGTGAATTTGCCTAACTCACAGCTCTGCCTCTCTCCATCAGTCCACTGAAACTCTTCAGGCCTCAGTTTTCCCATCTGTAAATTGGGGATCACAATAGTAAATTGGGGTTGTTGTCAGGATTAAATAGCTTGATAATAATACAAAGAACTTCATTCACACAGTGCCAGGTCCAGATGGGAACTCTGTGGGTGGGTGTTAGCTCTCAAAGAGTTGGACATGTCCTTTACGTCCCTTTAGAATGCAAGATTCTTACAGGTGCAAAGATGTTTGGGACCCTTTGGATCCTATTTTTCTGTAAGTCACTAGTAAGGGGACAATTAGCTAACACCAATTTTTTAAAAAAAATGTGGAGGAAAAGGTGTTTAAAGATAAATTCCCAAGTAACAACCTTTTCTTAACCATCTCTTCCTAGAGCCTAAAAAGCAGGTTTGAAAGTATATGAACTTATAGGAAAAAAGGCCTTTACCAGGTGAGTGAGCACAGACAATATTTTGTTCTTGAGTCATGACAGTTGAGGTCTCTGCCTGTGTTTTAGCACAGATGGGCAAGGTTGTGCTACAAGGTTGAGCAGAGGGTTCCACCTTTTGTTATAAAGTCTGTCTTCCTGCTTGCTGAAGGGATGCTGTCTCTTTTCTGACCTGTTCCTCAGAGTTCAGTGCAGGCAGGCAGCTTCCTAGTTTCTAGAACGGGAGTCTGAGACCTAGAGAAGTACAATTTATTGATTGTCTTCAGCACAAGTACCAATAGCGGTTGCATTATTTTGAGATGAGTAGGAACAATTTTGGAAACATCTTGGTGGATAGAGAGCCCACTTGAAGGAACTTCAGAAGAGTTCCTGGGAAAGAATTTTGGTCTGGTTTAGAAAGGTTCTGTTGTTGTTCATTAGGGTTTTTTGCAAGAATATTCAATCAGTGTAAGCCACTGGCACAGCGTCACCCAAAGTACACCAATGTCAATAACTCAACATTCAGTTCATATTTCTGGGGTCCCTGCTATGTGCCAGAGCTGGACATCCTAGCCAGGCCCAGAAGGATAGAGGACAAAGCAGGATGAGCCGGGTACCAGGAGCTCTGAGTCCATGTGGTTTCTGGCTGTGGGACAGGACTGTGGACACATGCCCCGGGAGTTTTGTGCCTGTCACAGCAAGGAGGTTTTCCAAGAAAGCTTTGCATTGCTCTAGCCTCCCTCCTAGAATTGTTTTTATTATTCTTTATAAAGAATATAAAGTTTTATTTTTTTAACCTTTCCAAACACACAGGTGTAATTTGTTCAGTGCAGCTTAATGCACCAGGCTAATGAGGAGAAAATGTCACCCTAGTCATTTCTTATTGGCAACAGTAGTTGAGGTTGGGTGGGTGTTGTCCAGGTACAGTATTCTTGGAAACTCTAGGTACATTAGGTCCGAGTCTTAGCTTTTCAGATCCAAGAGCTGCGTGAACCTTGGGGGTGGTGGCCTTATTTCATCGATTCCCTTAGCAAGGCCCTCTCTTCCATTTGCTCCTCATCTTTTCTAGAAGAGTTGCTATTTTCTGAAAGGATGTTTTGAAACAGCTGAGGACCCTGTAGTATATGCTTCTGCTGGCTGCTCACTTCCCCCTTCAAGACCCGGATGCTCATTGCCCAGCTGCTGGGAGACTGTTGGCGGCCGATGACTCACAGCTGTACTTTCTCTGGAACCAGCTCTGGCAAAAGGAAGCAGCCTTACCCAATCTTACCCACTCGCCCCAGGGATGACCTGCTTCCAATTAGCTGATGTGGGCATAGGAAAGCATATTCCCTGGCCTTCACTTGCAACAGTTCAGAAGGGAGTCTCAACTCCAGAGCTCCAGCAGGATCAGCTGCAGCCTTTGCAAACACACCACTTTCAACTCCCTATCGGCCTTTCCTGCTGTCCCCTCCTCTCTCTGCTGTCATTCCCAAGAGAGCTGCCCGCTCAGTTTACTCACGGAGGATTCTGAAGTAGCAGCACCAATCAGAGACGTGGAGGGCTGGGGTGGGGTGTTTGCTGAGACCTGGGGCAAATCCTCATCTGTCCTGCCTCCCACCCAGGGCTGTTTTGGGGCTCAACTAGGTTAATGAATATGGCTGTATTAAGCAGAATGCATGTAAATTTAAGATAATCATTGAGGAAATATATGGTTTATTTGCTTTTAATAAGCTTTTCAAATAAACATCTTTCTGGAGGTCAAATGCTTACATACTGCAGCAGTGCCAAGCTGGATAGATGTGGATAAAAAGAGGCTACTTCGCTCTGGGCCATGATGTTCCAAAACGTGTTTTTAGGAGCTGTAAGCACAAAAGATGTTGCTTTGAAAAAAAGCTGTATGTTTGTATGTCTGTGTGTGTGTTTAGTGTGATCTACTTATTTGGGAAACAATGCATACAAATTTGGGCAAGGGACACTATGAAAGTGAATTCTTATGTAAAAGAAAATAAATCATGAATTATATCATTATTAAAAGCACTGACAAGTGCCACAAACATGCCAAAAATGTGGAAAGCTGATATAACATTTTTATCATTAATTTCTTGATATATTTCTGTAATGCTTTCCTTTCTCTATTTGTTTACCTCTTCATATGGCAACAATTTTGTAATATTTTCTACAGAGAGAATAAAAGGATGATTTAGTCTTTCTCTACCATGGTTGATGGAAATTTGTCTTTTATTACAGATAATTAAGAAAATGTCAGTTCGGTTTCTTATTACTAGTAATGTCAGGTAAATTTTTAGGATTGTTGACCAATTGGGGACAACTTCTATCAAGTTTCCTTTAATATGTGAGTTGTAAGTTTTCAGGATGTTTCAAATTTTCTGGTGCAGTAATTCATCTTCCTGCACTTTAAATTGATGATGCTCATTAACCAGGTCTTGAAAGGGCCCCATCTAGTGAGGGGCCTTGACACTGAAGGTTTATTCCTTCCAAGGTAAATTTGCCCTGTAGAAGACCTCCTCCTCCATCTCCCAAGTATTTATTTAGAAAAATGTCAAAATTGAGAACAAGTTGAAAGAACTGTACAATGAGGACTTGTACCATTCCCCAACATTCACCAAAGAACGTTTGATACTTTTATTTCACTTTCTCCTCCTCCCCCATCTACACACACATACACACACATGTTCAGGCTATATCTTCTAGGAACAAGGACATTTTCCTACATAACCACAGTACTTTTATCATCCCCCATAAATTTAACAGACATAATATTATTATCTAGTATTCACAATTCCCAACTGTCATCAAAATATTTTCTGTCAATTTTCTTTTCCCTTCCCTGTTCTTTCTTTTCCTTTCCTTTCCTGGCTCCCCATATCTTTTTGTCATGGCCCTAATAGTCTTTGATTATTTCCATCCTTTCTGGTTCACAATGTTCCATGATCATATTGGAGGGTCTGGGTCTCAGACCTAGAATCAGCCATTCTCTGGATTAGGGATCTCCTTCCTCTAAAAATGAAGCCCGTATTAACATCTGGTGGAGGTGGGGATGCCACATTCTGTAGGAGAACATCACCCTGTTGAATCTGGATCCCTGTTCTCCCTTCCTCTGGGAGTCAAGTCCTTGGGCTTGGTATTTAGTTCCTGGAAGCCACTGATACAGGCAACACCTGGGGACTCTGTCAGAGATACAGTTTGTTCCATGGGAAGAGGCTCAGTCTGCCTACCTGCTAGCCTTCTCTTGTCTATTCCTCCTGTAGCTGGGGGAATGGAGTGAGGAGAGAGTAGACCAGAGAGACAAGCTACAGGAAAGGAGGAAGAAAGTTCTGGAAGCTTTTCATATACAAACACTCTCTCTTCTGCATAATGGCCAAGTCATTGTTTCGAGTCCTACCCAATCCACAGCTGTCAATGCATTAGGATGATGTGTTTAGATAACTGGGAAGACATTCACATCTGTGTCTCTCTCTGGGGCTATGGTGGGAACCCATGAAGAACAACTTGAAGCTTTGCCAAGGCCTTCAGCCATGAGTTTGGACATTGTCCAGAAAGAGCAAAAAGTTTCCCCTACAACTCCTGGGAGAATAGCCTTGGAGACTGGATAGCACATTCTGAGTGAAGGAGAGTCAGCAGCCCTGGGTCCTGAGGGGACAACTAAGTGTGACAACCAGGGTGCTTCCCTGGAGTCACTATAGAGTCATTAATAAGTTTCTTTGGAGAACTGTCCTTTGAAAGAGCTCTTGGAGTGGAGCTGATTATGTGAATGTGGTATTACCCAGAAACCAGAGGGCCATGTGACCCGGGCTGGGGAAATGAAGAACCTGGGACACCACCCCAGGTGTGTACTAGCTGGAAGCCCCAGAAAGGCCCTTGGTGGACACTGATGAGGTGGAACTGGGCACTACTGAGAACTTCCAGGTATGGCACAGGACAGGGGAAGCTACTCCCAGATGATGTCACAGGTAGGAGCCTGACACCAAGGACCCTGACGGGAAGCCCTTCCATAAGAAGCACAACTTCCCATCTTTCTCTTGCCTGGGCAAATGGCTGAGGGAAAGAGTTGAAAAAGGAGTTAACCTTTCTCCAGTGTGAGCTCTTTACCTATAAATCAGGAGATCTGATGGCTGGTTTTCATGCCTACCCCCTCCCCCCTTTTTTTTTTCTTTTATAAATCAGCAAAATGAAGCCTTGTATGGAGGCCCAGCTAGGCAGAAGTGTAGCTGCTCCCCTTGAAGAGGAACTTGGGGCCCTGAAGCTTTTCCAGAAGCCTCACCCCTCACCTTTATCCACCCTTCAATGGCCCCTGAAGAAAGCCTGATTTTTCTACAAACAGATTCCATCTGAGATTAAAAAAAAAAAAAAAAAAAAAAACCCAAAGGTCTGAAAATTTGCCCTCATTCTAAACTTGCAAATATAGGCAGAAAATGGATTATTTGGGCTTCTTCATGGTTTAAGTCTGTAAGTGTTGGTAAGGAGGCCTAGGAAGCCCTTCAGCACCATGTGTTCAGAGTTAGGGAGGAGGGCCAGGAGGGACCCTGGAATCACTAGGACTATTGGCTCTGATCAGGACTAAGTGGACCAGAGAAACCTTTGTTTGGTGACTGTGGGTCTTGACTATGGGAAGTCAGTTGAACCACTGGGTCAAAGACTGAATACACCCCCCCCCTACCTTCTAAAAACGTCCACTTTTCTGTTCTGCTACCATAGGTCTGTGTTCATCCTGCAGAGGATGGCTGTAGCTTTCCTAGAAAATATGAGCAATTCTGGTACTTTAGAGAAATTCTGTCCTATCTAATTCTTATTTTAGAAGAGGATCCATTCATTCTATTTTTGCACCAGATCCATAAGGAGTATAAGAATGCTACATAGGACCTTACATTTCTGGAAGGTTTTAACTTTCAAAGAACATCCCATCATCTCATCCCATCCTCCCAATAAATCAGAAAAACAGGCAGGGTAGGTGTTAGACTCATTTTTCAGAAACTAAAGAGATGGCGAGTGACTTGCTCCCACCTGACTGGCACCTGTGACCATGGGATGGGATTTTCTGATGCTGCTGAGCCAACCCCGGCTGGCAGGTACTGTCTAGATAGTGGATCAAATGCAGGTGCTGAGAAAAGGGTTTGTTGCTGTGGCTTCTGTTGGGGAAGATTAGCCACAGGGATTATTGAAGGTGGAATAACAACTCCTTGCCTGCTCAGGGCTCCGAACTGCCCAGTGCAGCTTGGGATCCACTGGGGAGAGTAAGACCCATCCCCTCTCCTACCCAGGCTCCAGTTGTAATTGTTTTTCCTGCAGATCCTTGGGGCAGCAGAATTGGCAAGAGTCTACAGACCTGAATATGACACCTAACTCTACTGTCAATGGATCATGTGTCCTGGGCATCTTTGTGGTATCTCCGAGGTTATGGGACTACATCAATGTTTCTCAAAGTGGTATGATGGGTCCATCTGTGGGACAGTCACGTGTGTGCATGTGCGTGTGCGTGTGGGTGTGTGAGTGTGTGTGTGTGTGTGTGTGTGTGTGTATGTGTGTGTGTGTTTGAGCATGTGTATTCTAGGCTTCTTCCAGTCACAGTATTGAAATCTCTGGGCTGGGTCCTATCTCTTTTGATGATTTAGAAGCACACTCAAGGTTGACCACCACTAAACTGAAGACTCCTCAAATGTCCTTACAACTCTATGTCTCCTTTCAGAATAACCCTAAGGCTTGACTCTGGGTTTCCATAGGGAATCTAGGCCCTTGGTTTAATTGTAGATTATAAGTTTCAGGCAGGCTCGTCAAAATTTGAGAATCTAAGGGGGACATTAAGGGTAAGTGGTACAGGTCCAAAGGCAGCATCAGAGGCATCCCATTTCCAGAAATGATGTTGGTTTTGAAACTCTGCTCCTACCAAGCAAAAGTTATGATGGTCTTGCCTCTGATTAAAGGCAGAAGAAATCACTCAACCAAGGAGATGCCTCTTTCTTGCTCTCTTTTGCCTAGTGCTTCATGATTCAAGGGCTGTCTGGATCTTTCACTCAGGGGAAGAGTTCAGTCCTTCTTCCATTTTCCTGAGAATAACATGGCTGGAAAAAAATTAATACTATAAACCACAGAAATGAGACCAAAAGCACTGTGATGAGGAAGAGGTCAGCAAAAGAGTCACATTTAAAAATATGTTATAATGATTGTTCTGTGTACTCCTATGGTGTGTTAAAAGATTTCACACTTTATAAGGGCCAGCTTCCAAACTGAATATGATATTGTCTTGCACTCAGGTTGCATGTAAAAGTAGTTGTACTAGCTTAAAGTGCTAGTCTTAAGAATAGACTTCTGGACCAATGTTACATAGTCTATATGTATGATATTTTAATACACTAGGGCTGATAAAGTTATCAAATGTGTCATGGAAAGAAGCTAGTTCCTAAGAGGAGGTCATTGTCTTAAAAATTACTAGAACTTACAGCTTATGTGGAACAAAAGTTCTACTCACCCAAGACTACGAAAGAGCTGGTTTTGTAATACAGAAATGAGTGACCCAATACAAAATTTAAGATGGAGTACAGCATAGTCAAGTGAGTGGGATATCTTGCTGGATAAACTTTTGTTTACCCAAGGTCTTCTTGTTTCATCTAGAAATTTACTTGTTAACAAATACCTGTAAATTATGGCCAGCTGCCACAAAGTAAATTTTAGGTCCCTTCTTTTCCGTGGCACTCCGAGACAGTTGTTTGGAAATGGGTTCTGCTCAAGAAGTGAGCATGATCCATCTGAATAATAGGAGGTGACCTTTGGAACAAGGAAACAAAACTGTCCCCCACTAATGCTCTTTTAAATTTTTTTTATTAACATGTATTAGTTGTACATATTAATGGGGTTCATTGGTGCGATCTCTCCATACATGAAGACAGTGTACACTGATTAAATTCAACCACCCTTTCCTCACCAGCCTGCCCTTCCAAATCTCTAGAAATCACAGCTCTATTTTCAGGTTGACTTTTTTTAGCTTCTACATAGGAGAGAGAACATGCGGTACTTGTCTTTCCATGTCTGGCTTATTTCTCTTAACATAATGTCTTTCAGTTCCATCCGTTTTGCTGCAGAGGACAGGATTTCATTCCTCTGTAAGTCTGAATAATACTCTATTGTGTATCTAGACCACATTTTCTATATCCATTCATCGTTGATGGGCACCTGGGCTGGTTCCATCGCATAGCTGTTGCGTACCAGCTCTCCCCAGTGTTCTGATTCTTTCCTTCTCATGCTTCTTAATTCTTTAAAGATCACACACAGTGGATCTAAGGCCAAAGCTGCAAGTTGTTTCAGTATCCTGGGGATCTTATTCAACACAACTGAGGAGATTCGAGTTTATTTTAAATGGAGAGGCTTGCTTTCCCAGCTCCTCGCCTCTCCTGTGTGGTCATTCCACTATCTACCATGAGCAGCTTCACTGCAGCTGACAATCCAAGCAAGAGTCGGCCAATCGGGTAACCTGCCTTCACGGGGAAGCAGCTGTCTGACCTTTCAGCTCTGAGTTTCTGCTATGCTGCCTCCTCTCATCCAGTGCTACTGAAATAAACTGGTCAGGTGAACTGAAAGTATCTGAAAAGAGGCCTGGACCTCTGAGTCAATGTCAGTCTGCAGAAGGGGACCACCAGTGTGCACAGTTGCGTGGGTTGCCGAGCCTCTTAATTTGGGTTTACTACAGTTAGAATATTTTGCATATTACTCTTCTTTATTTCAAAATCATAGCAACTTTAACAAATAACAGTTCTTTTCAAACTTGCTGGGTTTTCCATTGGTTTTGTAAGTTGATGAAAGACACATAGCATGATTAATAGTTTGAGAAGTGAACATGAGGGAAAAATTTCACTCATAATTCCTAACATAATTATTGTTTTGTTTATTCTCTTCCAATCTTTTTTTTTTAAACAAATATGGTTTTATCTAGTTGAAACCAGGATGCAATACGATTTCTAATCTTTCTCACTTGGCATGTGTCATTTGCATTTTTCCATGTGGCTTTAGCCTTTGCCCTCCCAATGGCAGCATGAGGGCCCATTGCTAGGTGTCATAATTTACTTAACCATTTACCTACTGTTATCATTTTGATTGCTTCCAATTTCCCACTGTTACAAATTATATTGTTTTGGGCATCTTTGTGAATATTGTTTTCCATATTTGCATTATTTGGTGCATTTTTTTAAAAGTGTCATTCAGGAGCTCAATAGTGGGCATTACATTTGAAGGTAATGAGAAAATGGGATAATATTTAACAATTACACTGGGAAAGTGGAGCATTATTTAACAATTTGTTGGAATTATATTTTGTAGGTCTTCACTATTTTATAAATTGAGAGAAGCGTGTAACATGAAGGTCTCAGCACACTCACAGGTGTCCAAACACCTTCAATCTCTCTGATTCAGTCACTCAGAGATCATGGGAGTTCTTTGGAAATCTTCTGTCCTTAGCAACATGATTAAGGATTTTGGTGCTGGTCTTTGTTGCTTTATTGCAATTTCAGTGTTATATGCAGATGCATAAGAGGCCATGTGCAAAGAGGTCAAGCCAGAAAATCAGCATATTCTTTGGTCAGCATACTCCAGGAAGGATTTAAGTGAAAACCTACTTACCTGAACTTCATCTCAGGTGTTGGGTCTGTGGCTGTAGGAGCAATACCATTTTTGTCTTCTTCCATATCAGAAATAGGGCGCTTAGTGAGAGTCTGAATGAAGACTGTGATTTTCTGCTGTACATTCCTGAGTCTCTGATATGCTGGTCACTCACATGCCAAGTACAGGTCCATATACATTACAGTAACATTCTTTTTTTAAAGTGTTGCAAAGGTTTTATTTAAAGAAACACACTTTTGACTAACTAGAACACCTTTCTGCCTCTTTTCCTACTTCTTTGTTTTCTCAGTTGAACTCCATTCCCTCAGAAGGAATGTGAAAAGGTGAATTTGGGGAGGCCAGGAGGCCCAGCAGTGGGTCTCTGTGTGCTAATAGCAGAGAAGA
Organism: Urocitellus parryii; assembly: GCF_045843805.1. NCBI lineage: Eukaryota > Metazoa > Chordata > Mammalia > Rodentia > Sciuridae > Urocitellus > Urocitellus parryii. The sequence continues at coordinate 80,373,439 of NC_135542.1, read as the reverse complement.
AAAATAAGCATTGCATTTTTTAAATGGGGGAAAAATCAGGAAAAAAGGCATGCATAAAGGATTTATCCTTTCCATGAAAACATTGATTAATGAAATCTAGTATGAACGGGTGTCATGCCCTTTAAATATTAGATTTCATTACTTAGTGGATGGTAGGCTTCTGAAAGGGAATCCTCGGCCTCTGCCTTCTCTTTATGGACACAAATGTTTCATGCCCTTGCAGTGATCAAAGATGCAAATGCCTGCGGTAACCGAATCACTGGACAGGGTGAAACATTGTGCTGGACAGATGTGTTGTCAGGAAAGGGCTTTCACTGATAAAAGGGACAGCTGCCCTCAGGATGGGGGTGGGGAGAGAGGGGACTCTAGCAAGGGGGAAGGAAGTATGCAAGGGAAGGTGACCCAACCACACGAAGCCAGCCCCTCGGGCCCCCAGCTGGGAAACTCCACCAGCTTGCTAGCTCTTCCGGTTCTAGCGGAGCTGGTCAGACATCTGGCCTCTGTTCTAATTAAAGTGGGCAACCAATTTGGTGGCTCCAGTGACGAAAACGGCAGTGAAATCTTGATGGCTACTGGGTCGTAATGACTCTTCAAGACTGAGGCTTTGCCGAATTATTTCCATCTCCTAAGGGCCTTTCAATTCAATTCCACCTAGATTTATTGAGTGCCAGCTACATACAAAGCCCGGACCCTGGCCCTCAGGAAGCCCCTTTCTGTTGGGGAATGCAGAGAAGCGTACAGCTGACTGGCATAAAAAAGAACGAATTAAAGACCATGGTAGAGGTTCACACCGAGTTCTATAGTTGTGTAGCAGACAAAGTGACTCGCTGAGTGAATCTGGGAAGGCTCCTGGGTGGAGTTGGCATTTGTCCCTAGCCATGAATTTTGAAGTCAGGTTCTAAACAAACATTCTGGAGAATCAACATGAGAAACAAATTCCTTGAATGAAATTTCCCACCTGGAATTCTCTGGTCTCTTTATGGGACTGAGATAAGAAGCTCATTCTAACACAGTCACAGAATGTCCCACCCGTACGGGTGGCAGCTCAGGCCCTGTCACCTCCAAGACTAGGACTTACAGAGATGGAACAATCCTGGCTTTTCACTTGCCTTGAACTATTGGAGAAGGACCAGTTTGGCCCCTCCATAGCTGGCTTATGTTTCTGGTCCAAATGGTGCATATGGTAACCTGTTCCTATCAGGAACAATTAAGCCCCAATATACCCAAGTTCTCTCGTGCTAGGTGGTTAACCTGCACTTGGCTCTGTTGGTGGCATTGGCTACAGACAAAGTGAGGGTGCCCATCTCCATGTAAATGAGCCAGTTGGAGCTTTTCCTTCACCATTTTCTTTCCCTTCAGTGCCCCCTCTCATATGCCTCTGCCATGCCCCTCTTCTCCACATCCTCTCCAAGTGCCAAATAATTGATTGGTATGAAGGGGCTGGGATTGAAAAAAAATCCTGATTTTATCTTTGTTACTGAAGGCAAAAATGATCTGCTATGTATATTTTATAAGAGAATGTATTTTGTTTATAGCTCTACAGTCAGCCCTCCCTTCCCGCCTCCTAATAAGCTCATGTCAGAACTCTGAAGCAAGTTTTCTGTAATGGTAGCCTAAAGGACATATTTTGTAAAAATGAAAAATGAACATATTATTTATATATCAATAGTGTAAAAAGCATTGATCAATGCAAGCAGCCTGGTGCTCCGCTTCTCTATTTCCCCTCCAACCTTTCTTTGCCTTCTTCTGGGTCCCCCTCCCTTCTTGCAGGTGCCTGTGACACTCCCACCATTTAGAAAGAGAGTTCTAGTCTGTCCTGGTCAGTTTGTGCTGGGATTCGGTCTTTAATATGGAGCCTTCAACGGCTAAGCCTCCAAAATGACTCTCTGACAGCCAGCCATTAATTACCATCATCCGCATCTAATTCATTCATCCCTCTCCCTCTCATGTAGAAGGACAGCTAGGGCTGAGGGCACCCAGGGAAATGTAGGCACGATTCCATGTTCTTTATGCAGAGAGGGCTGCCGGAGACTTTGTTGGATGCAGGGGCTTTAATTGAATTGGCTTGCCAATAAAGCTGTTGTCATTCAGTAAGTGAATTTGTTGTACTACTCGAACCACAGCTGTTGCAGACAGCCCGGAATTTCCTGAAGGCAAGCCAGGCCCTGGGCTTGCCTGGGTTCAGCCTTCTCGATTGATCCCGGAGGCCATACAGAGGGTCCCCCTTCACAGCTTGGTTCTGGCACCCATCTGGATGCCAATGAGTTGCAGAGCAGGCTGGGATTCCGCAGGAGCCCAGCAAATCAGCGGGCTGTGACCTCCGGGGACCCCATAGGGAAAAGGAAACCCATAGGAATGTCAAGGTTGGTACTTGTTGGGCAGGCAGACCTCACCTACCACAACTGGGTGTTTTTTTTTCCCCCTCTTTCTCAGTTTCCAGACAGATGCTGCCCTCGGCTCCATGGAGCTAGTCATAAGAGAATATGGCTTCCCATTGTAAAAAAGAAATTGAGAATATGACAGTTAATATATTTGTAGAGCCTTGTTTAAGAGGTCGAGCGGTATTGAGAAAATACAGAAGCATTAGAACTGGCATTTGTTACCAGGAGATCGTTGGGCCAGAAATGCTCTACCTCTCCCTACAGTTTATAAAACACGGCAAGATTGGCAGGCTGGGTGATTTATGATGGCTTTAAAGTAACATCAAGATTAAGGAAAGTTTTTCAAGGGACTGCGGGGCTATTTTTATTTTCTGCATCCAAGCACATGAGTGTTGTGGGCTTGAGTGAGTAAAAGCAGGACTGGGGAAGCAGATTTTCAGGTTTTGGGTGTCTTTACTCTTTTGGTAAGTGGGGATCTCACATTGAGCTCTTCGTTCCAGGGATTTCTCCTCTGGCAGTTTGGAATGATCTGACCAGTGCCCCAACCTTTTCAGGGAGCCTCCTCTCCAATTGTGCAGAGGCTTCATGGAACAGAATAGTGCCTGGTCTGTTTTCAATTATTCAGGGGTGGAGGATTTTCCAGCCCTTGACACCTGTTCTCCATGGTCCACCAATCTTGTGGATGTTTCGTTGTTCCCTTTACTAGGAAACTGGAGAAAAAAAGCACTCTGTAAGTCAAATGTAGTTTTTTTTTTTTTTTGCTTGAATCTTGAAATTCTAACCCATTGGTGGAGACTCTTTAAATTAAGCCTATGTTTTGGCCCTGTTTTTGACTTGACAAGTGATAGTAGAATTGATACGTCACATAACAGGACTGGAAGTTTGTAAGGAAGGAGGTGGTGGAAGCCCAGGGAAAAGAGATGTTGAGACCTGGTATCAGAATGTGTCTGTGGCTGTAGTTGGAGTGAGAGGGAGATGTGGTGTGTGAGGGAGAGAGAGTTTTGTGCATGGGGGTGCTTTGATGCCCGACTTGAGAGGGAAATAGAGAAGATGACACTCCTTACTCTAATTAGTAGATCTGAAAATTGAGCACAATTTTCCCTGAGTACATTCCTGCCTTTGTAGACTTTTCCCACAAATCAAATCGAGACAGGAGATGTGACCGTGGAAATAGACTAATTAGTGTTTTGTTTCAAGAAGGTGGACTGATCCACAACTTAAGCAGAAGGTCCATCTCCAGAAGTTTTGGGCTTAGGTTATTTTTTCCTTATTCACACCTGGCTCAGAGCTTTTAGAATCCTGGCCAGATTTAAGTTAGGTGAGTTGAAAGCAAGGTCACTTTTCCTTCTGACCAATGAGAAGTTGGTCTGTCTAAGCCACAGGTGTTCTGAAATAGTGAGAAAACACACCCCCCCCTTCCTCAAAATAGAGCCAAATCAAAGCCACTCCTCTGATTGGCATGAAAGTGTCTCCTGAGTGAACGATTTTGGTGACTGCTGTCCTCCATTCTGCTCCCCAGTTCTGGTCTCTTCCTGTGCTTCCTGATCTCTTCCTTCTGGGCTTTGCGACTTTCCTATGATTCCCTCCTCCTCCTCCTCCTCCTCCTCCTCCTCCTCCTGTCCTCTGTTCTTCTTCTCCTCTTTCTCCTAAATTTCTAACTCTTTTCCACCTGGTCTCATTTCATCACGGATCAAATGACATCATCATCATCATCATATGAACTTTAAATTTCTCTGGTCTTTACACACATGGTTTCCTTAACCTGCTTTCCCAAATGGCTATTCGTCCTTCCTTCATGCCGGGGGGGACTCGTGCAGGTGTGGCCCAGTAAAGGGGCTCCATGCCACTACGTCCACCTTCTTCTCAGGTGAAAGGCATAGATCTGGGTTGAACTTCCTAAGGTAATAAATTCATGGAAACCCAGCTGAGACCAACACATAATATTATTCATTTTGGGTCTCTGCTTTTCATAACGAGTGCCTCTCTTGTACTTCTCTTTGATGAGTGGAATTAACGACTGGAAATATGAACTGGAAATGCCAAGTGGATGATAGTCCCTCAAGGATTTTGTGACTTGCTCTGACACCTTGGGTGACTTCATCAGATTTAGGGCATATTAAGGGATCACGCAGTAGGGCTGATACCTAGGAAGGTCTCAAGGTGAACAGAGATCCTGTTCCCAAGCCAAGTTCTGGTGGTCCCTAGGGGAGAAAACTTTGCACATGCCAAATGAGCACAGTTCAGTGTGAAAGCTCATGACAGGCCACACTGTGATCATTTTCTAGCAGTGGCTCAGTGGTCATGGAATCGGGTTTTGGAAAAAGTACAATTGTTATCTTTCTTCCTTCCCTCTCTCCCTCCTTCCCTTCCTTCCTTCTTTTTTTTTCAATCTCCCCAGCTTTGGTAACTATTGTTTTCACTTCTCTTTCCAAAATTCAAAATGCGACTTAGGTTTCCTTTTTGCTTTTCTTCTAAACTGGGGTCTGTGAGGTGAGGTGATGGTGTGTTGGGAGAACCCAGGGACTGTAGGACAATTGTGACAATTTTCCTATTTTACTTAAGGATTTTTGAAGAAAATTTAATGGATGGAAAGATTTTCATTACATTATGAAGTTGAATACAAAATTGTCATTAATTTAAAATGCAGTCGAGAAACTTCAAACTTCAGCTTGGGCATCTCTACTTCTGCTTCTATCTTAGGTTCCCAGATGTGTGCTTTGGCTCTTCCCTGCAAGGGGAGTGGGAAGTTGCAAGACCCTTGACCCAGTTGCCCTATTGAGTTTCTTTTTAGAGTTGAGACAGATTGGTTTGTCTGACCGTGATTCTTCACATCTTGGAAGCATGGATCTTATTGTATATAATGTCAGTTTAGTCATCCCTAACAGCTTTAGATATTAGCCGTTGTGTTACCTGTGATGTAGGGAGGGCAAAGAGCTTGGGTAAGTTTTAACTCTTCTGTGTTATGAAAATGTTTGAATGACTAGAGTCAATCCATGGTCATTTGGAGCCTTGTCACATGAGGGTGAGTTATCTTAGCTTCTTATAGTCCAAATTTCTACTTATCTGCTTTCAGACATTTCTCCACATATTAGGCTCTTTGTGAGGAGCTGGAAAGCTATTTCACTAGGATCCCAAGCGCCAAATCCTAGATCAAGATTAGGGTAGGGATGCAGAGCAGGCACTCTTGGAAAAGACATTCCATTGATTTCCACAGGGCTTTGGTCTTGTGCTCCTCTTCCTACTGGAACTGGCTGCACAAGCCTGGGTCACCAGGGCTCCCAAAGTCCTGGACATAAAGCAATCCAGTCATCCCCTTCGTTCTGCAACCCCAAACTTGGATCTAGTCATGTTTTTCCTTGCAAGATAAGAACAAGCCCAGGTCTTCAAGGAAGAGTAGGCAAAGGAGAAATTTCTCATTGGGGACAGAGTGGAATTGGTCTAAGATGCCCACTCTTGGCCAATTTTGTAGGTGCTGGTCCCAGGTATATCTTGTTCCTCAGTGACATGGGGGTGCTAAGAGAGAAGTAAGAATAGTGAAACCCCATACAGTACCTGCCCCAGGCATCCACACTTTCTCACCCTTCTCTTTACACGGAGAAGCCTGAGAGTGGGAGAGAGGGAAGAAGAAGGTAAAGTGCAGGATGTGGGTAGGGAGGGAAGCTGAATGTCAAGAGATGTCAGGTGTCTCCTGGTGGCTGGAGTGTGCGACTAACATTTTGCCCCCTACCATAAGAAGGTCAATGCTGAGAGGCAGTGATTTCACAAGCAAAGCCTCTGTTTCTTTTTCTTTCCTTCTTTCTTTCTTTCTTTCTTTCTTTCTTTCTTTCTTTCTTTCTTTCTTTCTTTCTTTCTTTCTTTCTTTCTTTCTTTCCTTCTTTCCTTCTTTCTTTCTTCCTTCCCCTCTCTCTCTCTCTCTCTCTCTCTCTCTCTCTCTCTCTCTCTCTTTCAGTTTCTTAGGTGTTGTAAATCATTCCGTGTGGTAGGAGATGAACTCTTGTAGCAAGTTGGCCTAGGATTGCCTGTGTGCTTTCCTGACCTGGAGCCTGGAACCAATGTTTGCACTGTCCACCAGGGAAGGGATTGCTCAGCAAATCAACAGTGTGAACAAGACCGCAGGAGAGATGTTTATCTACCAGAGAACAAACTGTTTTCTAGCACTTTAGCATTGCCATACAATTTTAATGTGTTAATAGCAAGTGATTATTATCTAGTTAGTAAATTTACTTGAAAGAAATAAAATAGCCCTTTCTATCCCCTAGTTGAGACATCAACTATCCCAGACTTGCCAGGTGCTCTGAATTATAGAGGTGCAACCGGAACATTCTCTGGGATTTTTGGCACTGAGCACGTGCACGAGCAGTCTGTCTTTTCTTTAGAAGAAAAATAAATGATGACATCCTGTTTTGGGTCTTGAAATCACATGGCTGAGGACATAAAGGTGACAACTGTGATATGGTTTTTTAATGAGGGCAGAGATGCCAAGAGAAACCAGCCTTCTAGGAACAAAACAATACTCTGTCAGGTGCAGTGGACTTAGGACCTTTTCCTTTCTTGGAATAATGTCCTTAAAAATAACCAAATTTTCCATTCAATAGAAAAATGTTCATACCTTTCTCCCCATCAATATGAATTGTTGTCCTTGAGCACGAGGCCCTAGCAAGCCATATTGATTTTGGAAATTAAAATGGGAGTGTTTGAGAACGTTTTCAAAGAATTATATGGGATTTTAGCCATCTGAATGGCTTTCTTTTTAGGGTCAGTGAGAGTATTCTTGCTAAAATGTAGCCATTGCTTTGGAAATAGTTTCCTTAATGCCTTTCCTGTCGCCCCTGCTGGGGCTGTGCAGGAAATGTAAACCAACATACAATATGTGTGTTTATTTTCATGTCCCATTTTATGGGAAATTGGATGGGATATTCCACTGAGGCTTCAGCTATGATCTGTTGACAATACAGGGGGAAAGGGGCAGACTATTGCTGAAAGAATTTGCAGGGGAAGAAGGGGTTCTGTAACCTTTGAGAGCGGTGGGGAAGAGCCAGCCCTGCCAGCAGGAGTCTCGTTACTTGGGGGCAATGAGGGAGGTGGTCCTAATGAAACCTGCTGACAAACTGCTGATCCATTAAATGACATCCTCACCAGCCAGCTCCAGTTTCCAGCACAGTAGGTCGGCTGTGCCTCACCTTATCTTGTGGAATGTCATGTCTGATACTGTGTGGTCTTCCTGCCTCTGCTGGCCAGAGGAATCTCCAGATAGCAAACACCCAATCCAAAGCCCATAAAGGGGTCATTAGCTGAGTTGGGGGCAGACTTACCCTAAGGATCCCTGCAGGACCAAAGGGGCTATTGATGGTCAGACTTGTCATATCCTGGCCATGTGCAGGTGGTAGGTAGTTCAATGGAACCTTTTCCTGGGATCCTACTGGAAAAGCAATTTAAAAAGTGTCTGGGTAGCATGGGGGCCTGAGCAGGGTGTGTGTCAGTGCATTTCCTGGAGACTGTTTGAAATCTCAGTCTTCAGCCCATCTGCAAGACAGCGGTAGGTGTCAGTGGAAGCGTAAGTTTTTTTCCTGCAGGAGAAAGGAGTTAGTCATGTTGGCATTTTAAGCTCATAAACAGCTGCAGCCCAGGCCATCGTCGCAAGCACGGTGGAGGAGCCCAGGATTGCCGTTTGCCAGTGCTGCGCTGTGGAGTCTCCAAGTCGTGGGCTGGAATAGTGTATAAACTTCCAATTTGATTAGGACTTTGCTTTGTGTTTCTAAACAAGGAAATTGAGAAGTGTCAAATTAATTTTGTAGTCCTGGTCACTTTTTTAATTCCAGTTGGCCATCCCAGCCTAGATTTGTGCAAATACGGATTCCAGGAAATAGTTGAAGTACTAAACTTGGTAAATAAATGTGTTTATTTTACAAATGGATTCAAGATGAAACACCCAGTACTTCTCCAGGGCATTTCTGTCCCTGCCTGTTCATTTTAGCAGCTTGACCAAACTAATTCTCTTCCCTTCGTGTAATATTTAAATGGACTTCTGGCGTCTGAGGCGCTGCCTGCTGCTCCAATTCCCTAAGAAAGTCATTTAAATAGATTTTGACTATCTTGCATCTACTATGAAAGCCAATCAACTAAAAATCCTGGTCACTTCTCTCTAATTTTAGATGAGCCATGTGGAATTATTGGCTTTTGAGAAAACTCATCTTATCAGAGCTGGAAGTTTTGGATTTAATTTTTAACAATCTTTTTTTTTTTTCCTTTTCTTTCCTAGCAAGAAAAACGAACGAAAAGACAAATAAGAAAAGGTAGCCACGAGAAGTTACCAAGCTGTCAATAGAGATGTCACTACTAAATGGAACTGTGTTAGATTACCACCTCCCCTCTGACTCCCAACCTGCCCTCCTCTGGGCTCTTCTCATGCCCACTGTGAGAAAGGAAGAGAAGCTTGACAGATGTCCTGCCATCCAGGAATATGCATCCTGGTTGAGGACACAAGGTTTTTTTACTCAGAGGGTAGCCTGTGTGGTTTGGGTTTTCTGCTGAACGCAGGATGAGGGGTGCAGGAGCTAGTGGGGAAAGAGGTCATTATGCATTGGTTAGGGAGCAGATGTGGGGGTGTAAGTTGGCTTGCAGGAATAGTGAGAGGTGGATATGTGAGGAACAAGAATGCAGATGCTGATACTAAGGGGAAGAGTGGCCCCCCAAAAGTCAGAAGTAGAAAGCAAAAAGTAGGATTGGAGAGCAGGGATTTGGCCAGTCTGATGCATCTCTAGAGAGAAAGCATCATGTTGGGAGTGAGGCTAGGCTAGCAAAGGCCTGGAGTGTGGAGTGCTGTTTGGTCTGTAGCTTGTGGGATGGGGATCTGCTGGAAGTGGTGCTTACTGCCTGAGGATGTGAAGACCCTATTTGCCTTGTGCACGGGCCTTGGGGTGTGTATGGGTCATGATGTGTGTCAACAGAACGGGAGTGGCTGGAGGCATGAGGCCAAAGCATCCCTCTGAAGTGAGGGAGGTGGAGGTGGAGAATGGGAGAGAGGTGCAGATTGGGGCTGGCTACTGCCTGGGGGAAAACTGGGATTGTGAGGTGAAGGGAAGGGGTCAGGAAGTCAAGACATTAGAGCCATCTTCCACCAGGAAAGATGACCATGAAAGCAGCTCTAGATTCTACTGTGGCAATGGAGATATGTGAATAAAAATACATCGGTTTCCAAATTTACTTCCTGTTCCCTTTCTTCCTGTTCAAAATAGTAATCGATGCTTTTTTTTTTTTTTAAACAGATGTTCTCAATGTTTCAGCATATTGAGGGGTTGCAGAGTATGGGTGGGGCGGCAGCTGGTGATAACACCTCTTACTTTTTATTTTCTAGTGTGGGCTGGAATTAGAATCAGGATTTAGAAATGGGGAAGCCGTGGCTTGTGGTCCTGCATCCTGACATCTTACACTGCATCTCAGGTAGCAGTTGTCCCTATGAGTCAAAGTGGTTAACCCACTGGCAAATAGATAGCATTTTTATAATATATAAATTTTACCTGCTTATAAGGGGAAAACAAGAAAAATTCCCTTTCCTCCTAATTGCTCTCTAATAGCTGGGTCTATATTCAGTCAGTCTTTTTTTCCTTGGCAGATAACATTGATAACAACCAAAAAAGCAATTTTTTTTTCCAGTGCTGGAGCTCAAACTCAGGGCCTTGTACATGCCAGGCAAATGCTATGCCACTGAGCTACAGTTCATCTCAATAATTCATTTTTATTCCAGGTTCTCTTTGTACGGACACTATTCTAAGTATTTAACATACACAGCATAAATCTTTTAGTCCATGCATCCACCCTGTGAGGCAGCCATGATTGTTTTCCCCATTTGACAGATGAGGAAACTGAGATACTGAGAAGTTAGGTAACTTGCTGGAGATGGCATAGGTAGTAGGAGGTAAAGTCAGGATGGAAATCCAAGCTGTGAAAGCCCTGATTCTCTGTTCTTAATTATGACTTCTTGAATGTATTTAATACACACACACACACACACGTAGTCCTTACTTAAAAAGATAAAATAGTATTGCACATGTTGTTGCACAATTTGCTTTTTTTGTAAACATGAATAATGTGGATATTTTTCCATACTGGTGTATATGAAGTCATTTTATTGTTTTAAAATCTGCATAAACTCATAATGATGTGCCATCACTTTTTTTAAAAAAAAGGATTCTCCTATTACTGGCCATTTGGACCCTTTCCAGATTTTTGCTTTTATGAACAATATTGTAGGGAACATCCTTAACAACAATGGCAGCAGTTGACAGCTGTCATGAATCCTGAACACTATGCTGACTACGGGACAGGGTCCCCTTCCAAACCTTTTCATGTACGAACTCATTTAAACATGCTTCACTGTGTAAGTGAACTAGTATTTCTACATGCTAGATGCCTGGAAGTGGGGTTGTGAGATTAGAAGCTAAGTGTGTTTAAAAGTTTGATTGCAACTCTCAACTTTTTCTCCAATAAGGGGCAAGTATTTATTGGGTGTCACTTCCAAATGCTATGCTCTGCTAGGCATTTTTTTGGAATGCACAGACGCATAGATGGGGCCCCTCCTGGAGGCTTACAAGGGTGGAGAGACAAGCTGGTACAAGTCGCCAGGTGGTTGACACAGTCTTTCCACTGGGTAAGATGGATGCATGGCACAGGCTGGGAGCCTCAGACGTGCTGAGAGGAGGGAGCTCTGTGAGGGTGGAAGGTATCAGCGGAGGCTTCAGAGAGGAGGAAAGGATGGAAGAGTGTGGAAGGAATGGGCTGGGGGAGCAATCCTGGGAAGGCACCAAGAAGAACAAGATTTTGGGGTGGGGGTGTAGTTGAAGGAGGAGACAGCGAGTTGGTGGGGTTGTGGTACTGGCAGAAGCACAGGGCATGTTGGGAAATGGCCAGCCAGGATGTCACCAAGACAAGAGTAGAATAAGAGTAGAAAGGGACGTCCACCTGTCCTCTGTCTGAATTACTTAATGTGACAAATAAAGCTAATCAATCGCTGTGTCCTGTCCTTTGCCTGGACATAGAAATCTTCCTGATAAACTGCAATAAGTGTCAATTTTAACAAGTGGAGCAGATGAGAGCAATACAGAAAAAAAACAAAACAACAAAACAAAAATGAAAAAGGGCTTGTGTTCATTGGGTATTTTCTCCCTAGTCACTTTTGTTTGTTTTCTTCTTCTTTTGTCAATGCTGAAGCAGGCTAGAGCTGGGTGGCTATCTTCAAGAGCAAGGACTCAGTCCAGAGTAGGTGTGTGGGTGCCCTATTCACACACAGCTCAGAATCTCTGGTCTCCAGCCTGGGGTGCAAGCCGAGGCATTGAAATTGGGTGCCCTTTTCTTCCTCTCCCTCCTCACCCTTTCCCCCCTTCCCCACCAACAAAGAAAGACACAAGCAGGTGCTTGCCGGTGACTTTCTGTTCTGCAATGGAAATGGCCTCCTGTGTTTTTGTTTCACAAGCACAATTAAAGTCTGATTTCAATGCTACAATAGGGAAGCGAGGGTTACGGTAAGAAACCCAGAAGTTGGATGCAAATGATTGAACCATTTTTAATTTGTTCAGTGTAATCAGGGAGGGGAAATTCTTTATTTAAATATAACTGATCATTCTGAACCGGCTATGGAAGTAACTACGGAAGACCTGTCTGCTAATGCCTTGTTGCCTTTGCAAAATTTGTGCCTCCCCAAACAAGGATATTCAAAAGTTAAGTTTCTCATGGTGATGTTAATACATCCGCCTCACATTGCACAAGCCGTGCAATTCTGCATCATAAATAATGGATTTACAAGCTTAACTACTACTCAGAAATACTACATGTGTGAAATGTGGCTGAGTTAATGTCACCGTGAGGCCCTTAGCTATGGCCAAGGAGGTTTGCTGGGTCTCCGGCTGGCGCTGCATGGGGGCAGGTGGAAAAAGCCACCGGCCTAGACCTGCAACCTTGCCTAATGAGCATAAGAGACATTTTGAACTTAAGGATCTCAAGCACCAAAGCCACAAATCACAGGGAAAATGAAATCAAGCATTAAGGTTCCCCCCAGATTATTATTGACTGGAACGTTCTGGAAATTGCAGGATCTTTCTAAGTGCTGACAGGGGCCTCTGTGAGGTTGGGTGGTATAGTGGTGGTGGTTCTCACTGCTGCTATTTCTCCCTTTCCGGACCCCTCTCCCCACAGGCATGGTCTGGAGAGCTGGGCTCACCTCGATTTTCCCAGAGCTGGAGGCAATCCTCAGGGGAGCAGTGTGGTAGCAGGTGACATGTGTAGATGGGGGCAGGATTTCACTCAAGTCCAAAAAGGCCCTGGGCTATATTACACATGTCCTAATAGATCCACAGAGAGGAAGTCGAGTGAAAATTGGCTTCAGGGGTAGCAAAGGAGGGAATATTTGAAATAGACATGTGCGTGTGCCTGTGCGTGTGTGTGTGTGTGTGTGTGTGTGTGTGTTGCTGTAACCATGAGAGGGACGATAGTGGGTGGGACTTATAGATCCTGATATACTGCACTTGCCCCATCCATGGGGCTGTATACAGGCTTCAAAAATGTGGCTCAAGCCTGACCCCAGTTTCTGGAGCCCTGTTGACAGCTCTGCCACCTTACATTCCTCTTTCTCTGGAACTGCCTGGGGTGCTGGCATGGGGCACCCGGGCTGTCTGACAGGAGAAGCAAGCATTTCAAGGACAGTGTGGTTGGTTTCACTTTCCTTCAGTCGGAGGAACTGGAATCAGTGGACTGGCAAGTTGTCATCATGTCCATCTTGTGTATTCTGCTGGGCCAGGGGCTGTGGAGGACACTAAAGAAGCAGAACACTGGCCTCCTCTGGAAGACTCCCAGCCTTTGCTCATATGACCACAGGTTCATGCACATTCTAAAAAGTAGCCCAGGAGATCACTGGTGCCTGGTTCCTCAGTGAAGAAAATGCTGCAAGCTGTATCGAGGATGGAGACTTTAGCAGGAGTGTTCATAGTCAGGGAAGACTCCTTGAGAGAGGCAGCCCCCCGAGCTGCTTTTCAAAAGAGAGAGGATTTTGGCCACAGAGAGAGGTGGGGATTGCTCATAGGGGAAGTCACTTCTAAGCCCTGATGATCTCTATCCCTATGGGAAGCGGGGCTATCAGCAATGTTGGTTTGCTACCCTATTCCAGTGTGTGAATGCTGGTCAGTGAAGACAAAGCTGTCACCGTGTTCTCCTCCCTGCCGGTCCTGCTCACAGGTGTCCCCAGAAGTTTATAATCAACATTATGTGTCCGGAGGTACGCCGGAAGCCAGCTTCACCACTGAAGCAGAGAACCTAGTCACCTGTCGGATCAGAAAACATCAAGACGTGTCTGCCTGGCTGTGTCCTTTGAGACTCTTCCTCACCCTGCTCCCCAGAGGGGAGCGCAACCAGGAACCTGCCTCCCTGTGGATGTGCGGGTGAGACTCCAGGAGGAGGGAGCCACCCTGGCTGGCATGGCTGGGACTGGTTGAGTGGTTGGCCCTTGTGGACCGTTTCCCCCCTCTGGCAGCTGGGTGCCAGGGAGAGTCACTTCCTCTCTTTGGACTCAGTTTCTGAATCTTCAGACTCAGTGGGTTGCAGATGGCTCTGGAGGTCCCTTCCAGGCCAGACCTCTCCTGTCCCTAAAGGCAGGTGGGGACAGGTTGTGAGGCAGTGGGGCAGAAAGGAATCAAGAGGAATTCCCCAGCAGAGGCTCTCAGGAACCACACAGTTCCCCATTCTGGTGCCACCTGCTCAGAGGGTGTGGGAGAGAACAGCACTGGCCTCGAAGGCTGCATGGATGGGTAGGCTGGCCCCTCCAGGTGTCCTTCGGCTTCTTGGGGTCTCTATCTGGAGAAGTGGGGAGCTCTGACTTTGGCCTCTCTGGACTTACCAGGAAAAGCTGAGTCTCGCTTTGGGCAGACAGCTGCCTCTGGGGCCTGTGGGACTCTTGCTCCGACGTGTTCTCGCATGACTGCAGCAAGGACTGCGTGACTGTGGTCAGGATCTGCAGGCCAGTGGACACAGACACAGGAAGTGTCCAGGTGCCCTCCAGGTGGACTCCCGAGTGTGAATCAAACACGCACTGATACCCACGATGCATGAAGTTTGCCAGCTGAGGCCGGAAGACCCTGGCTGTGCTGATGCCGGCAGGTCCCTGAAAATCACTCAGCCCATCTCCTCCCTTGACAGATGAGAAGAACAAGGCCCGAGGGACAGACATCTTGTTCAGGGTGGCACAGCCAGTTGAGGACCCAGGTGCAGTTGACTCCAAGTTCCTGACTTCTCTTCCACCAAATCGAAAGGCTGAGGCAGCAGGTGGCTTGGCCCACCAGAAGGAAAGGCCCAGTGGCTCTAGGACAAAGGTCATTCTCCATAGTGGGGAAAGAAGAGCACAGGTTGGGGCTGTAAGTGGGGCACGTGCTCTCTGCTCTGGGCAGGGCCAGAGGAAGTTGTGGAAGGGCAGCCAACCAAGAAGCAGGTCTTGAAGCATTTTTACACGCCTAGCCCTGAGCAAGGCATCGTGGGCACAGAGGAGCTTTGAGGTACACCCTCATGCTGCAAGTTCACTGCAGCGAACTCACAAATACATGGCCAAAGCAAACCTACTGTTTGTGTAATAAAATGTAAGAACATATATTTTCTTAAAGAAAATTTGGAAGAATATGAAAAGCAAATAAAGTGTTAATTGAGCAGTCATGTGGCAAGGAAGGAGAATTTGTCCTTTGTACCTTTTATGACAAAATTATATATTATTTTTGAAATATTACATATTAGCAAAAACTAAAAACCCACGTCACTTAATGCTAAAGTGAGTGATCAGTGGCCAAAGGAATTTAGGAAATGCAGGGTTCAGGGAATCTTCCCAGCCCCTGAAAATGTTGGAAATGGGTCCCACTCAATGTTGGCATATCTTGTACAACAAATAGACCTTCCAGTGTCCCTCACGAGATCATTCCTAGATCCCATGATGTGCACAGACAGTCTTGACTTAGGGGTCACATTGCACTGAGAAGTCAGTTCCTGTCCTCAACCGTCTGAGTTTTCCAAGCGCACCCTTGACTGAATGCCAAGGAATTTCTAGTAGTCCTAGGGAAAAATTAGTTGCTAAGGGGCTTGGAAGAAAGATCAATTTAGGGAGAATGGCAGTGTTAAGATGGCTTTTGAAATAATCTCAAAAAAAGGAGTCCTCTTTAACCATCAGAGGGCAGGAATGCCAGGTGGAGAGAACGTGAATAGAGACCTAGGTACTGGCATGTTCAGGGCATTGTCAGGATTGGAGGGAGATCAGGTATAATAGTGGCATGAAGATGTGGGTGAGACTATGTTGTGAATTGTATTGAATGTCACAATAAAGTATTTCTTTCTTGATTCAACAGAAAATGGAGAACAATAAACACTCCTGGGCATGTGCTCGAGTTATCTTCTGGAGATTCACTAATGAATGAGCCCTCTCCTTCACCCAACAACCCATGAGGACAGGCTTCCTGGAAACAGGAGGAATTGAACTGGTGCTTCAAGGATTGGAACTCAGAAGGCATTCTGGGTGGAAGGAAGATAGTGAGTCTGCCTTAGATTAATTGTGGTGTATCAGTTTATTAGTTAATGATTTTTGCAACCTACCTAAAAGATCTTTGTTGAGTTAAAATTATTCTATATTGTTTATTATCTGATTCTAGTTTTTATGTTTAGTCTGTGATCCAACTTTCTTGGATTAATTGTTTTATAAGTAGAAAAGTAAGTATTGGAGTTATTTTAAATTTGCTTATTTTAAAATTATTATTCCAGTTGGGGTTGTGGCTCAGCAGTAGAGCACTCGTCTAGCAAGTGGGGGGCCCCGGGTTTGATCCTCAGCAACCACATAAAAATAAATAAATAAAACAAAGATATTGTGTCCAACTACAACTAAAAAAATAAATATTTAAAAATAAAATAAAATAAAATTATTATTCATATAGATATATAGCCAGTCTAGCATCATTTGTTAGAAAGACTTTCCTTTTCAACAAAAGTTGAAATCAATTGACTATATATGCATTTATAGATTTATAGATTCTCTGCCTGGTTCTATTGGTCTATTTGTCTGTTTTTTTTAAAAATCAATATCACACTATAACTTCATGGTAAGGTTTGAAATCATGTAGTATATGAGTCTTCCAAATTTGTCATTCTTTTTGAAATAATGTTTGATATTTTGTGCCCATATAATTTTTAGACTCACCTTGTGAATTTTTCAAAAAGGCCTTTTGGAATTTTGATTGGAATGGCATTGAATCTGTAGATTTATTTAGAGAGAATGTACATTTAACCACATTTTGTTTTCTAATTCATGAACATGGTATATCTCTCCACTTGTTTTCCTCTACAGTTTTTTTTCCCCCAGGGCTAGGGATCAAACTCAGGGCCTTGGGTATACTAGGCAAGGGCTGTGCCATTGAGATATACCTCCATTCCCTCTCTGTACATTTTAAAAAAGGCTCTGGATGTTTTTCAGTACATTTATTTCTGAGTATTTAAACTTGTTTTTTTTTTATGATATTGTAAATTGGATTTAAGGAACTATTTTCTAGATGTTCACTGGAACTATATAGAATTAAATTCAATTCCTTTTTGTATATTGGCCTTGGTAAATTTATTCCATAGGGGTTTCTACATATGCAATCACATGTCTGTAAATAACAATGATTTTGCTATTTTAAAGTATTGATGCGTTATATTTATTTTTTTCATTATTGTACTGGCCAGAACTTCTAATTATAATACTGAATAGAAGTGGTGAAAGTAGATATCCTTTACTTGAACTTTACCTCAAGAGGAATGGTTTAAAGTTTTGTCATAAAATTTGATATCAGTACTAGTTTTCTTATAGATTTCCTTTATTAAAAAGTTCTTCTTTCTTCCTAGTTTACTGAGAGATTTTTTTCTCCATGAATGAATGTTGCATTTTGTCAACTATTTTTTCAGTATTGAGTGAGATAATTATGTAACATTTTTCCTTTAATTACATTGAATGATTTTTCAAACATTAAATCAATCTTGCCTTCCTGATATATGCTTAACTTGGTATCTACTATCTATCTATCTATCTATCATCTATTTATCTATCTAATTTATTGTTAAATTGCTTGGCTACTTTTTGGCTAGGATTTTCACATCTGTGTTTATAAAGGATGTTTATTTGTAATTTTTTTGTAATGTCATTGTCAGATTTTAGTATCAGTGTCTGTTACAACAAATAGGGAAATATTTTCCCTCCTCTAAGTTTTGATATAAGATGGGTATTATATCCTCCTTAAATGTTCACATAATTCATTGGTGAAGCTATCTGGGCCTCAAGATTTCTCTATTAGGAGGTACTTTATTTTGAGTTTAGTTTCTTAATAAACATAGGACAGTTTAGACTTTCTATTTCTTGTTTGAGTTGTGGTAAGTTTCACTTCTCAAGGAATTTTTCTATTTTATACAAGTTGTTGATATTTTGGCATCCATTTGTTTATAATATACTCGTTATTCTTTTAATATATTTAGGATTTGCATTGACTGATATTTCCTTTTTCATTCCTATTTTTGGTAAATTTCATTTTTCCTCTTTGAACAGTTTTGCCAAAGATTCATTAGTTTTATTGATTTTTTTTCAAATATTTAACTTTTAACTCTTTTGATTTTTTTTGTTTGTTTTCTGTTTGGCTATTTCTGTTGTTGAATTTTATTATTTTCTTTCTTTATATAACATTGGGTTGAGTTTGTGATTTTCCTTGCTTCTTATATTGGAAGTTTAGGTCTTTGATTTCTTTCTTTTCTTTTCAAATATAGGCTTTCAAAGCTCTAAATTCCCCTCTCAGTGTAGTTTCATCTACATTTCACAAATTTCATTATGTTGTGCTTTTTTTTCATTCTTTAGCTAGAGATATTTTCTAATTTTCCTTGTGATTTTGTTTTCAATTTATGGATTATTTAGAAGGAGTTATTTTAATTTCAAATATTTCAAGATTTTCTAGGTCTTGTTTTATATTTGACAAATAATTTAATTCTATTGTGACCAAAATATATTAGTTTGAATCTTCTATACTTTTTTTTTTTCAATTTTGTTTTATGTTTCAGCATGAACTCTCTCTTGGTGAATGTCTGAGATTCAACTGATATTAATGATGATTTGAAGGCTTGGGTATAGTGTTTTATAAATGCCAGTTATGTCAAATGATTAAAAGTGTTGTTCAACTCTTTTATAAATGTACTGATTTTTTTTGTCTATTTGCTATATCAATTGTGGGGAGGTGGTGTTGCAATCTTCAAGTAGGGATGTAAATTTCTCTTTTTTTAATCTGTTACAATTATACACACTTTTTAGGATTGTTAGGTCTTTCTGAGAAACTGACCCTTTTGTAATTATGAAATATTCACCTTGTTTCTGGTGATATTTTTGTCTTGAAGTCAACTTCATCTGATTGTAATACAGGTTATGCTTAGTTTGCATAGATTTTTTTTCCCTAAGCTTTTCCTTTCAATCTTTCTATCTTTATACTTGATTATATATTTTTAAATAGCATATAGGTGAGTTTTACTTATTTATTCCAACCCAATGATTTCTGCCTTACAGTTAATGTATTTAATCTACTTACATTTAGTATAATTATATCCATGGCTGAGTTTAAATTTACTATTTGTTATATTTGTTCTTTTTAACCTTTCTTTCTTTCTTTTTTTCTGTACTCTTTTTGGGATAAATCAAGCATTTCTTAGTATTCTATTTTGACTTCTCTATTGACTTTGTAGTGGACTTTTTGTGTTATTTTTATAGTGTTTGCTCTGTGCAAATTAAGTGATCACAGTCTACCTTCAAATACTATTTTGTAACAATGTAAAAATCATCTCAATGTAATCCTATTTACCTGACTCTGGCCATTTATGCTGTAGTTTTCATATATTTTAGTTCTATTTATGCTATAACCCCAAATATATTATTTTTACTTTTAACAGCATTTTTCTCTCTCTCTTTCTCTCTCTCTTTCTCTCTCTCTCTCTCTGTGTGTGTGTGTGTGTGTGTGTGTGTGTATGTGTGTGTATGCTTAGGAGGGACAGGGAGATATTTAAATTTCCTTGTGTTCATCTACTTGAATTCACTGAGCTTCTTAGGTTTATGGGTTGATTTTAAAAGGTACGTGGCTGTTATTCCATTAAAAAATATATATACACACACACACACACACACACACACATATCTGCTCTGTTGATTATCATCTTTCTCAGATTCATTTTGTCACTGGCTTCTTAAATTTGAAGGCTTTCCTTCTGGCAGAGTTTGAGACCTGGATACTTATGAGATTCTTGAAAATCTATTTGCTCTAGAGCTTGGCAGCCTGTCTGTTCCTCTCCCTGTATTTTTTTTCCGCTCTGCGGTTTTGCCTCCAGATTTCTAAGTCTGGAGAGTTCTCCCTCCATCCAGAGGCCCTGCCTGCATCTTCTGGAGGATGCAGGATGGAAGGCTGGTGCTCTGCACCTGGCAGAGGCTGAGCATGTCTTCAAGGGATTTCTCTCCATCTCCTGCTCCACCCTCAGCTTCAGCCTTGCACTTGGGGAAGATCCTGGGCATCCCAGGTTGATCTGTCTCGGCTCCTTACCCTGGCCCCATCCTCAGTGTAGTATCCCTGAGCACTAGATGAGAAGAGTGGGAGATGGTGTAGGGCTCTGCCTGAAGCACCTCAGGGTCCTAATCTGTCAGGCAAAGGCACTTGCTGCTATAATCCTGTTAAAGAGCTGGGTTTCTCCTTACCCTTCCCCACAATGGTAGGTTGGTCTTTCTCTGCTCCTTCTCCAGTGATGAACCAGTGATGAAAGCACCATGACCCTTCTCGCCAGGAAGGGACCATCACTTTTTGAAATTTACCTCATTCTCCATAAAACTATTGTGATGTTTGGCTCATCTGACTCCTTCTCGTGGCAACAGTGAGAGCAACTGTCCCTTGAGGTCCTCTGCATCCTAACTGCAAGTGGAGATCCTGTTCTTATCTGCATTTGTTTTCTCTCTCCAAGTCCTAGATGTCTGTCCTTGCAGCTAGGATAGGGACAGACTTGAGTGAGTCCAACTCAAAATCCCCATTCCTGCCCATGCTAGAGCCTTTCTGTTGAATAAAGATCATGATTT
The DNA here is from genome assembly GCF_045843805.1 of Urocitellus parryii. Taxonomy (NCBI): domain Eukaryota; kingdom Metazoa; phylum Chordata; class Mammalia; order Rodentia; family Sciuridae; genus Urocitellus; species Urocitellus parryii. The sequence goes on along the minus strand of NC_135542.1, from coordinate 80,352,928 downwards.
CTGACTCCTTCTCTTAGAAGGAGTGTCCCCCAAGTGGCTCTTCAGAACCCACCAACTATGTTTCTGTTGGGCTCTCTCTAGCTCTATCCCAGAGATGCCCAAATCTCACTGCTTAAGGCCTGGCACCCTGTTGACCCTCATCAATACACTCGTTTCTCATTATGGTGAGGGGAACTTAGAGAGGGGTGATAGCTTAACAATACCTTGAGTTTGGAGACACTGATGCCTCTAGAAACAGGAGAGGTTGCAGGGTGGGTGTGAGGGTAGGAGATGCCCACCTACTAACAATCACTCAGTATCTCCTTTGAGCCACCTCTTTTCCTAGTTAATCCCCTGAGGCAAATATTCTCATTTAGTCGGGAGGCTGAGGCAGGAGGGTCGCGTAAGTTCAAAACCAGCCCCAGCAAAAATGAGGCACTAAGCAACTCAGTGAGACCCTGTCTCTAAATAAAATATAAAAAATAGGCTGGAGATATAGATCAGTGGTTGAGTACCCCTGAGTTCAATCACCAATATATATAAAAAAAAATTCTCATTTAGCACCCAAGGAAATTGAGACTTAGTGAGGAATTAGAACTCACCTTTGACTCACTCCAAAACCTGGGCCTTTTTTTTCACCCCAATGCAACCTAGAGGAAGGTATGGTAGATGATAGGAGTGGCAGACCACTAGTTCCATTCTGGCCTGGAGTTGAACCTGCTGTTGTCAGAACCACTGGATGCTCTCGTTTCTGAGACCATCAGGACCCACCTCACAATCAAACCATGTATTTACGGGTCACCTTGAGCAGTTCATTTAACTTTCTTCCGGGCATCAGTAATTTCCTGGAAATGGCGTTTCTCTCATCCTTTGAAAACACTCTTGTGGCAAATTGGGAGCTGGGCTTCTTGAGTCCTTTCTTCCAGTAACTGGGTTTAAGGAAAGGCTCCCTTGTGCATCCCAGTCTCTGCCTGTCCCAGTCTGCACAAGCCTTCTCTCCACACCAAGGGCACCTCACTCTCGGCCTGTTTTCCCTGGTACAGCAGCACATGCAGGAAAAGCCAAAGTGTAATTAGTTAATAGCAGATCTCCTCTGTTAATGGAAAGGGCATTTCAAACTTACTTATGCAAACCGATACTGTGGGATTTGTCAGAAACCATCAATAGGGTACAACAGAGAGGACTCACAGGTCACTTGTCAAATGGGGACAAAGCTTGTCTCATTTTAGCTCTGAGGCCCAGAGTGGCTTTCTAGATCCCTGCCTAGCTGGGATGTAAGAGTAACAGGGGAAAGAAGCTGGGAAATCCTCTTCTTGTACTCTTCCCCATAATTACAGCTATGTATCAGACAATTCCCAGCAGGATTATCTCACCTTTCCCTCATTGCCTGATATATATTATTACTGTCCCCATTTTATGGTTGAGGAAACTGAGACTTAGAGAGGTCAGCAACTAGTCAGTACTGAATTTGGGATTTGAACCTAAGACTGCCTGACCTTCAGTCTGGGCAGCTAAGCACTTTGCCTGGTTCCTTTCCGCTCAGCAGTTGTGGTACCACATAAACTGAGTTACTAAGGGTAGATGACATTTGGATTTTCTGAAGGCTGGTAATCAATCACCACACCTCCTTCCTCCTCTTCCTGGCCTCACAGCCACACTACATTTCCCAGAATCCCTTGCAGTTGGGGGGGTGACCCTGTGACAGAGTACTGGCCAATAAACTGTGAGCAGAAATGCCTCTCCCAGAAAGTATGATACTAAGGCTTATCTCCCCCAAGGTTGGCTGGAGTGTTGAAGCCATGTGTTGAAGAAGACTGGCCTAAAGTGAGAAAGAGTTCAGATACCATTTGGAGGAGGCTATTCTTACCAAGAGCATCCATATCCTTCTCTTATACTGATCTAACCTACTTAGACACATAGCTAGTATTACCGTTAGCAATGCAAGTATGACCCACCAGGAAGGTGTTGGAAGATCGCTGAGGAACTCAGGGAATGGGCCCAATGCGCTCTGTGCTTAACCTGCCTAGGGTGCTAGGAGTGAGCAACCTTGACCTGTTATTGCACAGGTTCAGGTTGGGTACAGGCTTTATCAGGAATTATGGGAGATCTAGATTAATTTTTCTGAACATCACATTTTTCCCTGAAAGTCAAATGATATTTGCATCATTCTCTATGAAATTAATTCATCAGCAAATTTTATTCAACACTTAATGCTAGTGATTCTTTTAGGTCCTGGGGAAGAAAATGGTGAATAATGACAAAATCCCTCCCTTTTTAGGACTTAATTCTGGTGTGATGATGTTTTGGAGGTATGGGCAGCAAATAAGTAAAAAAGTAGGTCAAAAAGTGATCAGTGGCCTGGAGAACTAATGAAGTAGAGCAAGGGGAACAAGAATACTGGAGGTGTGCGGAGGGCAGAGGGCAGGTGGCCAGGGGAGGGGTCTCTTATTAACAACGTTCTAGCAGAGTCCTGGCGGTTGTAGGAAGTAGCCCTGCAGCTGTCTGGCTGGTAAAGGTGCCCAGATGGAGAGATTGGAGAATGCAAAGGAGCGCTTGGCCTGTGGGAGGAGCAGTAAGGCAGCTGGTGTGGCTGGAGTGGGGAGGTGGAGTGGGATCACATTGGAAAGAGCCTCGGGCACCACCTGCACCGTACACATTTGAGTCCGTCTGTCCTTCCTCCTTCCTTCCTTCCTTCCTTCCTCCTTGTTGGCCTCCTAGTTCGCCAGGGGAAATCCCCATTGCTAAGAATGAATGAATGAATGAATGAATGAATGAATGAATGAATTTTTAAAAATTGAAGAAATCAAATACAAAGTTTCTATATTGATTGTCATATGCCTGAAATACCATCAGGAGACACTATCTTTTATCTGTTGTTCTGGTTTGGATACACAGATGCTTCTAGAAAAGGATTCTGGAATAAGCTTTTTGAATTATTATATTTTAAAGGGATGGATGGCAAGTTTGACAGAGATTAGGCAGAGAGAGAGAGAGAGAGAGAGAGAGAGAGAGAGAGAGAGAGAGAGAGAGAGAGAGGTAAAGATGGAATCAGGGCAGGAAGGAGGTCAAGGGGGTTGTGGAAGCTGAATCTCTCTGGGGTTATGTTTTGAAGCTCCCCTGTGTTGAGCTTTAGGTCTTTCAAAGGAACTTCATCTGCAGATACCACTGTTCTAAGAAAGACTCCTCATTGTTCACGAGGATGCCTTGTGTTGAAAGAATAAGTTCCCTAAACCCAAGGACGGTTGAACCCGTCCCCCACCCTGCCACTAAAGACCAGCAGAGGAGAGAGCCCCCATACAGCATCGACAAGTACCAGAAGTCTACTTGCCTTTAGGCTCTGGTTTCCTCCGTGTTTTTAGTTAGGCAACAGAAACAACTCTGTCTGTTTTGAGAAGAAAGTGGATTTATTATTAGTGGATTTATTTACTAGTCATCTTCAGAATCATTGGGAATAGTGGGGAGGAGAAAACAAATTCAAGTTTCCAGGAAAAATGCCCCAGCCACACTGTAGAATCCACTTAAAGATGAAACCACATTTGCAGTTCCTGAGAAGTAACTGGCAGGAACTTGTCATCTCTACCCCATGCACAGCAGCTGCCCACCCCCTGCATCCTATACCCCTGCAGTGACCTGTGTCAGTGAAAGGGGTTCTCTTGGCAAAGCCTGTTCCTTACCTTGCTCACATCTTCATTTCTGAAACAAAATCTTACGTGGATGCGTATAAGGACAGAGCAAGGTCAAAGCCCTGTATTCTAGCTTCAAAAGGGGCTGGGAGTGTGAGTCATGACTGCATGGGGGCAGCAGGACTGACACAATGGGAATGTTCTCCAAAGGAGAAAAGATAGACAAAGACACGGCCAATGTTCCCTATGGAAGTGTCTATAGAAAGCTTTATGAGAATTCAAAATTTAGAAAAAAAGACCCAGACTACCTTAGTGGGCCCCTGAAAAGAAAGATGCCTAGGATGGTGGCCTGTCATGAGATGCAATGACAACATCAACTGGGGCATGGCAGAGGGGCATGCTGAGTGTGGGAATTAGGAGGAGTCCATGGTAAGCTGCTGTCTATTGGTTTTCAGACAGTAGCCCACCCTGCAAAGAGATCAAGAGCTTCATGGGAAATAATGGGGAATGCCAGAAAAAAAAAAAAGAAATCACCTGGGTTTAGGTGGGGACTTCATTACTGAGCTAACTTGATGCTTGCCTAAACCCACAGCTAGAAAGGTACAGAGTTCTTCCCGAGAAAGTGCTCTCCACAGAAGCCTGTACGTCCTGAGAGGAACCAAGGGAAGATTTCCATTGATCCTAAGATGAATCCCAAGCAGATGTGTTTCTTCTTCTCTCCACTCTCTTAGAAATCCTCTTCCTGTCTTGGGTTAATAAACTTCAGATCTTAAAGAGATAATGTCCTTTTCCGTTTTCTGATCTGAACTGGTACCATCTGAAAACGACGACTAAATGTGTAATACATTGGAACCCCCGTCTTAAGCCGCGATGCATGAGTCACCCCTGCAAAATACATTGATAAGGAACTCCACAACACAGATGTGGGTGACTCTGGTGTTTCCCAAATCACTTTACACAAAAGGCAAGGTTTCTCGGGAGTTTGGGGTGTGGTCAGAAGGGAGACCCTCGACACCGGCTTCAGAATGAGCTTCTGGTCTCAGGTGGCTCCAGCAGACTCCCTGCCCCTCCATTGTTCTTCTCTCTGCCAAAGCTCGTCTTCTGCTGGTCCACTGCCTGGCTTGCCATCCTCCAAGGTAAGCCTGTGCCCTCTTCCTCCATGCAGACTTCTCTTGCCATGCATCCTGCTGGCAGCCCCAGTCCATTCTGTGAGGCAGGATGCAGAACATAGGTGCTTTGAAAGTCCGGGAGGATACTTAGGGTCTGACTTTCAGGCTGCATGAGCTCTACAATGACCCATTCCTTAAAGACAGCTCTCCGACTTCTCTGATCCTTGAAACTGTCTTGTTTTTAATTTCCTTGTTAAGTTTCTGTTCTCCAGCAACATATAACCCCCTTTTTCTACTTCACTAACCTCAGTGGTAGCTCTCACCATGTTAAACAACGGTCTGATTTGGCATGGAAAAAAGCAGTCAATTGTTACCTTTAAATCTTAATGTTTTAGGCCCCGGGAACATTTGAAGTACCTATTTAATGAGAAGACTTCTGGTGAAGCATAGGTAAGATCTTCGAGGCTCTAATTGCTCCCTGGAGAAAGCTGTCAGGCTGCAGTAACCTGGTTCAGGTTGTGTACGCAGAGCAGGAGGAGCAAAACAAGGCAGAAGTAAGGGGCAGAGGCTGCAGGGGCCTGTGTCACTGAGACTTGGACTTGCCAGGATTTCCAGAGTCACGTGCTGCACCCTCTCCAGCCTGAACCTGCTAGCTGACGCTGTGCCCCTAAATGGTCAGACAAATGATTTGCTTTTTCTTGGGCTTAGTTGCCTTCTAATTTGGAATCCAAATTACAGTTCTTTCTTCTCCTCTTTCATTTAAATACAAAACCAAACCAAACCCCAAACTCAATTTTGCCCTCTAACTCCCACTTGAAGTTTTTATTTGTGCCTCATTCATATGTTTAATTGCTACACGCATGGTTATCAAGTACCTCCTGGGTTCAGGCACTGTCCTGGTCACTGGGGATGTGCCCCTTGATTCATTGTAGATTTAGTGGCCATGAGATTAATTCTTTTTTGGAGGGAGTTACCGAGGATTGAACTCAGGGGCACTTGACCACTGAGCCACATTCCCAGCCCCATTTTGTATTTAATTTAGAGACAGAATCTCACTGAGTTGCTTAGTGCCTTGCTTTTGCTGAGGCTGGCTTTGAATTTATGATCCTCCTGTCTCAGCCTCATGAGCTGCTGGGATTACAGGCATGCACCACCACGCCTAGCTAATGAGATTAATTTTTGTACAAGAAACAAGAGAACCAAGACACTCCATATGTGCTGGTTGGGGTGCCTCTTGAGGTGGAATCTCAGGAGGATGCTGGTGCAGGGGGCCAAGTTAACAGCTGCCCCTAAGTTAAGGTTGCGCATGGTAGGATGGGGAAGTTCTGTCATATAATAATAATGATAATGTTCACTTGTGTGCTCAAAGCACATGGAACAAGAGGGACTTTGGAAATGGGGCTCAAAATGACTTTGTATTTATTGAGACAAAAAGCCCTTTGTGTGGCCTTTCTCCCTCCAGCCCATCAAAGTTAGTGTGTTCAATCTGACAGGGTCTCCGGCACACCCGGAGCTGCCTCAGGTAGAAATGCTGCCCGGTGACCAATGGCCACACAGCCTGTGACCATTACACGGGGCCTAAGTGGGTTTGGGAGCTGTACCTTCGGAATTAAGTAAGAAAAATGAAGGCAGGAGGCAGGCACGCTGTAGCCCAGACAATTCAGTCTTCTTTTGATGTGACTGAGACCTAAATTGGGAAGTATTTGGCTGATGGTGGGGCAGATAAACGTTACGGATTTGATGTAATCCCAGACCTCAGACTTGAAACTCAGCTTGACCCTTCCCTTTGAGCACTTTTGAGCAATACTACTGGACATGTAGTAACAAGAAAGGAAACAGAGGAAAGATATCGGTTCAGCCATATGTCAAGTTGGGAGAGAAAATGACAGCGAGAGCAAGGCAGGAGATGTGCATTGACTCTGGGGTTGAGACAACAAAAGGAAATTCTATAAAGTTAGAGCTGGTGTATCCTTTAGGAGACAAATGAACTGATGTGAGGGGGATGATGTTCCATGACAGGATTTGGGGAGGGGTTGGGAATATCAACTGGCTGTTTAGAAATCCAATATAACCATATGGTCTGGAATTAAACTTAAAATAATTAGGAATTGCACTCATGTATCCTTGCAAGCCTACATATTGGGGAGGGTGGAGCAGCTATCACTATTCCTGCCTTTCACAGGGAAAATGGAGGCACAGGAAGTTTATATGACTTGGTCAGGCTTATATAACTGGCAGCTAATTTTTGCATGAAGTATATAGCATTTCTATTCCATTCTTTTGTAGTAATATCTTGAACTTATCAAGTATTTTGCAGTTATTATATTGTTGGACCAGCCCAATAACCCTGTAAGGGGTGAGATGGGTGAGAAAACAGAGGACCAGAGAATGGTTGAGAATGTACTGGAACTCTCATTTCTTGAGCACTAACTTCATGCTTTGGGCGTTTTTAGATGCTGTCTCAGAAAATATAATCTTTCAGAGTTTGGTACCACTCTTCCCTGTTTTAGAGATGGTGAGGTTGAACTGTGAGGAGGGCAAGACATATGCCCAAAGCCACCAGAATAGAAAATAGTAAACTTCAGATTCAGGCTCAGGTGTCTGTCCCCCAAATCCGGGTGGATCATGGCAGCAGAGGACTCTTGTCCCCTCCTGCCTGCATATAGCCAGTCTGGATAAGTTAGCATGAGACCCTCATATTCTCTACTCCTAACCAAGCTGTTCATACCATAACAGTGCCACAGCGTGGAGACAGAGAAGCTGAGTTTGAATTTGGCCTCTTCTACTTACCAGTGGAAGATCTGGAGTAATTATTCACTATTTCTTAGCCCTCATTGCCCTATTTGTGAAATAAATATGAAAAGCATCCCTCCCCACCCCTTGCTGAAGACTGGTGAGAATTAATGAGGGCAACTGCTTGAGGCAGCTCTCCAGGGTGGCTTTAGCAGCTGGTGGTAGGTGTAGGGTGCACAGCCTGGTACCTGGTTCCCGACGTGGTTGTTCATGTTCCTCTGACAAGCTCCTACTCATTTCTACAGGTAGCAAACATTCTCAAAGCATTCTCATGCTCTCTCCCTTCGCTCTTTCTTGACTTCCTCTCCTGAGTTCCTATCATGGGTGTAGAATCACTTTTTTCCCCCAATCTGATATCAAAGGGTGCAGAATGTACTATTAGTTTACCATGCTAATGAGTGAGAGTATCCTTGACTTCTGTATCTATCAGGGTTCCTCAAAGAAACAGGATGACAGGATGAGAATGGGGCTGGGGATATAGCTCAGTTGGTAGAGTGCTTGCCTAGCATGCACAAGGCCATGGGTTCAATCCCCAGCACTATTCAAAAAAAAAAAAAAAAAGAAACAGGATAAGAGGCTGGCATGCCTGAGCCTAGAGGGCTGGTAACTCTCCGGTGGAAGCTGATGCTGCAGCCTGTAGCAGGATTTCTTCTTCAGGGGAACCCCAGCTTAGCTTATAAGGCCTTCCCACTGATGGGATGAGGCCTAACCAGACCACTGAGGACAGTCTACTTAGAGCTAACTCCAGGGACTGAATAATTCAGCTGTCAGACTGCAGGAACCTTATTTAGCTTGTGTAGCGGAGTAGGAAGAGCAAAACAAAGCAGAATTAAGGGGCAGAGGCTGCAGGGGCTGATGGCACTGAGACTTCTTGGACTTGCAAGACTTCTGGGACTTCCAAAATCAAGGTGCGAGCAGGACTGGTTTTATCTGAGGCCTTTGTCCTTGGCTTGTGAATGGCAGTCTCACCACTGACCTTTCATGGCTTTCCTTCTGTGGGACCACATCCCTGATGTTTCTCTTCTTAGAAGGACGCCAGTCATTGGCCCTCCCCCACTCCCTATCTTTAGATTGATCTGATTGATTCTAAAAGTAGACACTTATACTTAGGGAATATTTGATTTAGGGTGGTGGGTGGCCAGCAGGGATGGGGTGGGGGGGAATGGACATGTGATTGGGACACTTTCCTGCCTGGTTATGGTCTAATCACTTTGTCTGTATGAAATCCCTTCATAGCCGCCCCCGGAACTCTCTGGCCCAAAGAGAAGAGAAGCAAGAAAGCATTTAGGGAGATATCAGGCCAACAGAGTTAAGCCTCCCACCTGTCCCAAACACAAAAAGGGTCTCTCAGCTTTCCATCTCTGGCTCTGTATTCTTTGTCCCCAGATGAAGCAGATAACATTCAGACGTTGGCCATTTAGTGATTTAAAGCTGATTTTTAGAACCAAGCCTGCTTTGATATCTGGTTCAAATGATCATCAGGAAAAAAAAGAAAAAAAAATTCTCACAGTACCTGGGGCATGGGGTGGGGGTGGGGGTGAGAGAGGGTCAGTCATATTAAACTTGGGACACACCCTACAGACCTTATTTTAACTTTTCTGGAGGTTGAGATGTTATCCCATGATTTTTTTCAGGGGACCGGGGACACAATTCAGCCCATTCAATCTGGTCCACACATCAGAATGCCAATAGCTTGTCCCACCCCAAGTTGGTATGACAATCAAAAATGTCTCCAGATATTGCCAAATGTCCCCTAGGAGCAAAATAGACCAGGTTGAGAACCACAGCTCTACAGCAGAAGTTTTGAACAGAGACTACACATTATAATCACTTGGAGAAATTAAAACAAAAACACAAAATACCCACCAGGGTTTCTGATTTAATTTGCTTTTGGGTGGGGCCCAGGTTGGAATGTTTTGTAAAAGTGATTTCAAAGAATTCTAACTTGCAGCCAGGGATGAGAGGCCTCCAGGACTGGGGAAAGTGAACAAGAGAGACATTAAATAATAAATTTCAGGATTTGAATTAAAAAGCACAATTAAGATTGTACTGTGCATACTGTTTTGTAATATTTTATGTAGGGTTGGGAATGTAGCTCAGTGGTAGAGCACTTGACTAGCATGCATAAGACCCTGGGTTCCATCTCCAGGACCACAAACAACCAACCAACCAAACAAACAAATGAACAAACAAACAAACAGACAAAAAGTATAGCTGGATATTTTCCTGTATCATTGGATAATCTATAATAAAAACTTCCATGGGTATACAGCTAAATATATTGTAAGTTATACACTCAAGGTCCTACTGTATACTCTAGAGAGTTCTAACTCTATGGAAGTAATACAGCAAAGAATATTCTTGAATGCATATCTTTGTAAACAGTGTCAATTATTTTCTTAAGGTAAAATTTGAGAGGTAGAAAACCTGGGCCAAAGGGGTGAACATTTGTGTTTTTTGATACGTATTACTGAACTGCTCTCCAGAAGTGTTATATGGATGGATGCACAATTCTGCCAACAGAATTTATAAAAAGATTATTACCTGATGTCTTCATCAGCCTTGGGTATTTCAGTTTTTGAAATAACAAAATATGGTATCTTGTTTTAATTTGAATTTCTTTGGTTATTATTAAAACTACCCCCCCCCACAAATGCTATATTATTTACATCTTTTCTTTTGTGAATTGCTTGTGATATTTGTTCTTTTTTTTAAACAATATTTTATTTATTTATAGGTTTGCCATAACTGGTTCAGACTATTAATTACTTTTTACATGTTGCAAATAGTTTTTGTCTAGTTATTATTTGCCTTTAATGTTTATGTCATTTTATATTTAGAAGTAACTTTTACATAGTTTAGTCTATTAAGATGTCTGCCCTTCTCCCCCCCCCCTTTCCTTTCCTTCCTTCCTCCCTAATTATATTCATAGAAAAATTTCCATATCAATGATCAGATCAATATTCATCTACACTTTTTGTTCTTTTATTATTTTTTTTAACATTTGACTTTAAAAAATCCATTTGGAATGGCATGCTATATAAGATAAGAATTGAATTTATGTTTTATTCCAAATAGTTACGCAGTTTGCCTAGAGTCACCTTACAATTTTATCTTCTCTTGTGGATTGAAATATCACTTTTCTACACTAAATTCTGACCTGATTGGGCTTGTTTAGGTGTTTTCTGTTCTGTTCTTTGTTTTATTTATTAGATAATTTGTCTTGGCAGGCTAAATTCAGGTTTGCCTTGTTCTTTTTTTAGACAAAGATTTTTTTCAGAAGAAATTTTGAAATCCAGAACCTCTTTTTTTTCTTTTTCAGATTCCAAAAATTTTCATCGTGATTTTGAGTAAATGTTCATTAACCTGAACCGAATTTACAGCTTTCCAACATTAAATGTTGCCCTTCAGAGGGCTGTGGCTGTGGCTCAGTGGTAGAGTGCCTGCTTTACCCGTGTGAGGCACTGGGTTCAATCCTCAGCATCAAATAAAAATAAATAAATAAAGATATTGTGTCCATCTACAACTAAAAAATATATATATATATATGATGATATAGCACATGTCTTCTAGTTTGAAATGTCTCTGTGAACCTTTGTAAAGGGTCATTTTTCTCTATAAAGATCCTGCACATTTCTTGTTAAACCCTTTTGTTTTTGTTGTTAGTAGAAATGGAATCCTTTACCCATTATTGTTGCTATTTAAAAAGTTGTTGTTTTAGATATACATAGTTGTATTTGTCTAGTTTACTAGATAATTAGTTGCAATGGATGATTATCTTAACTTTTCTGTGTGACTATAGGTTATGCAAATAATGTTAATTTGGTCTCCTTTTCAATAATTGCATTTCTTATGTCTTCTTGTCTTACTGCATTGGCTAAATGTCTAGGGAAAAAAAATTTCCCTACAGTGGGAATAATGAATGTGCTTACCCTGTCCTTGATGTATTTTGATCTTCTTACCTATACTAACATGTGATTGGCCAAAATTTGCTAAGAATATTTATTGAGCTGTCTTTGTCATTGCTAGACTTTTGCACTGGAATTATGATAATTTTGCAAAATAGACAAGGGACTTTCAAAAATTATAGAGTGTGGAATGTTTTATATAGTAATAATAGGATTGTCAATTTCTTGAAATTTTCGAACTATTTGCTCATAAAATCTTCTTCTTTTTATAAAATTTTCTGAATCAAATCCCTTGAAAGTCTTTCCTAATTTCTTCCTTGGCATTTATTTGTTTGCTTCTTTTGGATCTAAATTTGGTAATCTTAACAATCCCAGTGGCACATGCATGTACTGCCAGCTACTCAGGAGGCTGAGGCAGGAGGATCTCTTGAGCTCAGTGAGTTCAAGATTAGTCTGGGAAACAGAGTGAGACCCTACCTAAAAAAAAAAAAAAAAAAAATCAGCTTTCTTTATTTGATAATCTATATTTTTTTGAAAATTATCTATTTTACAGAGATTTTAAAAAATTGCTGTTTGACAAAAGAGATTCTTAGTATGCAAATCTTAGTATGTCTCTTTTTCTATGTAGAATTCCTCAGATCTTCCTCACTACCCTCAGGATACAATCTTAGATCCTTAACATTGAAAACAAATCTTTTAGGATTAAGCCTGTCTCCATTTTTCTAGCCTAGACTTTTGCCATGAGCCCCCTTTCCCACCAACAGTAGTAAAAATATTTTCATGTCTGAGGATTATATACATTTTTACTCTTAGTTTTGAACATTTTAATTTTTGTCTTGAATTTATTTGAGATTCACTCTTTTTTAAAAAAAATACTTTGTTTTGCTTTTGATAATTATTTCATTTCTTCAAAATCATTTGATTTAAAATTTTAGTTTATTTTTATCCTTTTAAAAAATCACTGATGGAGATATTAAAGGTAAATATAATTCCTCTGATTCCAGACTTGAGAGTATTTCAAAAATTCATGTATAAAATTTTCTATATAGCCTAGAATTGCACTTTTTTTCTCATTAATGAGAAGTTAGTGATGAGTGAATTTTTAAATTTTCAAGGAGCTGGGAATATTTTAGGAGGACATAATTTTTGTTAGTAATTTCTAGATGCGTTCTAAGGTAAGTTGAAGATGTGATTTAAACAATTTTCACTTTTTTTTGGAATTAATTGTCACTATTTTTTTTATTAGGATCTCTTTAAAATGCAAATCTTAGTATGTTCTTTTTCTGTGTAAAATTCCTCAGATCTCCCTCACTACCCTCAGGACACAATCTTAGATCCTTATCATTGAAAGCAAGTCTTTCAGAATTTAGCTTGTCTCCATTTTTCTAGCCTTGTCATTGGCCATCAGCCCCTTCTCTGTAGTGCTAGTCACCTGCTACCATTCTCTTCCTTAAATAAATAGCCATAAAGTTGGAAACCCCTGCTTTGGGCATACTTTTTGTGTAGCCCTCTAGTTCAGCATTTATATTTGTGGCAGTGATACCTACATATCTATCATTCTGTTAGTCAACTCCATAGGGTCCTGGTCACTTTGCATTTTCAGTGTTGAGATCTGTGCCTAGTATATACCTGGCATCAGTCTATATTGGCTGAATTGACCTTGAATGATGGATGAGCCCCACTGGCTAAGGGGGCTGGGACTGTAGGATCCTTTTTTTAGATTAAACCAGTTGACACTACTGATCCACAGCAAAAGATCAGGCACAAGGCAGTATTTTTAAAACAAAATGAAGTATGTGTTCTGTATTGGCGACGATTTATTGTCATTTATTGACAGGATTCAAGGTAATTCTATTTGGTGGTGCTAGTACATGGACGTGGACTTGTCCTAAAGTTGTGAGGAGGTGGGGGAACAGCAGGTCTTTCGCTGCAGTTAGCAAGCAGTCAGACCACGATTTTGCTCTGGCACATTGTCACGCTGACTCTCAAGCCCTTAGCTTCTGCATCTGTCAGGAGAGGACATTGGGTTTCTCATGGCTAAAACAGGCATCTTTGGTAACTGGCAAGAAAAAAATAACTCACAACACCAAAAGAAGGCACATTTTTATATTTTAGGGTTAATTTTTTAAACTATTTAGATTCCTGATATAGAATGCTGAGTTTTGTATACTGCACATTTTTTATTTTTCAGCAGAAAGGGTTTAATTAGGTTTTCAAAATGTCTATGTTCCAGAAAAGCACAAGAGGCATCTTAGAGATTCCAAACTTGAGGGTCACGAGTCCTGCTGAAATATGGGAGAAGTCTTAAGTCCTTTTCCTGTCAATCTTCCCCATCATATCATCCTCTCAACTGTCAGTCAATCTAACATTTCTAGATCAACTTCCATTGAATGCATTCTGTTCTTCCAATGAGGAGAAACAGAAAAGGAAATAATACTGTCCCTGACTGTGTGTGTGTGTGTAGTTAGCAAATAAGACTTCTGGTACAAGGCAAATACATTGTTTGTAGGCTAAAGTCTCCCCCTTTTACCTTGAATATTGACAAATGATGAGAAAAAAAAATTTAACAAGTACCTATAGACATGCTTAAAACAAGAGGGTAAATTTCCATCAGTCAGAAATGGAGGGTTTCCGAAAGACAATTTAATATATTGTCCATACTGGGCTTTAAAGGCTTGAGCTGGTTGGTTGGTGGGGAAAGGGACTAGAACTGGACTAACCCATGGGCTCAGGCTGGGATTCCATTACCCTAAAAGCCTGGGTCTAGAGTTACACAGACTGTATCAAGCTAAGGCCTGGAAACACATTCTCTTCATTAAAGGTAGGAGGGGGTCGCTGAAACACCTTGCTTTTATTCCCATGATTGTGGCTAAGGGTCTGAGGAGTGCTAGCCAGAGTGACAGGATTTGGGTGTGATGCTGTATCCCAGGGCCAGAGCATAAGCACAAATGCAAATACAATGTGTGTGTGTGTGTGTGTGTGTGTGTGTGTGTATCTACTCCATAAAAGATCACTTTTTTTTTTTACAAAGTGTGTAGAAAGTTCAACACTATGAAAGATAAATAGCAAATTCATCAAATGGATGAATCAATACCCAAGAAAAAGAGGTAAACAAAACCTTTAAATTCAACCTAAATGTTTTCAATGAGGAGGGAGGGCATATAAATGGTGAAATAAGAATATAAGACAATGAAACAAAAACAGGTGGTTATAAAAGGATTAGAAACTTTGAAAACGAAGGAATAATTAATAAAAATTAAAAAGAACTTAATCTGTGGGTATATAGTTAACAAACCATGCAAAAATGAATAGCTTAAAATGATAAAACACTTATTATCACAATTTCTTTGTACCAGGAATTCAGGAATGACTCGACTGGCCGATTTTAGTTTAGGGTCTTTCACGAAGTTATAGTTAAGATATCAGCCAGATCTGCAGTCATCTATCTGAAAGCTTGAGTAGGGCTGGAGAGTCAGCTTCTAAGATTTCTCACTCATGTGGTTATTGGCAAAAGACCTCCGTTCTTCCCCATGGGGGTCCTCCATAGTACTGCTTGGTGTGTCCTCTTGACATGGCAGCTGGTTTTCCTTTAGAGCAAGTGATCCTAGAGACAGTAGGAGTAAGGAAGCCACAATGTTTTTATGACCAAATCTCTGAATTTACTTACTGTCACTTCTACCACATTCTGTTCATTCGATGGCATTCACTAAAGCAAGACCTAACTCATGAGGAGCCGAATTAGACTTCATTTCTTGGAGGAAGGATTATAAGAGAATTTGCATGTATACTTTAAACCATGGGTCCAATAATTTATTGTACACAGCAAAAAAATGAGTTAAGAAACAAAAAGACTGAGCCAAGGAAATGTCCCAAGATGCATCAAAAAGAAACCATGAAAAGAAAGCGCAGAGATCTGGGGGACACATAAAAAACAAAACAAACAAACAAACAACAAAAACAACAACAACAAAAACCAATCAAATAGAGAAGAGGATGTGGGAGCAATATTTGAGGGTGTCATGGCTAAGAATTCCCCAAAATTAAAGATAGTATTTCCCAGATTGAAAATTTTCATCAGGGTTGGGCAGTCTAGATAAAAGTTAGCCATCTGTACAAAGTAGTCAGATTGACAAAAGAGTCGTAGAAAAAAGTGCTTCAAGGAAGTGAAGGGCCAGAGACTGTTAGGGCTGGGGTGATCAGAAAGTCCCTGGGTGAGAGTGGAAAGCCTGGGTCTGGTGCACTGGGGGAATTTCGAGTTAGGAGGGCAGACTGTGCTTTGTAGAAAGGGACCCACTGCATTAGGTAACCATGCCAATGCCTTCTACTGACCTTCAGCTGACCTTGGGGCAGCTCCCTCCCCATGCCTGTTTGTTACCAGCAAAATCCTAACAAAGTGAGGAAGGCAGCCCAGGAACTCTGAAACTCAGGATACAATGTCAAGGCCTGAAGACACCATGCTTGTCCCCATGTGGATAAAGTCCCCTTCTGCCCCAGGCTCCTCTCTCTAGCTCTTGGGACTCAAATGTCAAAATGCTGCAACCCAATGAAGATATTTTCCTCCTGCACCAAGGCCCGACTTGCACACGCCTGTTTGTTTTCACCCCCCAAAGCTGTAATTAGTAGTCAGGCTTGGTTTTCCCTGCAGACTCAGGGACAGGAATAAGTGTTAATTTGAACATTTGCAACTAACAAATGTCTTCCCATTGGCCTCCCGCACAAGTTAGCAGTTTTGAGAGATGCTGGATGCCTTGAGGAAGGCAGAGGGTGGGGCAGGGTGGGTGGGAAGTGGCAGGAAGGCAGGAGCTGGCATTATCCAGCCCCTGGATGCAATGACATCATCACCAGGCCAAGGCTGGGCCAGTGGCAGCTTATAAGCAAGTGACAGTGGTGGTGGGAAGGGATAGGAGGCAGATATCCATCCCCACGCAATCCCAGAAGAGGGGAACAGCATTCCTTACACAGGGAGTAAAACATTTAGCTGGGAAAAAAATGGTCCCTTTAAGAGAGAAAACATTATGGGGGGGGGGGGCGGGGGATTCTTTTTGGCCAGACAGTGTGATCGACCCCATGAGAAATTTTTCTTAGGGTCAAACCTTTGCCCTTTGCATCCTGGTCTCCCGCCGCAGGCTGAGGCTGCCTGGATCTATGTCTCTATACTGAGGTCACGATTGTCTAGGGTTCAACAAAGTGGAGTCTAAGGAAAGAAGTCTGTGGGGAGAAGAGGGGAGAAAAAATAATGGCCAGGAGCACAATTCCATCTGCTGCATGGACTTTCCCAGTGGGTTCGTGGTCCATGCCTGTTCTTTCTCTCCCTCCTGTTGTAGTTTTCTGGTCCGCATCTCACCACCTCCCCCCACCCCTGCCCCCACCCCCAGCATCCTGGTTGAATTTGAAAACTGGTTTAAGAAAGGACATCATCCACTTTTTCCTCTCTTCAAGTGGGGGGAAAAGTCTGCGAAAGCATCCATCAGGATGGTGAGTTTTTCTCTTTGGTTTCATTTCCTAGCCCTGGGAAAGAAGGATAAGAGAGAGGATAGGGCTTTGTCCCCCTACCCCTTTGTCTCACTGTCTCATTTGTCTCTCTCAGTCACTCCATCTCCTTCTTCATCTCTCCCTATCTCTCTTTTTTTGAGGAGGGTACCAGGGATTGAACTCAGGGGTACTCAACCACTGACCCACATCCACAGCCCTATTTTGTATTTTATTTAGAGACAGGGTCTCACTGAGTTGCGCAGCGCCTCACTGTGGCTGAGGCTGGCTTTGAACTTGCGATCCTCTTGGCTTAGCCTCTGAAGCTGCTGGGATTACAGGCACACACCACCGCACCAGGTACCTGTCTCTTTTTATACCTGTGGATTTGGGTCTTTCTCTTCAACTAGAGTCTCTACATAACCAATTGCACTTGATAAATCATTGAGGCATTCAGCATCCTGGGCCAGTCACGATCTAACGGTCCACTCAGCAGTCACTCACCAGTTGGATTTTCCACTTGGTTTTAGCACCCCTAGGCCTTGTGCACATGAGTCACTTCGCTTCTCTTAGCTCTCTGGGTAATCTTTTAGTTTAGAGACCCTGTGCAGACCACAAACCGGGCTCAGGCAGCAGACGGAGACCTGACCTCTTTTATGTATTTATGTCGAAGGGGCATCTATAGGATAGCCCAGTTTTCAGGCCAATAGTTTTGCAATGGTGGCACGTGAGTAGGTATGTATGTTGTGTGTGTACACGTGCATACACGCAGCAGGGTACTGGGACTTATTGGGAGGATGCTATTTCATTCTGATGGAGAAATACTGAATTTTTTGGGAAAAAAAAACTTTTCCTGTTTTCTTGTTTGTGAGAGAAGGAAATTGGTGATATTTCCAGCAATGAGAAAAGTCCTTCCTAGAGCGCGCAGAGCCAAAGCAGTCAGATGGCACATGTGGGCAGGGGATTCAGCAAAGAGCGTGATCTGTCGGATAAAGGAATAAGGGCTCAGAAAAGGGTTGGTGACCGTGTGAGGACTGGAAGAGCATGATGGCACGAGGCTGGTGGACCCTTCTCTCTTGGAACTGGACCCAGCTGCAGGGTGATGCAGGAACAAGGCAGGAAGACTCTGTCAACTGAACACCAGGGGGAATGTGTGCCACATTGAAGTGAAATCCGTGGCTTTCTTGAGTTCTGTGAGGATGTGTGGCCAAGGTTGATGCTCAGCTTTTCAGTGAGTGTGATCAGCATGCACTGAAGTTTTAGAGAAAGAATCATGATTTTCAAATTGCTGAATCTTTTTCAGCAATACGGGGTGAGGGGCTGGTGACATGTAAGCGCTCTGGGTGGACAGTGATCTGTGGGAAACCCAAGGGAAGAAGGTTAAGACTGGCTGCCTGGAGATCAGAGATGGTGTTCCTGCTGATCTGAACACTGGAGAACCCTGCTGGGTAGCCTCTTAACCTGGCCTTGGGACACAGACTTACTGGCAGCTGAGCAGGGAAAGATTCTTGCCTCATATACAACAGTAACCCAGAATCTTGGCCTTTAACCCCGTGGATATTTGCACAATGACCTAGGTATTTATTACTGTGTTAATCCTCAACAAAATTGCAAAGTAGGTGAATGGTACCTTGGTGCCTTCGGCTTCTGGACTCTCCCCTCCTTCTATGACTTGGCCTCCACCTCTGCTCACCCCTTAGGTCCTCTCCTCCCTCTCAACCTGATGCCCAGGGCTTCTTGCCCTCCGTCCCATAAGGATCCTCTGAAGAACACAGCTCTCAATCAGTCACATTTGGTTATTTTCCCCAAGAATGTGGGCATCTCTTTGTGTTCTGAAAGGCTTTGTTCTTCATGGAGGGATAGACTGTGAGTTCCACAGGGACCGATGTTTTCATTAGTTTCGATTGTTGTCACATCCCAAGGAGCTAGAACAGTGCCTGACGGATGATAGGGGATCAATAGATTTTTACTGAATGAATGAATCAACGGAGTGAATTCAAGCGAGCTTTTCTTGTAAGTGTGTTGCGGGGAGTGGCTAGAAATGGGAAGGCACTGAAATCACCCATGGTCTCCAAGGTCTCACATATGGGCTCCTCTGTCCCTGCAGGAGGTAATCCCTTAAATAACTTTTAAAGATGTAGCTTTCTTCCGTCAGACTCTCTGGGACACTAAAATTCTCTGCTTTGGTTTCTGGCAAACTTTCCATACTTTCAGGGCAAAGATGGTTTCCTTTCCCACTCTCCCAGGCCCTCGGCTTCATTACCGTGACCTCTCGTAGCATGGTGGTCAGTGCCTCACGTTCATTCGCCCCAGGGGGATAACAAAGCTGCATATGCAATGTCCACCTCTGTCCTCATGGCGTCAGGAACAGAACAGCATCTTCCCTCTCACAAATCTCCAGTGCAGGCATCTCCTTTGCACGGCTCACTGCTTAATAGTAAAATCGATCTGCTTCTGGGCAGGGGTGTGGGGCCTGGTGACTTGGCCTTAAACAAAGTCATACCTGCAAGGGACAATTGCCCAGAGCTGTCCTTCTCTGAGGTCTGCCCCTTGTTAAGGTGTGAGATGGAAAGTTGACAATGGAATTAAATATTTGGGGTTGGTTGGAGAGCTATTTTTAATAAGTGCAAGGGATTGTGGTATTCCTTGTTTGGACCATCTTCAATTTGCCAGGGAGCTCTGTGGATGGAAAATGTGAGCCAAAGGCCCAAGGTGGAAAGGAAATATACATGATCTGAACCCATGCAGCTGTTCCAAGCTGCTGGGGGTTTGAGTTCTGTGCGTATTAGGGATGGCTCTTCCTTTATTCCTAGACATTTCCTCTCCCACCTTTCAGCAGGCGGTAAATGCCCATCAGCACCCCAGTCTGTAGGACCATCCCAGCCAGCTGTACCATCCACAGTGTATTGTATACATAATGCAACACCATTAACTGTAACGCTGTCACACGGCAGAAAGAGCACTTGGGAAGCGCTGGGAGAAAGGCAGGAATCTGCTGACCGGTGGGCTCGCTTTTATAAAATCATAAACTCAAACCTGCATTTCTCTGAAAGCAAGAAAAACCACCCACCCACCTTTTGATTACACTTTTACACAAATTAATGTCATTTTCTTTTCCACCGGTATTGACTGCAGGGTTCAATTTGGTCTAGCCGGCGCTGGGTGACGGGAAGTATGCTAAGAACAGCCGAGATAACAGCATCCCTCTTGAAGAAGAAGGTTCTCTGAGGAGATTGAGAGGAAGGAGAAAGAAGATAAAAATGAAGAAGAAGAAGAAGAAGGAGAAGAAGGGGGAAAAAAACCCCAACAACTTGCAAACACATCCGCATCTCTGTGTGCTGCTGCTGTGGCTGCTGCTTGGTTGCGTCTAAGATGGCACCTTGGTGCCCTGCCACATTCGGTCTCCTTGGTACCGAAGCGGCGCTCAGCTTCTTGTCACTGAGTGGATGATGATTATCTGCACCAGGGTCTCAAGGGTGCTCAAGCTTTGCTGGCGATTGGAGCTGAGATGCTTCAGCTGAAGGATTTTAAAAGCTATACAAGGCCAAAGAACCATTACCAGTCACTTGCTGTGTGATGCCTGTTGAAGAGGGGGTGGTGGGGGAAGGAGGGGGCCTGAGGGAGCCGCAGGGGGAGGGCATGATATCTTTATCCCCTCCCCTGTCCTCTTGCTCACCCCCTCTCCTCCCACCTCTCCACCTCCCCACGCCTTTTTAGCCACTGTACCCTTGCTGAGGCGTGACAAGGTTATGTCAGCATGGTCTGAGAATCTATTGATCACGGCCATCAAAGATCTTTGCGGGAGTTTAGGGATTTGGTGCTTTGCATAACACCCCACTCTTCTCAGTTAACTCCTCCTGTCCCGGCCTGGGCTCACATCACCTTGCAGCTGAGCTGTTGGCAAAACTTGCTAATTTCTGTGACAGCTGCTTTCCGAACTCTACTCATAAGGCTGTCAAATTCATTGTAATTACTATTATAACAGAGCTCAGGTGCCTGACCCAGGCAGCTAAGAAGGGGAGGGATCGGAGGAAACATAGCAAGGGGAAAAAAAAAAAACCACCTCTATATGCTAACCCCCAACACATATATACATACTCTTACACACGTGTGCCCGTGCACAGACACACGCACAAGCTTGCCTTGTCTTCCCCTCGAGGATCCACAGAAGAAAGGTTCAATAAACAATAAAGCTCTTGTTGCTTTCCTTCCCAGGTGATTTTTCTTTTAACCAGTGGCAGGGGGGAGAGAAAGTCTAGAAACCACCGAGTCACATGCTTGCATATCACAATAAGTACTTAGTGCATGTGGACTGAGGAGCCAGCACTATCCTAGGTGCTGGGCTGAATAGTTATAACATGGACAGAAATCCTGGCCTTCCAAACACAGTGGCAGAACTGCCTGTTTCACAGCTCAGAGCCACTGAGACCTCCCCCTGACCCCAGTGATGACTGAATCAGTATTTCCCCCTGGTGTAATTTGCTATATATACACACACACATACACACACACACACACACACTCACAAATAATCATTATAGGTTTTAATAATACAGGGGCAAAAAATAAGTGAAACATTTTTATTTGGGTCTGTGAAAATAGGTAAGCCCATGAGCCTTGAAGAAAACTGACACTGGTTTCTCAGACTGAAGGTGTGTATGCTGTGGGAAGTCTCTGTGTCAGCAAGGCTCCAGAGACACAGAAGGGCAGTCACAAGGGGCTGCTGTCTATGGAAAAGTCCAAGTAGTTCTTACAGTTAATGAGAAGTGAGAGTTCCCTGCCAGGTACCCAATGGGCAGTGTGTGTGTGTGTGTGTGTGTGTGTGTGTGTGTGTGGTCCTGGGCAGGAGGCCCAGGGGCAGGGTGCAGAGGGAGAGGTCAGGGTTTCAGGGCAACACTATTATTTACAAAAGGAACCAAGAATCCTTCCAGGATCCACGGTATGGATAAACCCCCAAACTGTGGTTGGGGGTGTGAACCTTCTGGGAATACCATGTGGCCCTCAGCCTCCTGTTTGGGGTGGGGCAGGGTGCCCAGTTGCCCAAGGACCAGGGCATTCTCAGTCTTTCTGGCTTCCGGTCTCAGCTGGCAACAGAGGAGACTCTGGTTGTTCCTCTGCCCTTATCCATGCAGGTCCTCAGTGAGGGATGTCCCTTTAGAAGCCCTCTGAGGGCTGACATGAATCATCTGGTTGGAGAGAGGGGTGGGGTGGAAGCTGGGAGGGAGCGAGAGGTAGAAGACCAAGAACTCCACAGAGGGAGATCTCTGCTGTGCAGCCCCCAACCCCCCTCTGAATTCTGCTTTTCATCCTTTGCTGTCCTAAAAGCCTCATTTTCGGGGACTGATGTGATCCTCAGCTGAACCGCCAGCATTTTTGCCTTAGTATGCTGCTTTTGAAAGTTTGGGGGCTCTGGGATGAAGTCCCAGGCTCTTAAGGTCACAGTGGGACTGTAGATGCCTGGCCTGACAGCTTGGAGGGACAGCAGCATTTGCGTGTGGAAGGGGAGAGTCGTTGCCTCAGAGGACAGTATCTGGGTTCTATCCTGGGAACCAGTGGCACTTGTCAACCTCTGCATCTAACCTGAGGCTCCAATCCCAAGACGCCTATCTGGATGGGAGCCAGCAGAGGGCCCTGTGCAGCGCACACTCTGATCCTGGGCGCCCAGCCTGCCGTGCAGAGGAGACAGGTTCCTTTTTTCCTCTTTCCCTTCCTTCCTCTCTTTCTTTTCTCAGTCTTTAACTCTATCCTCAGAGTTTGGGGGATACATTTGGGGTGGTTGGCCTCAAAAGGCACCTTCTCTTGGATAAGGATGCTCCCCTGCCGCCACCATGCTTTTGAATTGCACAATGACTGTACTCATAAGGTCACCCCTTTCAAGGCAATGGATTAGGAATGAAGAGTCTGGGTGCAAGTGAAATCCTTACCAGCCAAGCTCACATCGGAAGCATGAGCAAGAGAAGTTGACATCTGCCTCCAAAAGAGAGATTTATTTTTAAGCGACGGGAAGCTGTGTGTGGTTTTGAGTGTGTTGTGTGCTTCATCCATATGCTGTGTCACTGAATAATGCAGGACGAACACTATACACAACTTGAACTTGGCCTTTGAGATGCCCTGTGTATTTTTTTAAAGGACTTTCTTTCTTTCTTTCTTTGTAATTGGTTCTTTTTAGTTATAACATGAGAGTGAATTCATTTTGATATAATTGTACAAACACGTGGATGTCCACCATGGTGGGATTCACTATGGTGTATTCGTATATGTACATAGGAAAATTGTTTTGGATTTAGTGTATTTTTATAATAAACAAAAAAGTGGAAGCAGAGTCTCCAAACCCCAGCCCCACCTTCAGAAGGACCCTCCTCCTCCTCTTCCCCCCTTTTCCTCCTCCCCTCCTCCTCTTCCCCCCTTTTCCTCCTCCCCTCCTCCTCCTCCCCCTCCTCTTCCTCCTCCTCCTCCTCCTCCTCCCCCTCCTCCTCCTCCTCCTCCTCCTCCTCCTCCTCCTCCTCCTCCTCCTCCTCCTCCATCTCCACAGACAGTTTCACTTCTGCCACGGTTTTCCTTCCTCCTTTAGGTGCTTGTGTTTTCTGATTACCTTTGTAGTGAGGAGCCGCCTGCTTCCCCACCTCTTCTCACTTCTGCTGTTTTGTGATCTTGCTGTTTTAATGAGAGCCAGTCAATAACTATGGAGAGGCGCTGACGACATTACAAAGGAACTCGCCCTTAACAAGTCAACTGTAGACGAGGTGCCAACAGGATGGACAAGAGGATTAAAGTATTTATGCCAAAATATTAGAAGCACACGCAGAATTAGCTCTCCTTGTGTTAGATATTTCACTTTTGGCAAGTCCGTATTTAAAAATCTTTTATCCTTGTTTTGCTTAAAGTATTACAATAAGCCCCGGATTTTTCACAGTTACACTTGTATATTTTCACAGCTGTTTTAATCAGAAAAAAATTAATGTGCTTTTGATAGCTCAGAAATCTATCACTGGCAAAAAGCTTTGCAAAAATGTGCTATGGAGTAGGGTGGAATCCTCGACATTATATATTTTTGCCGGCTATTTGAAATTCATAGAATTTTTCCTAAATATTTTCTTTTCCAATTCTTGCCTAAATTAATCTAACAGCTCGGGCTGACTTCTCTGATAATCTCTTTTGTTATGAATGCAGGGATTGCTATTGTTAACGTTCTTGGGAAACCCAATGTGAACTGTCTGTTACTAGCAGGAAAATACAAACACTATTTTTGCTTGTATGGAAGTATTTACTCAAATAAAATATATCACACAATGGGTAGGCAGGACTGCCACTCTCATTGATGGCTTTATGGCTACAGTCTTAGCCAGAGTGTTCCCCTGAATTTTTACCAGCAGACTAGAAAAGAACTTGACTTTTGCTTCTTGAGGTCCAAGACCTAGGCAGCCCCACAGACACGCTCCGCATCTCAGGCATGCTGAGTTCACGTGGTTTGGGATCCAAATGCTAGGCACACATCATGTGTGAGCAAGGGGAAAGTTTTTCGCAGCACATCACCACCAACACCAACAATAATTACAAAACAACTCACAACCAGGGAAGGAAAAGACGGGGGAGGAACAAAAGAGAGGAACAAAAGTCTCCATTTGCCCCTGTTTGCCTGGCAAAGAAGAGGCTGATTTCAAGGAGAGGGGGACTCAGTGGATTAATGTGAACTTTAGTACTGAAGCAGTGTGTGTTTATTGCTGGTGACCACAAGACATAAATCTTGCAAGCACAATATACAATGCGATGTGGCCCCCAGTTTTTTTCCCCCCTTCTCGGGTCTCAATTTGTGTGTAAGTGTGTGTTAAGTGCCGTTGAAAAATAGTGACCTTTAATAAAGGATTGTATCCTGCGACTATTTTCCCAGACACACAGTGACCTTTCAAACCAGACTGAGGTGAGGGGGGGTGGAGTTTGGACTTTGAACTGGCCAGACCCTGCTGTGCTCCTCTGTGAGCCTGGCCACTTTTTATTGTGTCACCAGGGAGCGTTCTGTATGCAAAGCAGGCTGGGCTGGCAGCCTGAACCTTTGCAAATCAATTTGTCTGTGAAGGCGAGTCCACTGGAGTGAAAGATGGTCTAACAGGGCTCACTGCCCCCTCTCTTTGTGACATCATCGCCTGTGGAACTCTTGTCAGTCATGTTGCCCAAAGGACTGTTGGGGGTGGGTGGAGTGCTGGGGTGGGGGATGAGGGGGTGGGAGGGGTTAATCCTCGTGACCAACTGTGGCCTGAGAGACAAGGGGGACAAAGCTGGGGGTGGGCGACTGGCCTGCCCGGGAGGGTGCAGGGGGGAGGGTGTCATTTAGACCCCATGGATCGCTATTGTTGCCTGGTAGTGGTAGCCAACCCCACTGTTCTCTCTTCCTCTGGGTCAGCCATTGACACAGGAGAGAACCACTATCTCCCAAGGACCCAGAGACAGTGAGGGTTCTCAGGAAATGTCAAAGGTCAAATGTCAAAGGAGTAAGAGAATTAGTCCCCAGCCAACAGAGTTAGCATCCTCAAACTCTAATCTCTGTTTCCATCAAAAATCCTAAGAGCTAATATTACGATAGATTTCCTAAGTTTTTTCCAACACCCAGGACTCCACATTAATCAGTAACTAAAAATACCAGGAAAGATAGAAAATCTCAATTACTTTGTTTCCTAACTCAAATTTCTTCAAGAAGTCCCTCTAAAATGGAAATTCTGCATTTTTTTTCATAAAATGGTAGTTAGATCAATTTTCTATGCAAGCAATGAATCATCTTTATGCTCTAGATAAGACGGAGAGCAGAGCTGACCTTGGGGTGGCATGCTGGTTGATTTGCCTCCTGAAGAGAAGTCTAGGGGGAAGATTCCAAATTCTTGACCCATGGGCAGGTTTAAGACATGAACCCTCCACAAAACCTTTTGAAATCTCAGAGGTCAACAGGGTGGACTCTAGAGCTGAATGAACTTGAGTCCTAATCCTTGTTCTGTTTTGCTGGTCCAATGATGGGAACTTTGACAAGTTACCAAAGGTCTTTAAGCCTTGGTTTCCTCATCTATGTAACAGGCATGAGAAAGAAAATCTGAGAATGAAAATCTAAGGCATGTAGGCTGTTTAACAGAGTGCTAGTAACTAGCCCTCAGTAAGTATAAGCCCTGGTGATAACATCAGATGTGATGATAATTGAGGTGGAATACTAAACAGGATGTAGTTGTATACAGATGGATGAAGTATAATTTGAATTTTGAATCACTTTATCATCTGTGAGACAGTTGTTTCATTTGAAAGATCTTTGGAGGTTTGGGCAGAATTGGTGTCTTATTTTGCAAATTAGTAGATTGGATTTAAGGCTATTGATTTGCATCAAATGTGTAGCAGTATACACACACACATACATATATAAATATATGCTATATCTGTGCTATACACACATCATTTTTTTCTGGCTACCAATCTATTTTCATTTATAACCCCCAAGCATAGGACACTAAAATTTATTTGTGTATCATGTCCTTTTTCCATGGGATCACAGGATGATTTGCAGAGAGTCAGTGTTGAGCTGACAGGGAGAAAATGTTTTTGGGAGCAGAATTCGAAAGGGGAAGCCAGTATGAGGCAAGACTAGCCATCCATTTGCAGAGAGCACAGAGGTGATGGGCACGGGCTCGAGTCTGAAAGAAGAATTCTAAAATCAATTGAATTTTTAAGTGGAGTTAATCATAGAAATGGTGAATTGGGATTAGTTGAATGCATCTTATTTGAGGGAAACTGTTTTACTGATCCTTTTATTTGGACATGAACAGTGAGGGAAGAGTCATGGGGATTTGGAAAGTGATATAAACAGAGGAATTTCAGAGCCATCTGAAGAAGCATAGAATCTTGCAGATGAAGAAATAAAAGTATTAGAGGCAGAAAGGTAAGAGTTAGGCCAAATATCAGATATTGAAATCAAAGTTAGGGACCTAGAATGTGTTAAGGATAATTACTATGGCAACAACAACAAACCCAACAAGCAAACAAAAAAAGCCAAACGGATAATACATAAACCACACACACACAAACAATCCTTTTAACTATACATTTAGCAGTGTAAAATGAAGCCTTTGAAAGAGAAAGCTTTAAGAAAAAAAAAAGGAAAAAAGAAAAGGGTTTTTATTGGATATTCCTTATGAGACACTGAAGACTCTGGGATCCACAGCAGATCTAATGTTGAGTCTGAGGAATTAGTGATACATTCCCCTAAATGAAGAAAAAGTGAAAGAAGCAGGACTTGCAAGTCCAGGGGGACACTGTTTACTCACTGTGTGTGGGATTCAGTTATCCACACTTCCTGGACCATAAAACTACATGATAGCAAAGGTTGATCCAGCTCCAGCAGCATCTCAGGTGGGCATCCTCCGGCCCCTTGGCTTCCACACAGCTTACAAAGAGCTCCATTGTACTCCCTAAGTGGGAGGTGAGTCAAGGTCATTTCAGCCAGAACTTGGAAAAGGTCAGGTTTAGAAACAGGACAAGGGAAAGAAACTTCTTGGAATTGGATGAGGAGACTCCACTTTTCTGAAGGCTGGTGGTATTGATAACCATTAGAAGTGCTTAGTCATGACAGAGATGGAGTGGGAAAAAGCCATGGGGGGGATTGAAAATAGCATGGTCCCTTTGTCCTTGTTCTATTCTGCTGTTTTTCTTTGACCTTGGAAAACCTTCCTTGAATCCTCTCCTTCCACCACTTTCGAATACACGAAATTGCATGATCTCAGAAGGCCTCTTCTTCAGTAAGAGAAAGTTGATTCCTATTATCAGCTGGAATTATGAAGAAAAAAAAAAGGGAATCCATAAAGACACAAAAGCAGGGCTTTGGTCCCTAGGTCAGGGCAGCCATTAGCCAGAGAAAGTCTGGATGCAAGTGATCTGGAAGGTGGCTTGCGTGCTGGTAGGAGCACAGCCCTTCAGCAGAGCAAGGAAATTCGGACACTATCTTTCCCCTTTGGTACACACAGGAGGGAAAATGGTGCCATTTCTGTTCTTGTCTTGGTCATAAGGTGTGCTTTAAAAGGGGTCCTGTTCTGGAACCTGGCCCAGTGTGGCCTGAAAAACGAGCATCTTGATCAGTCCTAGGGTGATATGTCTGAGGAAAGTGAGAGGTGACAAAGGGCAGGGCCTCTTATCCTAATACACTCAACTTGGCAACCTTAATGACCCATCAGATGAGAAGCCAGTGTCTGTTGGCACAGCAGAATGGGAACTTCTGGGTGTTTCCCCTGGGTTGCAGATGCCAGAGATTCCTAGAGCAGGGCCCTGGAGCATTCTACAAGGTCACCTTGGGCATGTAGGAGCATGTGAGGATAAGGATGAGGATGATGTTCAACAAGAGGGTACTTATCATGGTGTGCTTACATTTAATGCTCATCAATGACCAAGTGATGCCTCTAGGGCAGATTCTGTCTCCAAAGAAAAGTTCCCCAGGATCTAGTACTAAGCTGGCAGGTGGTGGCCAGAAACTCAGCCAGGGACAAGGAAGAAATGAGGTCCCAGGAGAGATTCCTCTTGCATTGGGAAAGGGGATGCTTGGGATGGTGAGGAGAAAGCACAAGGGCGGTTAATCTGATTTTCTGTGAACCCTAATTAACTTTATCCAAGTGTCTTGTATGCTTAGAGATTATCTGATTTCTTTTTCTTTTATATCTTTTTTTTTCTTTTTTTATTGTTGTTTGTTCAAAACATTACATAGTTCTTGATATATCATATTTCACACTTTGATTCAAGTGGGTTATGAACTCCCATTTTTACCCCGTATACAGATTGCAGAATCACATCAGTTACCCTTCCATTGATTTACATATTGCCATACTAGTGTCTGTTGTATTCTGCTGCCTTTCCTATCCTCTACTATCCCCCCTCCCCTCCCTTCCCTCCCCTCTTCTCTCTCTACCCCCTCTACTGTAATTCATTTCTCCCCCTTGTATTTTTTTCCCTTTCCCCTCTTGTATGTAATTTTGTATAACCCTGAGGGTCTCCTTCCATTTCCATGCAATTTCCCTTCTCTCTCCCTTTCCCTCCCTCCTCTCATCCCTGTTTAATGTTAATCTTCTTCTCATGCTCTTCGTCCCTACTCTGTTCTTAGTTACTCTCCTTATATCAAAGAAGACATTTGGCATTTGTTTTTTAGGGATTGGCTAGCTTCACTTAGCATAATCTGCTCTAATGCCATCCATTTCCCTCCAAATTCTATGATTTTGTCATTTTTTAATGCAGAGTAATACTCCATTGTGTATAAATGCCACATTTTTTTTTTATCCATTTGTCTATTGAAGGGCATCTAGGTTGGTTCCACAGTCTTGCTATTGTGAATTGTGCTGCTATGAATATCGATGTAGCAGTGTCCCTGTAGCATAGTCTTTTTAGGTCTTTAGGGAATAGACCGAGAAGGGGAATAGCTGGGTCAAATGGTGGTTCCATTCCCAGCTTTCCAAGAAATCTCCATACTGCTTTCCAAATTGGCTGCACCAATTTGCAGTCCCACCAACAATGAACAAGTGTACCCTTTTCCCCACATCCTCGTCAGCACTTGTTGTTGTTTGACTTCATAATGGCTGCCAGTCTTACTGGAGTGAGATGGTATCTTAGGGTGGTTTTGATTTGCATTTCTCTGACTGCTAGCGATGGTGAGCATTATCTGATTTCTATAAAGGCCATAGAATGCTGCTTAGGGCTCTGTTCTGATCCAAAGCTGTGAGCACAAAAGTCCAGGAACTGCCTATTACCAGTTAGACCTGGAGTGAGAACTCATAACTTCATATGTGCAACAGTAAATTATTTTCTTTCTTTTAAAAATACATTTTAATTGGGTATGATAGACCTACAAGGAAGCTGTATGTGTTCAATGTAGGCTTGCCAATGGGTTGAAGAGAAGTACACACCTATGAAGCCATCACCGTAAACATTGCTTAATCTTAATCACCACTTTTGCAAGCCCCACACCTTTTTGTGATAAGAACATTTAACATAAAGTCTCCCTCTTACATTTTTAAACATGCAATATAGAATTGTTAACTCTATGCAATGTACTGTATAGATCTCTAGGACTTACTCATCTTGTATAACTAAACATGTACCTCTTGGACTCCACCTCCTCTTCATCCCTGGTTACCAACATTCTACTCTGTGCTTCTTTCACTTTGACTATTTTAGACTCCTCATATAAGTGAGCCATCTTCAAAGTACATTCATAAAATTGAGCTTTAGGTAGGATTACAAGAAAAAGTACAGGATACCTATCTACATTTGTATTTCAGAAAAACAACAAGTAATTTTTATATGTACAATATGTCCCAAATATTGCATAGGACATACTTAGAATAAAAAAATATTGTTTATTAGGAATTCAAATGTAGTTGGGCATCCTAGTATTTTAAAATTTTCCTAAATAGGCTAATTTTTGTTCTAGGCTGAAGATTACCGTAGTAGTCAAAGCACAAACATTGCTACCATAGACATGGTTTTTACTTCAAGTTTTGTGTTTGATCAGATTTTGTTTTTTGCAGTTCAACCAGCACTTTTTTGTGTGCCTCTTGAGCTGCAAGGGCTTAACCTGATACAAGGAAGCTTGCATAGGCTCAGCACATGGTGTCTTGTAGAACACGTGTAGCTAATATCATTCTTTACTTGAGCCCTATGCAGGTCTGGAGGGAGGCAGCCTGGTGTGAGTACCCATGTATCAGACAAGGAAACTGAGACTCAGAAAGCTTATAATGTTTTGGCTCCTGGTCTAATGCTTTCCATACTAGGTTGGTAATACTGGGTGTTGTTTTGTGGCCATTTTGACATGGTTCTGCTGAGGAACCACCCCATGGTTCTTCTAGAGAAGGAAGAAAAAGCCTTCCCCTTAGACTTCCAGCCAGGATGCTGGGAAGGCCTTTGTCTACCAGCATCTGTGACCAGTAAGTTTTCACTATGAGCTCCTTGATGCTATAGGTTGTGACCCAGGCCACACGGGGCTGAGAAGCATTCCTGTCACTACCCTTCTTCTGTGCTCACCAGTGGACCTGCTAAGGTCCTATCTATGAGTATTCTGCTTTGCAATTCTTGCCAACCACTGGCCCATGTCTGCAGGATGGCCCTTCTTGGGAAGTGTGCATGTTTGAAGAACATTCTGGGAGCAGGTGATTGAAAGCTAATTTAAACAAAAGGAGGATACAAGAGCCCCATAACCCAACCTGAGGCAGAGCAGCAGGCAGGATCCCTGCTGCCTGAAGTGGAGCATTGTCAACATTTCTCAGGTTCCATCTTCCCTTTCCCTTTTCATTTGCTCCAACCACAGATGGTTTCTCTTTGCAAAGAGGGACAGTCGGCTTCTGACTCTCAAACTTGCAACCTCCTAGTCAGTATGGCAGGAGGCTCTCCTCTGCCAGCTCCAGTTAGAAAACCTTGGGGAGGACTCCTGTTGGACCCTCCTGGTCACATGCTCATCTCTGTGACCACAGCAGTGGGATGCTCATCCTCATGGTTATCCCTGGACCCATCATTGTAGGCGAGGGATGCTATTCTCGGCCATCATCAGAACCATTGGCTATGTTGAAGGAGAGCACTTTCCAAACAGAATGGGGAAGCTCTGTTACCAGAAAGAAGGGTGATGCTCTTGCCTTCTTGTCAATGGAACATTCAGGACAAGGAAAGACTGGGCCTGGTGGGACTGGTTGGTATGATCTCCCATGGTCACCTGCCCCATGGAGGCAGGAGTATGACCTTTAAGTGGGTCTCTGCCTGACTAACTACATATCCTTTTGGTTTGGCTTGGGCACTAGGATGGGGCTGGCAGTACTTTCCAAAGGAAAAGCAGCTATGTGCTTGTGACTTAGGGGTTAACATGCTTTTAGCAATTTGGGAGTAATTGTCTTCACAGACGTTCTGTGAAACATTTGCCCAATGCCTAGTAAAGTACTAAGCAGTTTAGAAATTTCAAAAACAAAAATTTAAAAAAAGAAAAGAAGAAGAAGAAGAAGACAAGGTCTCAGTCTTGCAGGAATTTATAATCTTCTTGGAGTGACAAGATGTCCACTTAGAGACGTGCTCCTTTGAGGACGTGTCCATGGTGTCTGTAGATCAGGATTGGAGCTCTGTGGAATATCCAGGGCAGAGAGAGAGGGCCTTGGGTTGGAAAGTACGGGAAAGCTGCCTGGAGGGATTTGATCTGGGCTTGGAGAACAAAGTGTAGGGTGAATGTAGGAGACTGAACTCACAAATAATGATGGTTTTAAAAATTTTATTACATCTTTGAATAGATAAATGAAAATCAATTTTGGGAAGGATGTAGCCAGGGCAGATGCTGCCTCAGGGTGAAGACTCAGGTTTCTTTTTCCAGGAATAAGAAATATATTTGGTTCTTGGCTGAAACTTGGGTTTTGGCAAAGGACAATTGGCTTTCTATGGAATCTCTGCTTCACTAACACTTCCTGAGGTCTCAGCTATAGATCATGTAAATGGCCACGGAAAAAGTGAAAACCAATTACACTTCTTATCCCGAGCACGCTAGGACCTGTTTATGAATGGATAAATGGGAAATGTTAAGAGAGAATTTGACAACAGACCATGGCTAGCAAGTCAAATGGAATATTTCATGAAGAATTGAGAAGGCACAGGAGACAGCAGGTGTTCGGAAATAACAGTGTCTTAAGAGTTTCAGCAGGTTTGGGTGCGAATTTTACCTCTGAGCTTGCTGAGGGCCATGACCTTGGGCACTGAGTGTCTGTTTCTGGGTCTGTAGCACAGTACTTGGCAAAGAGCAAAGATTCAATAAATAGTTGTAATTATTATTGTAAGGAAGTATAAACTGGATGTAGGCTGGAGGAGTTGGAGCCATCTGGGCGCAGTGTCTTGTGTGTCTGACACTGGGCTAGGTGGGCACTTGACTCACACCCCTGCAAAGACGTGTGAGGAAGATATTGTGCTCTTCATTTCAAAGATGAGGAAACAGAGGTTCCAGGAGGCTAAGGGACCCAGTGTGACTGATTTGAACCTAGGTGTGTCTGATTCCAGAATCCTGTGGGGGCAGATGAAAGGCAGCTGGTGGGGAATTGCCAGGTGATTTCCAGGCCAGGGCTTTGTAGACCCTCCATTCACTGCCTTAGAAGGGTTGCCGGAGGTGGGGGGAAGAGGGGCAGTGATGAAATCCATTGCAAATGGTTGCTAAAGACCAGAGAGACAGGTAGGCAGTTTCTTCTTGAGCCAAGCACCCCAAGTGCTAGAGTCAGTTGCATTTATTCAGGAATTTCTCTCTCTTTCACACACACACACACACACACACACACACACACACACACACACACACAGTTCCTGAGAACTGCTAAGCAAGTGGGAACCTTCCTCTCCCCTGGGTCAGTACCTCCCCTCTCAGGGAGTCCTGGAGCACTTGGGAACCTCTTGCTTCTGTGACCCCTCTCTAACCCCATGGAAAAGGGATGTTGGCTCAAGCTTCCTGAGTGGGGGAAGCAGGCGGCCTCTGCGACGGCTCCTGTCTAATGAAAACATTGCAAGATGGACATGGGATAAAGCCAAGCCAAGCCACCGATGTGTGGGCAGGTGTGGGGAGAAAAAGAGAAAGAAAAGTTTTGAGCATGTGAAGTTGAACTGCCGAGACACAAGATATCTTCATGGCATGGGAAAAGGGGCTTGTGTGATCTAAGGCTGTGCTAAGAGGGTGATTGTTTCATCCTGGCGCTGCCAAGCAGAGGGACAGTCAAATCCAAAGAGCCCTACACCTGCCCATTTCTTTGATTTCAAAGTGTGAGATACTCAAGCAGACCCCTCACCGCTGGCCCCCAACCCCGACTCCCACCCTGCTGTCTGCATCTGCACTGGTTTTATTTGCTGGTGTAATGCATTAGACTGCTAGTACATACTGCATTTACTCTCCTGTGATTTTAATTTTATTTCCAGTGCATATTTTAATTCTTCACCACTAAATGTTTTTCTCTGGTGGAGTATCCTGGCTTTTACTTAAAATCCCAGCCCATTTCTTTATTTGGTTGTAACCATTGGGACTTAATTTGGAGGCTTTTTAAAA
Source organism: Urocitellus parryii (assembly GCF_045843805.1). Lineage (NCBI taxonomy): Eukaryota > Metazoa > Chordata > Mammalia > Rodentia > Sciuridae > Urocitellus > Urocitellus parryii. Next base: position 80,318,994 of record NC_135542.1, on the reverse strand, counting down.
AAAAATATTATTACTATTATTGCATTTTAAGAAAAAGAAATCAGATCGCCAGCAATATTTCTAGTGCTTAAAATTCAAAGCAGTTTGAGGTGGTTCTTTGCTCTTGGAGACGGAGCTGATTGCAGTTTATAGACGGTTGTCTTCACACCCATCTTAGTGACTAATACTGTAAGATGGATTTCCTTTTTTTTTTTTCCCCTCCCTTGAAGTGGGTTTCAAATCCCCAAAGAATTTCTGGGAGGGGAAAAAAATCCTTTAATTGAAAGCAAGAGAAAACAAAACAAAAAAGCATAAGAGAGCTGACAAAAATATCATGTTTAATGAAACCGAGTTCCATTCCTGCAGATGGCTGTGGAGGCGCAGAAAGACCTAAAGATAGAAAAATGGGTTTCCTTTACGTGCTTTGTAAAGTGTGGCTTTTCTTTTGAACATTGCATGTGTGACTGACCAGCGCCTCTGAGCCCTGAGCCCTGAGCCAGCAGGTAGAAGGAGGCTAGTCTACCCTTCTTAACTGTTCTGGTCCTTTATGCATAGTCCAGTCTCAGCCACTCACTAGCTAGGTATCCCTGAGCCAAGGATTTAAACTCCCTGGGCCTCAGTTTCCTCCTTTGTAAACTGGTGGGAATTTCACCTATCTCCATGAGTTTTTACAAGGATTACTTGGGATAAGGTGAGGAAAGTTCTTGGCACAATATCTGGCCTTAAATGGTGCTGGTTATCCTGTGACCTGATCCCCACACCAAGCCTCTATGTGCAACCTGATCATAATCTCCTGTCAAATAGTGGGGCTTTGCACAGCTCAGAGGCTTCCCGGGTGCAGGATACCAAGAGGGCCCTTCTAATACTTATGGTGAGTAACAAGAATAACAGAAACGCTAAGGCAGATTTCTTAAAATAAATGGAGACAGTACCAGACTCTCTGAACTCCCCCTTTAAAACCCCTTAAACAAACAAACTAAGCCAAACACATTAAAAGAAAAAAAAAAAAGAAAACAAATTTTCACAACTCTACGATTTTGAAATCGACTTTATTTCATTAGGAATTAAGGTCTTTCAGGTTTTCCTGTTCTGATGATCAATTTTCCTTTCCTGTCTTTTCTGCTTTCTGTCTTCGGAATTACTCTCCCCGAGACTGAAAGGACTTGGTCATGTTTTGGGGCTGAAAATGGATTTGACTCTTTCTCATTAAGGAAGGATGCTGTGTCTTTAAGAATTATGTATGTGTGTCTGGTCCATGAAATTCTAAGGTAGCAGTGGCAAAGTTTATTCTGGAATCTTCTTTGCTAGAGAACAAGAAGGACCTGCAGATTTCTAACCCACCTTTTCTATCTTCATTTTCACACACACACTACATCCTGTCTCACCAAGAGCAATTTTTAAACATGTGGCTAGGCCCTCTGACTTCTCTCAGCATCCCTAGCCTGACTTCTTCTTGACTTCACTTCCTTTTTCTTCCTCCCTATCCCTTCTGGCTTTTCCATCATGACAGTTCATCTTCCTGTACCTTATCTACCCATCTACATCCCTTTTAAGATGGAATGTGGGCCCTTTACCTCACTGAATTGGATTTGTTGAACCCAGGATGTACTTTCTCCTTCTCCCTCTCCTTTTCCCTTTTCTTCCTTGTTCTCTTTTAGTTTATTTCTTTCTATGTAACTTGCAGCTATATTTCTGGCTAGAATTCCATATTTTTTTAAAAAAATGCAGAAAAAATTTATTCTGATGTCCTTTCCTTGATAAAAACTTCCTATGTACAACCCAATGGACCTGAGAGAGAAATAGCAGCTGTTTTTCAAAGTATAAAATATTTCACTGTAGGAACAATAGCTGATACACTAACAGTGAGCTCATTTATTACAACGATTGACATTTCACTTTTACAAAACATGTCTATCGGGCAATTTGAGGCAAACCCCTGCTCCTTTGTAGGTTTTTCATCTCATCTTTTTTTGTTTTCTCTCTCTCCAGCTCTTCATTACACCATCCTGGTCATCGCCAGTTTAGTAGAAACTTAGCAGCAAGTGCATGTCCCTACATTCACGCGGTCAGTGAAGTCAGGAACTTTTTTCTTGCTTTGTCAGGATGAGATGGGGCCAGGGTGAGTGTGAAGGGGGTAATGCCACTTTCTAATCACTTGGAAAATATACCCTTCTCTTTGACTTTGCTTTTGTGCAGGCGCCTTAAAGCTTGTTAAGTCACACCTGGGCCCCAAATAATTGCATCCTCCACATTAAAGTTTATTGCCCCCTGCAACAGAGATGAAGATGAAAGGTGGTGAATTTGGAGACAGACCACAGGCTTTTCCCAAGCAGTGGAATTCACCAGGGTTTAGTATTGTGGGGACACAGAACATCAACACGCAGGAGAAGACTCCCTCCGGGATGCTCAGCACCCACACTTCCTCCAGGGGTAAAACATACCTGATGTAGCAAAAATGATCCATGCTTGGGAGATGGGTTAATAATGTCTGATCCTTGTTTGGTGATCTTTGTGGTCTACATTTTAAAAATTATTTTTGTTTTCAAATGGCCTCGAAACAACCCTTTGCTTGCATCTCTGCCAAGGCCACAGGACCAACAAGGGTTAAATCTAGTTAGCTGTGTCTCTGCTTAAAGACAGCCACCCACTCTCTGTGTGTCTCTGTCTCTGTCTCTCTCTCTCTCCCTCACACACACACACTCCATCTTAAAGTGGTTTAATTTCCATTATGAAAGGTGAAGTCCTGCTAGGCAAGTACCCTGGGGAACCAAGTTAACAGCATACAACTGGAATACGGAGTCTTAAAAAGATTAACTTCTTTTTTTCTTTTTTTTCTCCTAAGGGCAATAAGGAGGTCGACAGGCTGTTTTCGCCCTTTTTCCATCTCACTCCATGTGCTGCTTCTAGAATGTCCTGGTGCTAAGGCCTGGCCTCACAAAAGGGAACAACCGTTCTTGTCCAGACACATTGCAGACTTCTGGCAAAGCAGGGCGAGCTCACGAAAATTTACACTTTTCCTGGCACCTGGCCGAGAGTATGAGCAGGACTTGGCTTGGGTTTGCTTTCAGTTAGAAAAGCCCTTTGGGGCCGGTGGAGAGGAAGGTGGGGGTGGGTAGCTGCAAGATCCCCGTGAAGGGTCAGAACTGCTGAAATAAATATCAGCTCGGCTGGGGAAGAGCCATGCCTGTAATTATATCTGCCCAGTGACTTATAATCAGCATATTTAGTGGAGCCTGTAACTTTGGTGTTGTCTCCTCTTGTGTCGATATGGGTGGCACGGACGGTGGGGGCAGAGGGCAGAATAACACCTTGATTTTTAAAAAGCAGGGGTGCTAGTGGGGGTTGTTGATGTTATATGAACAGCACTCTTATTGCAGTTACCTTTGAAATAATGCCAGAGGGGCATTTGCTGGAATTTCTGGTGGTGCGGGCAGGGTTCTTAAGGGATCTTGAGGACTGGGGACTACATTTTAATAGGGGAATCCTATGCACGAAGACATTTAAAATTCCAAACAAAGCTGGGTATGTGAGTGAAGCTCAGACTTGTCATTTGGGTCCTTCCCTCTGCAGGAAGATCTACTCTGGGCTCAACCTGCTGTAGCCCATTCCCCATCTTTCTCCTTTGAAAACTTGAGCGAAACCAGCCGTCTGTCTGCCAGTGAGTCCAGAGGCTGTGTGTCATTTCCTTCCCTCTCCAAGCCTCACTCTTTCCACAAAGGAGACTTTTCAAATTAACGTTTTCAGTTCATTAAAGACCTTTTTTTGCAAACATTTCGTTCTGGGGGCAGGCAGCATTTTTCATCTGGAAGCGGTCAGAGGCATGTTGGCCGTTGGTGGCGCGGAATGGTGTGAGAAAGAGAAAAAGACAAATCCAGCTCAACTCCCTTCTCCCCAAGTGGACAGACGGTGTGCCCTCAGCCTCAGATGGGTCTTCCTTAGAGGATGGAGGGATTTCTTCGGCAGGGAAAGACCACGTCAACGAATGAAAATTATTTGCTCTTGTTTGTTTTGTAAAACTAGCGAGGGAATAGGCGAGCAGGGCTTTCATTCCTTTTCTCTAAATAAATAAATAAATAAATAGAGGCATTCTCTGGGAATGAGCAACTCACAACTGGGCTTGCTTTTGCTAACATTCACTATAGCTTCTCCAGGGCTCTGAACTCAGGGATTAATGCATAACAATTCTTCTGTCTCCACCAGAAACTATGGCCTTCCCTTCTCTGATGGTGTAGAATTAGGCACCTGGAGAATCTCATGCATAGGGCTGGCTTTCCCCAGAAGAGACCCATGGAGCCAACTAGCAGTACCCTGACAGGCTTAAATGCTTGGGGCTGGCTGGATGCAGTTTTCCAATGGTACTGAAGGTAGGCACAAAGGGCTTGCATTTCTGCTGTGGTTCTTGCCCCTGCCCTGGAGAAAAGAACCAAGAATTTTAGAGCAGGAAGGAACCTAAGCATTACCTAGTCTGTTTTTAAAATTTTGTAAGCGATCTCAGGATTAGCTCCGTTTTCAGCTGTTTCATTCGGTGGAGTTTGGCAGAAGGATTTCCACTAGGCCTCAAGTTCCACGAGGCTTGGGACTCGTTTGAGTTATTCATGTTACTTGCACCAAGTCAGCTTGGGTAAATATTTGTTAAGTGAATAAAGAAGAAATAATGTAGCTTAAAAGGAGTTGAGAACCATGCATCTGATTCTTTCACCCTTTCCTACCATCTGTTTTCTATGGAGACCAGAGAAGCTGAGTGAGTTTCCCAGGGTCCCTGAGTTGGTCACTAGGCCTAACCAATACCCAGGTCTAACCAGCAGTCAGACTAGGTCCTCCTGCATCAATAGGACCCAACTAAATCCACAAATGCCTGATTCTCAGGGCCAGCTTTCTGGTAGCAAGACCCACTCACCATCCAACCAGTGAAGAGTGGCTTTTGAAGCCAGGAGCTCCACATGAGTGGTGGTTGTGTCTCCTTGGCTCATCACTATGTGCCATATGTCTATCACAGAGCTGTTCTGTTTTGGTCATATTCAAACACAAGCACAAATTCAGCTTAAACTTGCCCATCTTAAATAATTTAGAAAGTAAGATAACACTCAGTACTAAGATTGTCTTCAAGGACTCAAGGGCCATGAAGGTCTTTGGGGCTTCACTGAAGCATTGGCACTGACAGAGCCCCACTTCCATAGCACCAGCTTCTATAGCAGCAGCAGCAGCAGCAGCAGCAGCAGGCAGGTCTGTGAGATTGTACAAGGAAATAAGCAGTTCTTGCCTTGTTGGAATAGAGTTTGAACATGGCTGCCAGTTGCTCCTACCCCTATAATCTTCTCATTCTTGCCCTTTGAAAATAACACATTTCTACTGCCTGAATCTATAGGGTGGTGTGAAGAGCACTGGACAACTGAAGTAGCAGATTTGACGGCTAGAGTTGGCTGCAGAATTTCCTGGTTTTGTAACTATCTGCTGGTCCCTTGTCCTATAAGACCTTAAGTTTCTGCATCCATCAAAAGGGAAAACAGAGCATGTGGATTTGCTGTGCACAACAGCTGTGTGACTTTGGTCAAGTTTCTTAATATTTAGCTCTAAGCCTCAGTGTCCTTAATAGTAAAATGGGTTATTACCAGAATGCACTTTCCAGGGTCCATGTCAGGAACTAAGGTCTCCAAAATGCTCAGCAAAGTCAGTGTTTGATATGCTGCTGTCATACTTATTTTCATTGAAAGGCAATTATAAAAACTACATGGAATGCTTCATTCTCTAGAAGAATTCTGTATCATATAAGGGATGGCTATTGAATATTTAATTATTTCCTCTGTGTATACAATCACCTACTAGTATTTACACTTAGGTCTGTTTTACAAAAATTTTGAAAGTAAATGGTTCCAAACGAACACCAGGACGTTAGCCCTTTCCAGTGTTCTCCCCATCTGCCTTGCTTTTCCTGCCCCCAACTCACCTCCTCTTTCCATGTTTCCTGTCTCGCAAATGGTGTCACTCTATAATTGCCCAAGACAATGGAAGGAAGAGGTAACTACCTCAGCTTCATAATCAATCAATTACCAAGTGCTGTCAATTCCCCAGGTAGGGGGACCCTTTCTAAGGCTGGATTGACTTCTCCCTCTGTGCTGCTGTTGTTTGGTTTCAAACCCTAGTTCTATCTTGGGCTCAGGTAGCTGTTTCTCAATGGCCTACTCTCCTAGTCTTGCTCTTTACATTCAGACTAATGTTGTGTTCTTCCCTTCTCTCACCTGTGGCTTTACACTAACTGCTTCTCTTCTCCTCTCCTGCCTGGGTAATGCTTTTAGGCTTAACTGAGAGGGTCCCTGTGGGGAAGCCCTCTTTGATCACCCTCCTGAAGTCTCAGTGAGGAGTTCCTTCTAGGGGCATCTTAGCTACACTGAACCAGGCATTTTTAGGCCATATAGAGATGTTTAGAGACTCTAGACTCTGAATTAAGGTATCTTTATCTGCACATTCAATCTAAAATAAAAACAATATTAACCTCCATGTGTTATAGTGAGAATAACTAACCTCTGGTGCTCTACATTTGTTAAAACTCCTTTACCTCTTAAAATAATGGCATAATATGCTTTCCCCTTTTTGTAGATAAGTCGATTTCCCAGATGGTAACTTGCTCGAGGTCACAGAGCTAGTAAATGGAAGAATTGGGCTTGAAATATTGGGAGAATCTATGTTCTCAATAATATACTAAAGGAAGTTCAACAAAATTTGGATTTCCCCTATTCTGTGTTTTTTGGGAAGTATTAAAAATAAAATTATCTCAAAATTCACTCTCTCTCTTTTGCCATGGCCACTGCTTTGCCAAGATCCTGAGCATGTTCTTCTTGCCAACTGGTCAACCCATGCTGCCTACCGCCCAATGTAATAATTGCCTTTGACATGTCTGTCTTCTTTGCTGAGCTCCATCCTTGAGGAAAGGTCCCATGTCTGTGTCCGTGTGACCTGCTGGGAGAGGCTGGCCCAAACTTGCAGAGCCAATGTGGCCTTCATGGTGTGGCTAGATTGCCATTTCCTGATCCTCATCTCATTCTGGTTTCCTGTTTGTTTTCTTCCTGTCCAGATTCCGCTTACCTTGCCAGTGGCCAACCCAGAGGATGAGCTGGGGGAGAGGATGGCTTTATTGCTAGAACCTTCCCTCCATCATCTTCTGCTCCTGCCACTAGGAGTTTCCTGATTCCCTAGGAGTTTCCTGCCTTTCTCCACAAGTTCTCTGAACACTCTAAAAACAGTCTTCAGGTGCAGTTGGTAGGAGCTGTGTGCTGTAAATATATTGCTTTACACTAAGTACAAATAGTAAAGGAATAAAGCTTCTCCCTTGCTCTTCTTGTTCCCAGGACTTTTCATTCTAAAGCAAACACAATAGGATTAAAAGCACACCAAGAGAGCTGCCTTCCCAACAGGGTAGAGGTTGAGCAGAGGTTTCAGGGACATCCCTCCTGAAGGCTCCTGGGTCCTGCAGCCACTTCCAACCCTGATGCTGGAAAATGAGCTCTTCAGTCCTTAGGGATGCTCTACCCTCCTCAGGTAGAGGAGGGTAGAGCATCCCTAAGGACTTTTCCATCACTCTCAGATTCTTTGACAATTAAAACAAGTAAGTTGAGATTTCTCGCTTTTGTAATCAATTGAAAGGAGGATCAAGATATGTTTAGGCCTGGAAGAAAAGTATTTGAGTTTTTGGACTATGAGTTTTTTTAGACTCTAATTCCATTGTTCAAAGAGTTTTGCATGATATAATAAACAAGAAATCTTATTTTAGTATAAATATATCCAAAATATGGCCAGAGACGTATTTATTCTAAATGATGATTTGTTCATTTACATGACATTTAAATTTAACTGGGTATCTTATTACTAAAGCCTTAGAAGATAGGCACTTGAGGGAGGGGTTTTGAAAAAGGCCACAGTGTGCATGTCTAGGGGTGTTGGTGTTTTAGGTGTACATTTGTGGGAAAGAATGGAGGACCTAGGGAAGAATTTCTTTGGCAATCAGACAAGTGCATGTTACAGAGAAAGTCATGAGGGAAAATTAATGGTGAGGATTTACCCATAAAATAATTCTAGTCATCTCAGAGGAGGTCAACCCTAAGCTTGATGTTCCCCTAGGCGGAGACTTTCTAGCAGTTCTTGGCACCAGGGCCTTGCTGTGGAGGCCTGCAGAAAGGAATTCTGGAGTGTGCCAGGAAATCTGAGTTTCCTTTATTATGGCCAGTCACTGTGACCTTGAGCAACTCACTTAGGTCTGCTTTGTCTCAATTCCACATCTGTCAAATGAGGATTAACAATAATTATTTTATTTACTTCATGGGTTTATTTTGAACCATGAGTTAACACAATGCTCAGTCTCTTTGAAACAGTGTAAATTTGCTACACCACTAAAGGAAACGGACTCTAGCTCTTGCCAAAATACACCACAGCAATATTGTAGGGTTTTGGAGATCTGGGCCTTGGATTCCACCTTGGACACTCGTGATGGGAGATTAACTCACCTCCCACCCAGCCCTCTCTCTTCCTTTCAGCAACAAAAGTCCCTTTGGATAAGGCCTCAGATGATTTGTCTTTTTCTGAATGCTCTTTTGAGGTGGCTACTATTCTCAGCCTCTCAGTGGGATTCTAAAGTGTGACCAAAGAGAATTTGGGGTATTTATGTACAAGCTGGCTCAACTTAGCAGAAAAATACCTGGGTAAAAATTGAGAGGAGAAAATGATTGAACATGAATTTCTCCACAATGATTCCAGTATCTCCACTCAGGTGCATAAACAGAATGTGTCACCCACATAATAAGACATATAATTCACATTGCACTTGAGAGTTTACAACGTGCCTTTTCACACACATTATCTCATTCATGTATATATTATTTCCTTCTGGGGAAAAAACAGGCTTTTTGCTTTACTGTACACAAGCTGCAGAGTGGAAGATGGGGTCACCAGACCTACCTCACACCCTCTCTCCTGCACAGGGTCAGCCTTGACCATCTGGGAAACTACATCTCCTCGATTCTCACTTGGCTCTATTAAAAGTGATTACTTAGCATTTTTATCATTGTTACTTATGTACTTTATTTTACTACTGTTCACAGGACTTGAACGCTGCAGGAAGGACAGGGATTTTTGTATCCTTTGTTCATTCTTTCGTATTCAGTGTCAAGAAACATAAAAAGTGCTCAAGAAATAGTTACTATTGAATAAGCGCATACGTGAATTGTTCTTCACAACTTGGTCATATCTTCGCATATAGATTCTAACAACTCTAAGGGTCATTTCTCTTGTTTGTCCTCCAATTACAGGCACAGTGCTGAAGAACTTGAATATTAGCTATGCCATTTTTTTGTGTGTGTAATTGACCCAACCAGGAACACGGATATGTGTTTTGCATGGTAGACACGGCTACTTTAGGGTAGAAGGCACTTTTACGTTTGGAATCCTTATGTTGCTACAATCTTTAAAATGCATGTACATTTCACTACAGGTTAAGCATTGCTAATCAAAAATCTGAAATTCAAAATGTTCCAAAACCTGAATCTCTTTTTTGAGTGCAACGTTTCACATCTGGTCTCATGTGACAGATCATAGTCAAAATGTTGGCATACAACAAAATAACATGTAAAACTACATTCAGGTTATGTGTGTAAGGTGCATATGAAACATAAGTGAGTTTCGTGTTTAGACCTGAGTCCTATCCCAAGATAGCTCATTATGTACAAGCAAATATTCTAAAATCCGAAAACATCTGAGACAGGAAACACTTCCACTTCTGGTTCCATTTCAGGTAAGGGATACTCTACCTGTGTGTGTGTGTGTGTGTGTGTGTGTATGTGTGTGCGTGAGCGTGTGCACACACACATATTTTTGCTGTAAGTATAAAATAATTTTTATAATTTGTTAATTATTACTTCAATTATCATTCTGCTTTCACGGCTTCTGTTTTGCAATCTGGAGCCAAAAAAAATTGTTTTTCATCACAAACAATTCCTTAGTCCTTGACAAGTGCACAGCCCCTAGGCACAGTGCCTACAGATCCCCGTGCATAAAATGGCTTTGCCTGTGGGTACTCCCAGGACCAGAGTGACCTAAAAGGAACAAGAGGATGCATAAAAATCGAGTTCAGCATCCCAGTGAAACTGTTCCCACTCCCCTTTCATCGTGTGCGGGGGCCTTCTCTTCTGCCCTGCCCCATCTGCCAGACTCCAGGCGTGTGCTGAGAGGGTGAGCTCTGAGTTTTATGGGATCTCTAGTTGTCTCCCAAGTGCAAGCGTCTAATTAGGCTTGACACTACCGAGGCGTTTCCCTGACATTTATGTCACTGTCTCTCAATCTTTAGCAGCATTCGGTCTTGTGGGAAGCACAACAAACAATGTCAGAAACAACATAAAATTCCCCATTAGAGGGGGCCCTCGGAAACTGTGTCTCTGTTTATTGGGCACACTAAAAGGGGAGGCCGAAGGGTGGGGCCGGGTGTGTGGATTCCGGTGCTTGGAGGAAGAAATAAAATGGCTCATTTAAATTCTTAAGAACTGCATAGGAGGCAGAGGACACAATGAGTATCTTAGAGAAGAAAGGCCATCAGTTGAACAAACTAATCACATGGTAATCAAAGGGGAGTAATTCCCTGCCTACTGAGAAGTACTTTAGAAGAAGTTCCAGCCAGGGAGAGTAAAGACTCTACCGAATGACAGCTTTCATAAATTATAGATTTTTTAAAAATTGCACAAAGGAACATGTAATAACGTGAGCAATGGATTTAAAAACGAAAAGTGCCCAAAGCATCCGAGTAAAGCTGGCGACAGGACCAGTATGACAGAGTCTGTGATCCTTGGAGGGAAGCCCATTCCCCAAGCAGGTCCTGCCTCAACGTCAAGCCCTGCCCCATCACAAGCTCCGCCCCCTACAAGGCCCCGCCCCTGGCAGGCGCACCTGGAGCTTACATTGGGATGCCCTTAAACTGATTGCTACCTGCATTTGGTTGCCTGACTCAAAAAACGACCTTAATGAGGGGGCAGCTGCCAGAACTATCTCCTCATTGCACACAGTAGCCGCCCCCCCCGCCCCAGTTTTGTAGAATGAAGATTCTCAGCTTTGGCCCTGGTGCTGGAAGACTGGGAGAAGAGAAGCTGCTTCACTTCGGGGACAGGCTTCCTGTCCCATAGTCAGCGGGACTTCTAGGTGCTTTGGAGTTGATGTGAGGACTGCCCATCCAAAGTTCTCCCTTCTTACCCTACTCCTGTCACACAGTGTGCCCGTTCTGGTGTCGCCATTCTGGTAATGTGGAACTGTGACTTGCAGGAAAGAAGCTCAGGCCGAGGAAGGCTGTGAAGTGATTCTGAGCCTGGCACCAGGCCAGCTGTCAGTCAAAAGTCCCGCAGCAAGGTCTGCCTTTGGGCCTCCCTTCCCCACAGTCAGCAACCCTTTCCTACCATAGGTGCCCAGGCAGCTGCCTTGAGGCCTCTTCTCATTCTCAGAGGGTAACAAGGTGAAAACTATCAAAGCCTACAGTTTTGACCCTACACAGAACTGGCTGTTTCTGCAACATGATTTGAGAAGTTTGGAAAATCATGAGAAGTGAGCAGTATTGAGACTGGGTGCTTTTTCTAGTTGTGGGATCTGGGTACCATCCTTCAACCTCTCTGGTCCAAATTAATATGGAGGTAAGACAGCACCTTCTTCTGAGTTGTGATGAGGGGCTCACATGGGTCTTGGGTGTAAAAAACTCAGCACACAGCCCAGCTTGAAGTGGGGCCTAATCATGTCAGCTGTGACTATGCTACCAAGGCCACCCTGAGCATGGCCTCCGAGGGCAGAGAGAACATGGGGGCCTAGCCGCCTGCTATCTTCCTGACCTCCTGAGTGGAGAAGGAGCTCGGTCCTGAGTGAGTCCTTCACAGAGCCTCTGAGTGACAGGGAAAGCCCCCCTCTCCTTGTCACCAGACTCACACTGGGGAATTAGCCACCCTGTGACCTGGGAGGATTTGATCATTGTGGCACCATGGACGGCAGCCCTGGGGGCCAAGGCTTCCAACTCATTAGGAATGGAGTGTACCTGTCCTCCCTCCCACTGGCCGCTTGAAGCTGCCACATGAAATGGCTTTTTTTTGGGCATGGGCCACATGAAATGGCTTTTTTGGGGGGGGATGAACCAGGCCTCAGACACCTTGAAAGGAAAGAAGTGTCACTGTCAGTGGCGGGTCAGGGCTGGCTGCCAGGATGGGTACTGTGGGTCTGTGGGCTGGGGCCAGGAGTCTGCTCTGAGGTCAACCTTCTGTCCTCAGCTGCACAAGTCAAGGGAGCACCTGCAGATTTCCATGGGATTGATCTCTCTGCCTCTGGGTCCCCTCGCCTGTCCCTATGTGTGCAGCAGAGGCTCTTCACTTGCTGTCCACTGGGATGACTCAGGAAGCTTCTAGATGACCCAAGACCATTTTGTCCAGGTTTTGCTGCTCCATATGAAATCAGAATCCTTCCATTGGTTCCTTCCATCTTCCTCTCTGCTCCCTCTATTCCGTCTCCCTCTCTCCCTCTCTTCCTTCCTTCCCTCCTTCTTTCCCTCCCTCCTTCCTTCCTTCCTTCCTTCCTTCCTTCCTTCCTTCCTTCCTTCCTTCCTTCGTTCTCTAAAGGGCTTTTCCACTTTTATCCTATTCTCAAAGGATGTGTCACTCCCAAAATGTAAAGAATCTTCATTTTATCTTGCTTTCTGGTCCAGCGGGCAGATGTCAGGGCTGCAAGTTTGGATGAATTCCCAGCATGAATCTGCCCCAGCTTTATCGAACTTCGTGGATTTCAGGCTGGATTCTGTGAGGTGACAATGCTGGGCTCACCATGCTGGGACCAGCTGAGAGGGCTAAAGCCCCACTCCTGCTTGGACCAGAGCAGTGTTACAGTATCCGCTTTCCATACCTGCTATTCCTTGGGAAAATGACAGGCCAGGAAGGGATCTTTATTCCCTTCTCTTCCTTCTCTCTCTCTATTGGGGAGAAAATGGTGGAGAGAGAGAGAGACCTCCTGTCACCACACCCCATGGTGCTACCCTATGGAGACTGTCAACCTGGGGAAAAGGAGGGTTTATACAGCCCTGAGCCCTAGAAGGATCTGGAAGACTGTGAAGGGAAGGAAAGGGGCCCAGCCTCATCCTTTTCTAATGGAGCCAGGAACCAGGCTCCTCCAGACCTCACCGGTTCTCCTCTACCCTGGGGAAGGATGAGGGAGGGTATCACAGGGAAGGACTTCATAGGCCCATTCAGGACAGCCTCTGAAGGAGTGAAAGGCGACTCTAAGGTAAAACTGACATTGTGTGCCACTGTCTCAAGCCATGCCTGCCCCTGATGGACTCTCAGTGCCATTGTACCTTCCTGGGGACAGGCTCCACCTGAAAGCCCTTCTAGACGTCCAGGGCATGGCTGAGGGGTTACAAACGGTTCCGAGGCTTTCAAAGACAAGTTGGAAAACCTCTGGTGTAGCCTAACAATGGGGCTTTGTGCTCAGCCTGACCCTGCCTACCAGAGGGCCTTTTGTTCCCAACAATTCCTGGCGCTGGACTTCAGGAGGCCGTGGGCCCTGCTTTTCTCTTGAAGTCAGAAATACTTGCAGCTGGCATGTCGTTTCATCCTATCTCCTTAATTCTAGGGTCTACCCCCCTCCAAGGCCACGGCTGAACAAGGAGCTGCCTCCTCTCCCCCCTTCTACTTGTAAGGCAGGGTGGGAGACAATACTCCGCAGGGCCTGGAGGGCCGCCTGTCTGGGTGAGCGTGACACCAGCTGTCAGCCTGGACGAGGTCAGACAGAGGCCACCCTGGTCCCAGGTGGGCAGGGGTCACTCAGGTGACCAGACTGCACCGGAGGCCCAAAGAGTATGCAGGAGCGTGAACTGTTGGCCTCCCCTGCGGGAAAAGAGCTCCGAGTGCTGATGGGAATCTGCTGCGAACACTGGCCAGGTGGCCAGGTTCCCGGTGCCTCCGTCCCGGCAGGAAGTTCCGGCTCTCCATTAAGCTCCTGCGTCTGCAACCCCCCAAGACAGGGCTGTCCAGGCTGGGCTGGCAGGGCAGCCGGTCACCGTTAATAGTTTTACCATCTGAGGGAATGCTTTAGGCAGAGATCAAGTCTTCTCTCTGGTTTTGGAGACAGCGAAGTGAAGTGTAATGATTAAAAGTGAACATCCCGGAGCCAGATGGCCCCTGTTCAAATTCTGCTTGGCCATGCAGGCGTGGGCAGAGAGCTCAGTTTATTCATCCATACGAGGAGGGCTAATGTAAAGGAAGAAGTTCTCACTAGGTAGGGGGGTGTAAGTTTGAGATTCTGCCTTTAATATATGTAGAGCAATACCTGGTAGACAGCACTCAATCAATGCTATTTTATATTATTAGCAATAAATACATAGACTATAAGCAGATCTCCAGGGGAAAGGTGTTGAGGGCCACAGCAGAGTCGGGATGATGCATGGCATTTTTTTTTTTAAAGAGAGAGTGAGAGAGGAGAGAGAGAGAGAGAGAGAGAGAGAGAGAGAGAGAGAGAGAGAGAGAGAGAGAATTTTTAATATTTATTTTTTAGTTCTCAGAGGACACAACATCTTTGTTGGTATGTGGTGCTGAGGATCGAACCCAGGCCGCACGCATGCCAGGCGAGTGCGCTACCGCTGAGCCACATCCCCAGCCCCAGGATGCATGGCATTTTTGCCAGAAGTAGTGGTTGAGAGGTGACCCCAGAAAGCCATTAAGATGATGACTTTTGAGTTCTCGCCGAGTTCCCGTTGAGTTCGGGTTGAGCTCTCTCGGGGATTCCTGAAGAGTTCTCATTGGTTGGGGAAGTGCCGGAGGAGGGATTTCCGGTTGGTGGTTCCTGGAGGAGTGGCGTGGCCCGGGAGAGTTCCCGGGGAGCGTGTGTGGAGTGTGCTGGTGGAGTTCAGATATAAACTCTGTTCCTGCTTCAGTGGCTCGTGATTTGTGCCCAGCCAGACGGTGGCAGAAAGGGACATTTCCTCTCACAGAAGTTCCAGGGCTCTGTACACCCTACTTATGTCTTCCACCACCAATGCCACCTCTGAGGAGACTTCTCTGGTCAGTTAAACCTGGTAATGACGTTTCTTCCAACCGTCTTGGCATTTGTGTTCTGAGACCTCCCTTCCTATCTCAGGGGTACGTAACCACTGAGTCACATTCCCAGCAACTTTTATTTATTTATTTATAATTTTGAGGCAGAGTCTAGCTAAGTTGCTGAAATGGACTTTTTTTTTTTTCCTTTAGGTTATGGTCTCTGCCATATCTTTTCCTGTTCATTCTCCCAGCTACTAACTAACATGGCAAATCTTATTAAATGTTTTTTTGGTTGATAACTTCACATTTAAAAAAAAATAGACTCTTTGTAAAAATATCCTGCATGAAAAATCTCTAGTATAGGGTGAGATTTTTTTTTTCTTCTCTTGACCATTTTGTGCTTTTAAATAAACTTTGTATGTTTTTGAAAGCACTCTAACAGATCAAAACTATATTGTAAAGGTACAGTAAATAAAACAGTATGGTAGTGGTTTAAAAAAAAGAACAATCAAGGGAACAAAATACAAAGTCAAGAAATATAGCCAGGTATATATGGAATTTATTATAAAGGTAGCATTTATATAAATGGAATTTATTATATTATAAAGGTAGCATTGCAGATCCATGAATAATTAATATTTTTTTTTCAATAAATAGTGCTCAGAATACTGGCAAGTCATTTGGAAAAATGAATAATTCTGGATCCTAAACATAAAAAGAAAAAAAAGTAAAGCATAAAGTATAATTGCAAAAAAATGAAATTTTTAATAATATTGAAATTATCTAAAGCAGGATATGAAACCATAGAGATAATAAGAGAAAACAGTTCATTCAATAACACAAAATCTGAAACTTTCCTATGATTGAATATCATAAATACAGAAAATACACCATGGCTAACAGATTCTATATAGCGAAAATAAAGTGAAGGGAGAAAACAAAACTAATTTGGAAAAAAAAATCTTTGTAACATATTGCTTTCTTAATATTAAAAGATCAATCACTAAATCAACAAAATGACAAATACACCAATAAGAGGTAAGCTCATAAACAGACATATCAAAAAAAATTACAAGTTGACAGCAAATAGATAAGAAATTATCTTGTAGTTTAAAAAAAGTAGATTAAACCATGAATCATTTTCATTTATCTAGTTGCTAAAGTTTCAAGGGTATCATGACATATAATGTTCGTTACCAAGTGTTAGGTAAAAAATACTGTTAGTGTTGGTGGACGAGTAAACTGTTTCCGTTTTTTAAAAAGTCAGTTTGATAATATCTATCCAAATTCAAAATGGGATTTTCTGTTGACCTACAAATGCCATTTCTAGTAATTAATTCTGTACTTTTCATATATGTGTGTGCACATGTGTCCACACACATATAAATGAAGGTTTATTTCAACACTGTTTATAATACCCCAAATTGGAAACAACCTAGATATCCATTAGGTGGGGAATAATTAAACAAATAATAGTATGTTGATATAATGGAATTCTGTATAGCTGCTAAAAAGAATGAAACAGACATTTGTATATTTTTATAGAAATCTCTTCAAAATATGTTAAGAGAAGGAAACAAGTATCAAAACAGCAAATATGCTATCTCTTTTGCATAAAAATATTTATCTGCAATATATCCCTTGCAAGTATACAGCACAGTTTTGGAAGGATATATAAGTTAACAGAGTTCACTGGTGAGAGTGAGACTGTAGTGGGTACTGATGAGAAAAGATGGGTACATTTTGCCAAATGCTCTTGTGAACTCTTTGAGTTGTGTTTGTAAAAGCATGTCTTATCTTTATTTTTTTAATCACATTATTTTTATATAATTATTTAATCATCAATTAAAATGCATGAATATCTTTCTATTGATTCCCCCCCCTTTTTTTTGGTACTAGGATGAACCTAGGGGTATATAACCATTGAGCCACATTTCCAGCAACTTTTATTTATTTATATATTTATTTTTAATTTTGAGACAGAGTCTAAGTTGCTGAGACTGACTTTTTAAAAAATATATGACAGCAGGATGCATTACAATTTTTATTACACATGTAAAGCACAATTTTTCATATCTCTGGTTGTATACAAAGTATATTCACACCAATTTGTTATCTTCAAAATTTAAAAAAACCCTAAAGTTCAAAAAACACTTTGAGGTCAACGCAACAGCAGCAATATCAATAATGATGGATTTCAGACACACAGGTTGTTCATTCTATAAATCCAAAGGGCACTATTCATAGAATTTATGTGTCTGGCCATGGAAAGTCCTTAAAAATAGTCCTTAAAATCTACCACTGTATTTTCCTTGTCAGAGCAACATATATAAAGTCCTTGATCTCAGCATGACCATGTTAAGGCAGGCCTAAATAAAATCAAAAAAACTTTAAAGTCAATCTGAAGAACTAGTGGACAAATAAAGATGGCCTCACTCCTGAGTGGACTCCAGCGCACCCACAGGTACAAGATGAAGGTTGAAATGTAATAGGTGGGTGGGATGGAGTAAAGTGGTAAAACCAGGGGGTCTGGGGATGTACCTCAGCAGCAGAGTGTTTGTCTAGCATGTGTGAGGTCCTGGTTCTGATTCACAGTATCACAAAAAAAAAAAAAAAAAAAAGAAAGGAGCCTGGCACAGACCAACAATCCAACACTGACTCGTGGGCATAAAGGTAACTCAGCCCTGTGCGCCTGACACTATTGATTGCCTGTCCTAGACTCCAGCTCTACCTGGCACATCATGAGAGGAAGTCTGGGGTTGCCATGGATGCTCCTTCGCCAGCTGGCACCACCCATCTTTCTCTTTTCTTTTGCAGGCTCTGACTAAGGGTTGTCCTCAGCTGGCTAGAGAGTAATGCCATCAGGATTCCCACTGCAGCCCTCTTTCTCCTTTTGTCCACATTTCAAGTGACTTCCCCTCTGCCTGCCCTCACTCTGTCTCACTATAGCATCACAGTTTTAGATCTGGAGGCCTCGTGCAGAGCACCCCCTGCACCCCGATCTCCTCCATGCCCTCTGTAGTCTGCTGCCCAGGAGGCTTACCTGGTGCCTGCTAGACCTTCAGGGTGCATCTCTGAATCCAAAGACACCCCTCCCCTTCTGGAAGTTCTTTTTCCTTGTTAGGATGCCATGGTTGTCAAACTTACCTCGCATTAATTGGGGCCTACATCTTGACTTGATTAATGGAGATGCAAATGCATATTTAAAAGCAAAGTTGTCCAAAGTTAATCTTCAGCAGTTTAAAGTCTTTTAGATCCTAGAAAATCTAATCTCAATCCTCAAAAATAGTTGCCCATCCAGACTGAAACCTGTAGCTGCTGGTTAGTTTCTCTAAATGACATCTACAATGCAGGTGGTGACTGCTGCAGAATGACTCTTGCCCTCGGGCACAGTAATCAGAGTCAGTCCCTTCTGGCCCTGCCAGGGCAATGGGAATATTCTCCAGGGTCACCTGGGCTCAGGCTGGGGGTATGCTTACCTCAGAACTTTCTTTCCTAAGTCTTCAAAGATGAGGGAAGGAATCAGGAAACTAAATAAGCAAAACCTGGAGTTCTGAGCCAGCTCTATAATGGACCAATATTAAACTATTTTCATCTGGATTAATGCCTTGCTGGAGGTATCTTTCTGTAACTCATTAGGGATAAAGTCCAACCTAGAAATCCCAATTGAGCTTCCAAACATCCTACCCTCATCAGGAACTTTGCAGCATCCTTTTGGGGGTGCTTCCTCTGTAGCTCTGTCAGGAGACAGAGGCATGGGACAGTTCACTTGTAGAGCTTCCCTGCCCAAGTAGGATTCCAGAATGGAGATGTTTGTGAAGTTCTCCCCTCTTCCTTTGTGCACTTGATTTCTTTCCTCACCTCATCTTTTCTCTGGCAGAAGATTTAGTTGATCTACCAACATGGCAGTCGTCTGAAGAGCAATCTTTCACCCTGGAAGTGGCAAGAGGGGTTGGAAAAGTGAAAAAGATATAGGGTGGACTGAATGGGAAGAGTGGGTGGGGACAGTGTTCTAGAAGCTTCTCAAGGTAGTCCCAGTCCTGGGGGCCCCTTTCCTAGTATTGTGAGACAATGGGGGCATTGGGAGCAAGACCAGGAACACCTGGAGTGACCATTCTTTTCTTTCTGCTTCTGTGGGTGACTTACTCTACTCTACCCATCCTACTGTAATGGAGGCCTTGAGGGTTTATTTGGTTTGAAACTGCCTCACTTTTTATAATTGGTGGCAATGAGGTACATAAGAAATGATTTCGGGGTGGGGGCCGGGGATATAGCTCAGTAGTAAAGCACTTGCCTAGCATGCATGAAGCCTGAGATTCAATCTCCAACTTGCAAATGATGATGATGATGATGATGATGATGATAAGAAGAATGTTTTTTACAGGTTGAGGTTAATATGAGAAAGGCGCCTAGTCCTAGAGTCTCAATATGGAATTTGGAACTACTTTTCAAGAAAAGTGATTATTTGGGATTGTAATAGTGGACAGGGAGTGACCTGTTGGTCCTCTCTGGTGAGATGCAGCCAATCATTTCTAGCAGATTCTGCTGCTGCTGCTAAGAAGAGAAGGGTGGTAAGGATTCTGTAGGAGAAACAGAGGGAGAAACAAGAGTGAATACATCCCATTTGGAATGTGCCTGGAAACCATTCAGAGGAAAGGATCATTTTAAAGCTGGAAACTGGAGCACAAACTGTTACACAATGGCTTAGCATCATGGCCTTCAAAGTAAGCCTTGCCAGATGTAATCCCAGCTACTCAGGAGGCTAAGGCAGGAGGTGTGCAAATTTGAGGCCAGATTGGGCAACCTAATGAGGTGGTCTCAAAATATAAAGGACTGAGGGGTGTAGCTTAGAAGCAGGGTCCTACCCATGTAGCATGTGTGGGACTTGGGTTCCATCCCCAGCACCACAGAAAAGTCTAGAAATGTTGCAATGTTATTTGCCCATGCTCACATTTTCTATATCACAGACACGGTAGTCAGAAGGTGGATAAAATTAGTATTTATTTTTTTGTCCAGGGCTGATAAAATATTTTAAAGAGTCAACAAATAAATTAGGCTTTCAGGTAGGACTTACTTTCAAGGCTACATTACCATAACCTTTTTTTTTAAGGGAGGTTATACTGGGCCTGGGGGTTGGGAGTGCATCACAGCATCTGATAAAGGCTAAGAAGAACAAGTAAGTCCAAGTGCAGTTGCTTCTTCATTGAATCCTGCGTCTTTGGCCTTGAAGGGCAGAGTCTCAGAATTAGTCCAGCGTGATGCTCATCAGTCATAAAGATTTAATTACAATCCTTATTTGACCAGGATTGTAACAGGAGAGTCAGTTAGTAGTTATGGGGATTCTCCCCTTGCCCCTCACTTTCTCCCCTTCTTGCCCACCTTCTTTTAGCGATGCCCCCCGCCCCATTAAAAGGATGACCAGTTTTGAATTATGGTAATAGCTGCACTCTTGGTTTAGGACTAACCTCCCTGAAATTTTCAGGACCACTAATTTGTGGTTACTCCAGTGCTAGAATGAACTTGGCGCTCTGGCCTTTAGACTGGCAATGCAGTAAAAGTTTAAAGCGAAGACTGCCTCAGAGCCAAAAGAAGAGAGGAGATTGAAACCTAAAGGTTATCCTGAAATGCACTTTACTGTTATCTATGAGAACAAATGAGTTAAAAAAATTTCAAATACCAGAATACCCTACAGGGAGGAGATATAACTATTAAAGGGCTGTTATAGCTGCAATAAATGTAGGAACAATAAAAATAAATTGATGAAGTAAATGTCAGCGCTGTTCCCCTGAGCTGCCCCCACACCTTTGTCCAAAAGTAGAACATCTCCAATTACAGAGGGTGGAAACAGCCTTCAATGACAACATGACAAGGACAGAACTCAGAACACTGGCACAGAGAACACAATTATGCACAGCCTTGAAAAATTGTATCATAGCACAATGCATGGGAGAAATCAATTAATGATGCAGAGCTTCTACTGCTGTCTAATAATCCTAGAAAGAAAAGGAGGGGCGGAAAAAAAATCTCGAAACACCCAACGCCTCCAAAAGGTGACCCTTAAGTGGAAGTCTACATAATACCAGAGGTCAGTCCTCAGAGTTTATAGCATCTGAAATACTCTTTTTTTTTTTCCTTCTCAATTTTTTTCCCCTTAAAAAAAAATCTAACAGTCTTAAGAAGGCATTTAAGTAAAAGTCACTTCTTCTCTGGTTAAATAGCCTTGCAAAAGAGAGTTCTTTGGTGGAAAGGGCAGGGATGAGCAGAGAGCGGGGCTGTTGTCACAAGCCCACCAGCTGAAAGGGAAAAGGCAAAAGTTACGAATAAACACGGTGGAAGGTAGAAGGTGATTTATCTTGTGCAATTTACAACAGGTGCTAAACATTACGAAAACCAGAGCTATTAAGCAATCAAATTAAGCTATAATTATAACCGAAGAAAACTGTACAGGAATTCTAATTAATTCAAATCTGAACATGTCCAAGAGGAATGCTCCAGCAACCCCACTTCTGAATAAAACAAAACAAAAATAACCCTTGGATAATGCCTTCAGATTGCACAGGAAATTAAGAAATACTTCTCGGCCTGAATATTCCAGCCATTCCTTATTAAATGGTGAGAGAAATTCCCTGCAAAGCCTGTGCACTTGGCTTTTCAGGTACACACCGGAGAAAGTATATGGTGGGGTCCTTAACTCGGCAGGATTTGGAGGAAGAGTGGGTCAAGGGATTCCACTGTTCCTGTAAGTACTTCAAAGGGTCTGAAGGTTAGCTCATTCTTCTTGCCTTTGAAGGTTTCTCTGGGCGTGTGAGCCTTTTAAAGAGCCGTCCACACTCTCCTCTTATTTTTGCTTTTGTTTTTTAATGTGTCTTCTGGAGTCATTCCATTTTCCTGTTAGTCGCTCCTTTTCCAATCCTCAGTCTCCATCTCTCTCCCACTGCCTTGAGCTTTCTGCTTTTCTTCCACCTGGAGCCCTGGGATGACAGAATACCAGGGCAGGGTTTTCTGTTGAATGTGCCTAAAGCATGCATGTTGTATCCGAGCAAGCCCCAGATGCGATGCTAAGAAGGGAAAGTTTAGATATTTGAGTAAGATTTCCAGCCCAAAGATTGAACCATTTGATTAGGGAGCCCAATTCCTTAACTCATGCTTCTTTAATTCTTTTTATCTATCTATCTATCTATCTATCTATCTATCTATCTATTTTACATACAGAACACTAGTGGAATACGTAACACTCATTATTACCTATATACAGCACAATTTTTCGTAACTCTGTATATAAAGTATGTTCATGCCAAATTATGCCATTATACACGTACCCTCTTTTTTTGTGTTACAATTCTTAATACACATATATACCACAATTTTTCATATTTCTGTTTGTATATAAGGTATGTTGACACCAAATTGTGGTATATATGTGTATTAAGAATTGTAATGCAAAGAAAGAGAGAGAGAGAGAGAGAGAGAGAGAGAGAGAGAGAGATGCTTCTTTAATTCTAACAGTTCAAGAATTAGAGCAATAAAATCAATAGCAATGGGAGCTAACGTTTGTCACCGGCTTATTATGTCCTAGGTATTGTGCTAAATTCTTTACCTGGATTATCTCAATTCTTTCAGCCACTCTATGAAGTAGGCACTCTTAGAATACTCATTTTATGGGAGAAGAGTCAGGACCTGCTTTTGACTGTTAAATCTATTATAAAACAAAGACCCTTTTCTTTTTAGTCATGTCCTACATTTCTAAATAGTTCAATGTAAATTCTCTTTGCTTTTCACTCTCTTTGGTTAAAGTGGTGGAGAGTGGGGCGTGGGAGGAGCATGACTTTCTTAGGCTAAGTTTGCCTTCTGACTAAAGGGGCAGCATGGCTTCTGTCCCGAGCACGGTTTTGCCCACCATTTTAAATTTCACTTCTGAACACATCCTTAGCTTTGCTTTGACTTGACTTTCATTCACATTATAATGTGGCTCATGGGGTCAAAGTATGTGAAGAAACACTGAATTTGTGTATACTGTTGATATGATAGCACTTCTCACCATTACTTAGTTTGTGTTCTTACAGGAGTCTTCATGTTGGCCATTCACAGTGTTGATAAAAGGCATGTGGCTTGTTTTCTCTATTGTGATTTAGGTCCCTTGAACCTTCTCCTTGCTTAAGTGCCTTCTCCCTTCCATTCATGGGACAGCAGAGGATTTGTAGCAGACTAGTTTGGCAAGATCAGTGCACAAATGTGTACTGGAAGTAATTTTCATACTAGCACTATGAAGAAATTCTAATTTCCACTGATAGATGAGGAAACCAAGAATTAGCAAGTAAGAAATTTCAGCAAGGGCCCATTAATGGTGTGGTGGACCTCAGAATTGAGCAAGCATGCAAAAGGCTCTGCCAGGGGCCACCCCAGCTGTGCATGCACATGGGCACTCTCACCCACACCCAGTTCTCCTTTGCTGCCCTTGAATTCCCCTGCAGGAGATCTGGAACATTTTCCTCTTGCTTTCCAGGACATTTGCCAGACCTGGTGCTAAGATGGGTGTAGAAACTCCCCACTGCCTCACTGCAGGGAGACTTGTGCCAACAACAAAAAAAATTTTTTTTGTATGTGTAGGGTATTAGGTGGTAGGTAATACCTTTAGCCTGGAGTACAGGGAAGCTCAGGGATCCTTGAACTTAGCACAGTCTTTGGCTCATGGAAAGCACATGATGCACTGGGTGTGGTGATGCACACCTGTAATCCCAGTGGCTGAGGTAGGAGGATGGTGAGTTCAAAGCCAGCCTCAGCAAAAGCGAGGTGCATAAGCAGGTGAGACCTGTCTCTAAATAAAATACAAAATAGGGCTGGGGATGTGTCTCAGTGGTCAAGGGTTCCTTAGTTCAATCCCTGGCACCCTCTTTGCCCCACAAACAAAAGAAAAAAAGAAAGTCTATGATGCTATTACAGTTGAGAGATGTAAAGATATTTACTATCATGGAAATATGGAAGGGCTGGGCAAAAGCTAAAATACATGTACATTCAAAACGGTAATAGTAATACTTCACAGTGACGGGGGCCAAGGCCATAATACATATGTCATTCAATTCTCAGTTATTCAATTAGGTTGATAGAATTACCATTCCTGCCCTAAGGTGGAAGAAGTTGTGCCTAAGGGAAGTCCAGGGACTTGTCCAAGCTTTTACAGCTTGTAAATAGAACTAGCATCCTAACTCAGCCAGGAGGCCCCAGAAACCCAGATCCTAAGCAGTAAACTAGTCCCATCAGATGGTGTGATTCTAAAGACAGGGTGGGAGAGGGGGCTGTGGCCCTGGAGTGGAGAGGGCTGGATCAGAGGACTGTCTGGACAGGGGGACATAGGTCTCAGGAAATGGGAAAGCAGTGAAGGGTGGGTAGGAGAGAGGCCTCACAAGTGTTATGAGCAAAGATGAAAAGACCACACAGCAAGCCCAGCTAGGGGGCTTGAGATTGATGGACTCACCAGGTTGGTGCTATCAGTCCCCTTGATCCCCTTGCACATCCCTTCATTTTGGGGATTTTGTTTGGGTCCAGCCTCAGGATATGGCCTCAGAATGGGGTAGGGCCGGCTCTTCTTGGCCTTCCAGACCCACTCTAGTATGACCGTGACTCTAAGGCGCTCGATTGTGCTTCTGTTCCTCTGGGTGTGGCAGGTGCCCACAGGATCCCCAGGGAACTTGGCCATCCACTTAACGGCCTGAGGTATAATCAGTGCTTTCTGAATGTTGCAAGGCGCAGCTGAGGCCTGCAGTGGCATGTTTCCCTGACAAGCCCTGCTCAGTGGTGTGGCCAATGAGGCCAAAGGAAATTTCCCTGGGCATATTCCCAGCCCACCCCTTACTGCTCTGAAGTCCTGTCCACCCCCATGAAGAGCTTCTGGAGCCCGGGAGTCCTTGGCATTCCTTGTGCCAGCTCTGGCTTTTGAAATCCTCTTCAGTTTGGCATGAGTAATGAGCACCCCTCCCACATGTGGGCTGAAGGCTCATTTTGACCTTACAGGGTGACTTGCTTTTGAACTGGTCTAGAGGGTGACCCATGGGCAGCTCTAGGGGTGTGACTAGAGCCCCGGAATGGGCAGGCCAGTATTCCAGCCACCCGAGACCAGTGTCCTGTTCACTTCTGTGAGGTTGGACAGGCGTCCTTCCAAGGATTATCAGGTGCTGACCATGTTCTATGCCTCTGAACTCCCACGGCCTAGATTTAAACCCCAGGTCTCTCATCTCCATCAGTGTGGCCGTGGACAGGATATTCAACACTCCATTCTTTATCTTCCTCATTTGTGAATAATCACTGTACCCCTTTCATATGACTGTTGTGAGGAATGAATGGAAAAGTAAATGGCAAATTCTCAGAATAGTGTCTGGCACACAATAGATCCTAAATAAATGTCAGCCATTGTTTGGTACCATTAGAATTCCAGGAATCCTGTCCCACCAGCTTATTTCACTGGGGTCTGAGACCCACACAGGTTGTTTACCTGCTTAAGATCACCTACCTGGTATCAGAACTGGGGTCTCACTTTAATTACGCCCATGCCAGATCTCTTTCCAAGGTGCTGGGGTCAGGTCTGTTTCTCAAAGCATGACACAAATCCCCTGTGTCAAAATGGTGGGTAAATTTACTTAAAGTACAGATTCCTGGGTCCCAACCTGGATCACTAAAAGAACATTTCTGTGTTTTCCTAAAAATCTGTGTTTTAGCCAAGACCATGCTTCTCCCTTGCCCACTGTCCACCTCTGCTTGGTTCCTTTGTGCTCTAAAGTTTAAGAGAGACCTGCTTAGCATTTGGGCAACTTGGTGAAAATAAGGCAGGGGATGTCCAAGCTTTTCAATCAGCCAGAGTTTGTCCTGCCTCCAGTGTTCCCTGCATGCTGGCACGACACTCTAGCTTACAAACCTGGAGGTCAGCATCTGGGGCAGGAGTGGGGAGGCTGGTGAGAAGTAGAGAAGGCCATCAGGGGATTAAATGGCCAAGGAAGGCCAAGATGGTTGGTGACACTGACATTCATGGAGGGCAGAGAACTGTGAGGAAGAATTGGGTTGGCTTTAGGATAGGGAGGCCCTTGCAGGGCAGTGAACTGTAAGGAGACAGAAGAGAGAAGAGCGGCTCAGCCACCAACACACCCACTCCCTTCTTTCGATGTTGTCAGTTTGCTCTTTTCTGGGGGGTGGGGGTGGGGTACTGGGGATTGAATTTAGGGGCACTTGACCACTAAGACACATCCCCAACCCTATTCTGTATTTTATTTAGAGACAAGGTCTCACTGAGTTGCTTAGCAAGCCTTGCTTTTTGCTGAGGCTGGCTTTGAACTTGCGATCCTCCTGCCTCGGCCTCCTAAGCCACTTAGATTATAGGCATGCGCCACCCCACCGTGCCCGACAAGTCTGCTCTTTTATTGATGAAACAAACCCATACACACCTGCCCTCCAAAGCTACTGTTGGTTTGATCTGTGTACTTTTATTTTTTGGGTGGCTATGGCAGTTTCATACTCCTTGTCTTTACAGTTCTTCAAGGCCAGTCAAGGCCAGCATCGACACAGTGTGGCTGCAGGAAAGGTGGGAGCAGCAGGCAGGCTGGCAGGACAGGAGGAAAAATGTCTGGGCAGGGGGAGGGCCTGGGAAACAGTTGTCCCCTCCATTGCTGGGTCCTGCCTGCACACCTCCTTCTCACACCCCTCACTCCCATGTTTGTTTCCTAGACATCCCTGCTCTGCTCAGAAGGAATGGAGCTGGACCGACCTTGGTGGCAGATGTGGAGGAAGAGTATGCTCTGGCTCCTGTCCTCCGAGGTTACGTAGATTTATCTGTGCTTTACATCCTTTCTGGAATCTGGCAGGGTATAAATTGGAAATACATAAAAATAGGTTTATCAGCACTTTTCAAGTTCTTATCAGGTTCAGGGGTGATAATGGAAGTGCCTCTCTGAACCCTTTAGGTCAGGGGTCAGCTTGCACCTGAAGGTAATGACCAATGGCTGTTGCCATCCTCTGAGCCTGTCCCACTGAGCAGAGGCTCCAGCCAGACATCTCAATGAAGGAGAGACCCAGGTTAACGGCCATTATTGCCAGGTGCTGGCTTGGGCCATTCTCTGTGATATCACCATTTCCAGATGAGAAAACAGAGGCCTCGCAAGAGTAACTTAAGTACCAAAGAGTAGTAGTTTGGGGATTTGGACCTAGCAACCTGATTCCAGAGGTCACACTCAAACCCAGGCCACAGAGGCACTTGCATTGATTGCTTAGAGAAGGTTGAATGAGACCATGAGTGTCTATTATGGGTTTCTAGAGAGCAGCAGATGTGCTTGGCTCTGTTTCATTTGGAGGCTGCTGGAGACAGCATTCCTTGTTCTGGGTAGACCGACATCTCCTGGACTGGCAACTCCTTGACTTGCTTTGCCAAGGCCTCAGCACCTTGGACTTGTATGCATGTGTCTTTGGCTGCAGATGGCCAAGTGTGGCCTTTGTTGGCAGACATGCTCTGCCCAGCTTTGATAATGAACCATCTTTTTGTTACTCATCATGTCAAATAGAGTAGAGAAAGAGGTGTCTTCTTTCTGATTAGGGGAAGGGTTCCGACCACCTTTGCTTCAAAGGGTGGTGAATTTGTATAAAGTTTGGCTGGGCAGTTCACTAATGGCCAGTGGCCCATAAGCAAGTCAGGGTTTTCCACATCCCTACCTTTTATTCCAGGAGAGCCCAAATGCATGCAGTTGTTTGCTATGTGGTGTAGCCCTTGAGAGGTGGGCATGGGAGAGCTTATGGATGTGATGGTTATTTTGGGTTGTTAACTTGGCTGCCTTTCTGGGATGCCTAGAAAGTTGGTAGAGCACCCTTCTGGGTATATATCTGTGAGGGTGTCTCCAGAGAAGATTGGCCTGTGGCTCAGTGAACTATGTGGAGAAGACCCCCCCACCCCGAATGTGGGTGGTACCATCCAATGGGGGTGGGGGAGATGAAATAAAAAAAGTGAAAGAAAGGGAAGCTCTTGTTTGCAAATGCTCCCTGAGTGGGTGTATTTTTTTTTTTTTTTTTTTTTTTTTTTTTGCTGCTCCTGCTGCTGGCAGTGGACATCAGACTCCAGATTCTTCAGCCTTTGAAGGTAAACTTGAACTAGTAGCTCTCTTAGCCTGGAGCTGGGGCTGTATCACTGGCCTCTCTCTTGCTCTGAGGTTTCTGGCTTCTTGGACTGAGCAGCTACCAATTTCCCTGGCTCTCCAGACTGCAGATGGCCACTGTGGGACTATTCAGCCTCTGACGTGTGAGTCCATCTAATAAATCCCCTCTTGTTATTGTACATATTCTATTGGTTCTCCTCCTCTAGAGATTCCTGACTAACACAGGAGGTTGCAACTTCTGCCTCCTTGCCTGCTTTTTGATGAACATGTCATCCTGGGTCCAGTCCTACTCACCCCATAGTCATACTCACAAATCCCTCGCCTTCTGCCCTACCACCTCCTCTGCCTTTTCTCTGCAACAATTACTTTCTCTCTGGCCCCCAATTCCAGAAAACACCAAGTTCCTTTGTAGGTTTTGGGCCTCAGAGATGGCAGACACTGTGTGACCAGGAGGCTTTACTGTGCTGGTTAGGAAACAGTGGGTGAAAGATGTGGACATCATGCCCAGCCAGAGGTGTGGGCATGAGCCCTGTTTCATGCACCCCTCTTTGAGGTGGGTCCTCAATTATGGAAATGGAATTCTTATTTCCTCAGCTTTGACCAGCAGAACCTGCAATCCTAGCTGGTCCCTATCATCTCTGCTACTCAGAAAATTAGACATGAATGGACCTTCACCAGCTCTGCTTCAGACCTTTGGAATCCCCTCTGGAAATTAGGAAGGTTACTAATACTTGTGCCTTCATTTTCACTTTCATTGTGCATTATTATTCTCTTAGGAAGGCTGGGAATCCCTCTCAATTACTTTTGCAATAAGGAAGGACATAAACTAGGTTTCTCAATCTTGGTACAATTGACTTTTCTTTTTGGTACCAGGTATTGAACTCAGAGGCACTCGACCGCTGAGCCACATCCCCAGCCCTATTTTGTATTTTATTTAGAGACAGGGTCTCACTGAGTTCTTAGTGCCTCACTTTTGCTGAGGCTGGCTTTGAACTCATGATCCTCCTGCCTCAGTCTCCCGAGCTGCAAGGATTACAGGTGTGCCCAACAGTGCCCAGCCCTGTTGATATTTTTTGCAGAATAGCTTTGTCATGGGAGCTGTCTGATGCACTGTAGGATGTTTAACAGCATCTTCGGCTTCTACATACCAGATGCCAATGGAACCTGTGGTGACAATCAAAAATGTCTCCAGACATTGCCAAATGTCCCCCATGCAAAAAAGTTTGTCTCTGGTTGAGAACTACTGGTATGGCATCATGATTGTTAAATTTATTTGATATCTAGAAGGAAAGAGAATTATCTCTATTTAGCCCATGGTCTCTGAAAGAATGTTCTTTCTTGAATTTCTCTTTTTACATCCTGAGAACTTAGAGAACTTGGCTATATATTATTTTTGACCTGGCTCTCTGAAGGCTTGGCTCCCTGAAGTGAACATGCCATGTGAATATAGATTTTACCACTCATATTCTCAAATGATATGAAACTTAACCATAAGAACATGGCCTTGTGAGAAATCTCCTTTGGATGAATTTGCAAGCTTATTAAGCATCAACAATAAATGATGCATGCACCTGGAACCGGGTAAGGAGGTGTACCAGGATGAATAAGGTATTGCTGCTCTTCTTCAAAGAGTCCTCTTTCTAATGATGAAGAAAGACATGTGCATGATTAATACAGAGGGTGATCATGACGGGGATGAGGCTGAGCAAGGTTTAAAAAGTTTTAAAAGTATATGTACATACCTGTAATCTCAGGGGCTCAGGTGGCTGAGGCAGGAGGATCACAAGTTCAAAGCCAGCCTCAGCAAAAACGAAGTGCTAAGCAACTCAGGGAGACCCTTTTCCTAAATAAAATACAATACAGGGTTGAGGATGTGGCTCAGTGGTTGAATGCCCCTGAGTTCAATCTTTGGAGCAGCCTCCCGAAAAGTGTATGTCTAAATATCAACTCGAGACTGTCTCATACACTGTCATACTCCACACCTGTCCCCCCAACCTGCATGATGTCCAGGAAGGCAGCTCAGATGAAGGAACTGTTTATTTTTAACTTTTTAATTTTTGAATAATTTTAGACTTACAAAAGAATCTGTAAAAGTAAGACAGGTTTCCCGAATCCCCTTCATCAACTTCCTCGACTGTTAATGTTTTATATGACCACAGGACAACTACAGAAACTAGGAAATTAATATTGATCCAGTATTATTAACTAATCTCTAGATTTTATTTGAATTTTACCAGTTATCTCACTACTGCTCCTTTTTTGGTTTAGGATCCAATCTGGGGTCCCTCACTCGACTTCATTGTCATTTCTCCTTAGTCCCATGGAACCAGTGATAGTTCCTCTACTTTGGGAGGCTGAGGTAGGATGATTGCAAGTTCAAAGACAGCCTCAGCAACTTGGTGAGGCCCTCAGCAACTTGGTGAGGCCCTCAGCAACTTGGTGAGAGCAAAATAAAAAATAAAAAGGGCTAGGGTTGTGGCTCAATGGTTAAACACCCCTGGGTTCAATGCCCAGCACATCCCCCCACCAAAAAAAAAAGGAAGTATATGTTCCTTCCCCTTCTTCTGTTTATTTATTTACATCAAAATGGACTTGTGTATTTATTGTATTAAGCCCTTAAAACCCCTGAAGTGGTAGATCCAGCCCTGCCCCATTTCTTACCTGGATCACTACAGTAGCCTCCTAACTTCTCTTGATGCCTCCAGCCTCTTCTCTTTCAAGGCTGACTCTATGTGTCCACCTGAGGTTGTGTAAGGCCAGTCTGACTGTGCCACAGCCCTGCAGTTGCTCTCCTTTGCCACTGAAGGTCTTTTGAGTGGTGATATCATTAATGGCAATGAACATTTGTTGAATACTTGACATGCCCAGTCTCACTGACTCCTCACAGTACTTGAGTGAATGAGGAAGGCTCACCCTCAACAGGAGCAGCACAGCAGCCAATGGTGCAAGTCAATCACCGAGGCACAAAAGCATCAAACAATTCCCCAGGGTTTCTGAGCGGTAAAACATAGAGCTAATACTCTTGGCCACTAGACTCTACCATTTGCTAAATAGTCCCTTAATGGTGTGACCTTGGCTACTTCTCCAGCCATATTTTTTCACAACTCTGAACATTCATTATGCTTTCTATAAACAGTATTTATAACAGAAGCAGGATTTCTCACCCAATGTCCAGATGACATTTTTGGCTGCGGTGGTGAAGGGGACATTGGTACAAGCAGAACGAATATTTTCCAAGTAATAAAACTTGCATAAGATATTAGTCAACTCTTCTATGATTGTATGTAAGTCTAGTGTTCAGTGTAAACCACCAGGCTGCTATTTGAATTTCTCCTCTACCTACTCACTTTTTTCTCTCTTTTACCATTCTCTGAAAATTTCTTCTCTGAAAAATTCTTGCCATGCAGACAGACTGTGCTGATGCCTTTCGAATCCAGTCCCCTCACTGGGATCATAGTATGTGGTTCTTTAGGTCTAAGGGTCTTAAGAATTGGTGATCAAGAATCAGGTATTTTAACCTGTTAAATGTCTTTACCACCAGGAACAGTTGCCTTCTGCATAATGTGTGCTCAATTTGACTGATAACTACATATAGAACAATGACTCTCATGCAAGTTTATAAGATGCCAAGTCCATTACCTAAAACCCTTTGGGCCATATATGTTTCAGAACACAGAATATTTCAGATTTCAGCAAACTAATATGGTACATATGCCATATAATACTGGGGGTATTCATAATACCCCTTAGTAGGATCTGGAGAAGTGTTCTGTGGTCAAAGACATTAATATTTTTGTAATAATATATAAGAATAGTCTAAGTGGGATAGATAAACATTTCAAATAGCTCCATGATACATTTTATCAATAGGTAACAAAATTTTTTTTCCACTTTCAGAGATTTTTCTATTTTGGAATTACAGATTAAGGATTGTATACTGATATTAAGGTATGAATAGGTGTCACCAAGAGGCATCAACATTTTGTCCATGGACTTGTGATGGAAGAGACTTTTAGGGAAGAGAACACTGAAGCAGTGTTGGCAGGTAGTTCTGTGGGGGCTCACCTGGTTGTGGACTGATAATTGAGGAGATAAGATGAAAAGGACAGTTGGGAACAATCACAGGTGTCCAGGAGAGAGATCCTCAGGGCCTGAGTTGGGGTCTTGGTGATGGAATGGAGGCAGAAAACTTGATGTGAGATGTTACAAAGAAATAAACTATAGAACTTGAAGGGGAGGTGTATTGTTCCCATGAATCAGATGTTCCCAGGCTTGGACCCTGTGACTTTGGAGAACATCAATGTATTTAACAGAGCCAGAGAAGAAGAGGAGCAGGCTGAGGAAAAGAGGGTTGCCTTTGAGCATATGCAGTGTGCTATACCATCCAAATGGAAGTAGGTTTTGAGAATAAAAAAGAAAGAATAAAAATAGAAACTAATCCAGAAATTGCTTTTCAAATAATATGTGGTATGCAAACAAATGGTATTTGTCATGGATATTTCTGATATTATCACTCCATTATTTTTCAAGTACCCTCATCCTGCAATTCCCTGTTGCCCAAGGCCAGGACAATACTCAAACCATGATAACCCAGGTATCTAGTCTGATGTATCCCCACATCTGCAGAAAACCATCAATAGTTTTTCATGGTCATTTGCCAGTGAATGGTCATTTATTTATTATAAAAGCAAAGGCTTTGCTCCAAGTGGCTGTTTGGGGTCCAAGTTTCATCTGGAGAGGAGAGTTTCCTGACTGAATGATGAACCTCAGAAAATAGAGGATTAACTGACTAAGGTGTCAGGCTTGGGTTAGTAGTAAAGTGCATGTTTAGGTTTAGTAGATTGTAGAGCTGAAAGCAGTTGCAAAAGATAAGCCTACCCTTTCCTACCACCAGAGATAAATCAGCCATCAGCTCCTGGTCAGAATGGCTATCCTCACAGTGATGGGGTGGGTTTGCTCTTCTCATTTTCTCAGCTCAGGCAGAGGGAAAGGCACTGAGGAAAGATCTCCACTGATCCTCCTGTTCTCTAGTGCAGAGGGGCTGTCTGGTTGTCCAGGAAGCTTGGGACATATACTCATTAAACCTCACCCTGAAGGGCTGCCTCAGGCCAGCGGGACTGGTCCAGGGAGCCAGGTGGTGGTTGTTCGGAGGTCCAGAGAAGTGGCATGAATTCCGTTTCCTGCTTCTTTAATGTATGCCTCTCTCACTGTTTGCAGGTGCTATGGTGAGCTCTGCAGAGGATCTCAGGATTGGTATGTAGGGAGAAGGAGAGATGGACTGAGTGATTAAATAGAAAAGGAAGATACAATTGGCAAATTTTATTCAGCTCTGTTCAATTCCTAGGGATTGCTTTAAACAGAGCCAAACAATCCTCAGGGAACTTAAGTCTTGCTTCATGATGGGATTACTGCCTAGGAACATAAGAGTGGCCACCAAGTGTGGTCAGGTCTCCCAGGGCCCGGGTTGGGGTGTATTCTAGAGACCTTGGCTCTCACCAAGTCCTACTCTGTCTTCAACTTGAAACTACAGGGTGTTCGAGAGACCTGGGTTGGGCAGTCACCTGCTCTCCCAATGAACTGGGCCAGATCCCAGCATCCCCTGAAATTGACCCTAGTGCTAAGAGGGACTTGTATAAATACATGATGATTCTCCACCAGAAAGTTTGGCTTTGTTTTAAGCTGTGTCTATAAAGGGTAAACAAAGTTTAGATATTCATAAGCATGTTCCACAGTGAACCCCATTTCTACCAAGTGCCCATCAAACATCTCTGGAGCAACTCAGTCTCTCAAAGGCCCTACAAGGAGATTGAAGTCCTTCAGATCATAGGGTCATGTCAGGATTTAATTCTGGATCCTGTTCTAGATCTGGTTTGCATAAGAGTGTTTATGCATACCGAACAACAGAAGAAATATACCAAAATGCATTACCCCACAGGGGTTTACATGTACCTGAGCCTCTGATCGATAATCCCATTGGCCGGTTTAACATGTGATCCTTGCAGTTCTGTTGGTAGCGTGTTTTCTGTAATAAGAGATGGAGTAAGTTGAGTAAAAAATCTATGTTTTCTTATTTTGACCCTATGATCCCTCCCTCTATCCCCCTACCCCCAACTACCAACTGGTCCCTAAACCTGAGCCTGGCAGAGAAAAAACTTCCTAGAATACTCTCTCCCAGGCAGGCTCTTAAAGAAAAACCATAGCAAGGAATTTTCCTGCTCTCCTTTTCAAAGGGAAGGGTTTCATTTGCTCATTTATAAATGGGTGTTGTCTAGCAGTTAAATCTGCTAGGGGACTGGGGAGTGGGAGCATGTTCAAGGGTTTCTTGTTGATAAATATTATGTGGAAATGGAGTTCTGCTGGCATAAGCCAACTCCTGAAAAATGGGTCCCTTATTGTCCTCTCAATGAGACCAGCTACATGACAACTAGCCCGGGGAGCTAAAATACTGGTGAGAAATTGAAGCCATAGATCTGTCTCCGAGTGTGGCCTCATCAGATGTGATCGTTGGGTGTTAACTTGAAGACTCTACAGCCTCCTGGTGTCGCCTGCTTCTGATAGACGGCAGCCCAGGGATCGGGGCAGGGCGGGAGGGCTGGCTACAGTGCTGCTGCTGCCAGGTGCTGGTTTTATATATGGCCCCTCTGGCATGCACTGGGTTGGCCTCAAGGGAGAGGAGAGACCCCTGAGGACTGGTGATTACATCATCGAGAGCCTGTCCAGGAAAACAGGGGCCATCAGAGCTATTTTACATAGCCAGGACTGACTGCAGGAATTGGCTACAAAGATATAGAAAGGGCTGGAGGAGCGACAGGGAGAAGGTGGGTAACTGTGAAGGCTTAGAAGAAAGAAAAGGGCAAAACCCGAGATTAGGAAACTGCTAATCCCCTTGGATTACAGTTTGCATCCCGGCTGTTAGCTGTGCTGCTAGGAAGAACTACCCAGGAGTTGCAGAGCTTCCCCTGGGTAGGGGGTGGGGGGCTGGAACTGGGAATTACTCCATCCCACTGCCTCTCTGACAACTGCCGGCCGGTATCAGAGCTGCCTGTGATGTCCGAGCAAAAAAGCAGGATGCTTTTCTCTTTCTGCCACCTCTGATCTCTCACCAGTGCCTCCCATTGGCAGAATCTAACCAGAAGCTGCTGGGAAGTCTGTGAAGTGCAGTCTGCAGATTCCCAGCCCCAGCAGTAAAGAGGAGAATGTGGATGGGACGGAGAGGCAATGGACGAGTAGATGACACAGAATGCTTGTGACAGAAGGAGCAGAAATGGCTATGAGGAGAGAAGTTCTGAACTTGGCTCAATGACGGGGACGCATTCAAGATTGAAATCCAGTGTGCCCTCAGAATGTACTTTTGTTTTTCTATAGTTCTTTGCAGAAAAGAAGTTACAGTTGGAAAGGATCAATATTCCACCCAGGACAGGAATATTCTATGTAGCACTTAGGAAAAGTGGCTCTGTAGCCTTTGTGTGAACATTTCCAGTGACAGGAAGTTGGCTTCTCAATGGGACAGCTGGTTCATCTCATTGTTGGGCAGCTCTAATCATTGGTGAGCCCTTTACTGAGCTGACACCTGTCTTCAGGAAACTTCTGCTCATTGGTCCTTGTTCTGTGCTCTATAGGTGGGTCCCTTGAGCTGCCTCTTCTTGACTTTAGAAGGCACTGTGCCATATACATGTGATGGGCTTTGGCTTTGGTATTAGCCAGGAGTAAATTAGTCCATGAGTGACAGGACTCTGCCATCTCCACTCAAAAATTAAAATAGTTATAGAACAAAGTTATAGAACATGGAGGATTCAATACAGGTTAAGTAGGGGTCTCTGTCCCATCAAGTTGCCAGGGACCCAGTGTCCTTCCACATTTCTGCCCTGCCATCCTGAAAGTATACCCCTATCATTCCAGTCCAAGATGGAGCTCTAGCCATCACATCTATGTGCCAAGCAGTAACCTGGGTATAAATGAAGGTTAGTAGAATGCTTGTTCTGTCTTTTAAGGAAGAGAGAACTGGAAGTTGCCATTGGAAATTTTTATTTTCATTTGATTGGCTAGAACTTGATCACATGGTGAGAATCTAGCTGCAAAGGAGTCTGGGAAATGTGTTCTTCATCTGGACAGCAAAGTATCCAGCCAACACTTCTGTGACTATGGAAAAAGAAGATAACACATACTGAGGGACAGCAAGTACCCTAGCAACAGAGTTAAACTTTTGGCTTAGCACAGGCCAAGTAACGAGCTGGGCCCACATCTGATGTGTTGTGAATCATCTGGAGAGTTTTTGAATGTAGCTATTGACTCAGGAAGTCTCACTGGAGCCTGAGACTCTGCATTTCCAATGAAGCTCCCGGTTGACGCCAATGCTCCTGATCCAAGGACCATAAGGTTCTGGACACTGGAAATTCACTATTGAGTGCGATGGGCAAGGTCTCAGCTGGAGTCACACAAGTGGGATTTCATTCCAGCTTTTTTGTTGTGAACCTACCTTTTGTGGACGCTGCAGCATGCTAAGAGCCTGGCTTCCAGGAGGCACGCCACCAGTGCCCGCTCCCTTCTTTCCTTTGGGGAGGCTCCGGTGCTTCCCTCCATGAGGGTGCTGACTGGGTCGGATATGTGAGCTCCAATCCAATGCATCATCCACAGATTCTAGCAAAATGAGCCGTGGGGTCTCCTGGGAGCAGGTGGGATCTGCAGTAATTGTGGCTAGAGAGGGTCCACCGGGCGCTGAGAACAACAGTGAGGTGGCTTCAGGCTGGACACCGGGCAGTGCAACAGAGCACTTCCTCCTGTGCCAGGCAGGACGAGGGCCTGAAAGAAGCAAGGCGGCCACCACAGGCCTGCCCAATTCCCCATCTGCTTGGGGAGAGAAAGGACACGGAGCAGAGGCAGGAATTCAGGCAATTAATCCTTTATTTAAAGAATAATAAACAGCCAGATTTTACATACTGAAAGAGGGAACAAGGTAAAAGGGGTTAAAAACTAAAAAGCAAGGACGGCAGACACCAATTAACACAATGCTAATTGACAATTTCCCCAAGCTTCCATGAAACATGCCAGGCCCATTTCCCCAATTGCTAATTAAATCAAACCGCACACACAATACTAATTTCCCTAACTTAGGGAACTCAGTAGACAAATAAAATGAGAAACTAACTTAAACATTTTGTCAAAGTATGGGGAAGAAGGATGAATGAAATCTTAACGTGAATAAACTCTGGCTCCAACTAAATTTGTGAAAGTTCTGGCATGTTTAACAAAGTCTTGAGATATCCCAGCATCTCTGTTCTGTCACAATCGCAGAATGCACTCCCCTAATCACAAAATCATACCCAGCAGTCCTCTCACACCTACGTGCTCTCTGTCTGGTGAAGGGTACCCAGCACATCATGAGAGTGACACATACATTGCACCATTTAAAAATTAAAAAATACCTACTTAATTACAATTTAAAAAAAACAAAGGAATAACTTTTCTTTAAAAATAGTCCCTGAGGTTCTCTGAGCTGGAGTCTGGCTTGGGGAAAAAGAGAAGCGAGTCAGTTAATCACACAGTGGATTGGAGAGGGCTGGCTCTCTAAGTCTCCCCTTCCCCCAGAGCCCTGTGACAAACTCCCTGGGCCCAGGGCTTCCTCTTCCCACCAGCACTGGCTGCAGCTTGCTTTGAAGTGTCCCCTTTCACCTCTGTACTACATTCAGGGCCCACTAGAAGTATCTCCATTGAATTGTGCCATCACAGAATCAGGTCATCATGCAATTCGCTCATTTTACTATTGAGGAAACTCATGCCAAAAGATGAGGATGTGGCTAAGATCTGACAGCTGGCCTAAGGCCCCAGGTTTTTTTTTTTTTTTAATTATGCAAGACGTATGTGATTATTATAATAATCATAGCTAACACTGGAGCAGTGTTTACTCTGTGTCAGCCATGGGTCTAAGGACCCTACAAAATTAACTCAATCGACCCTCCCAACCATCCAGAGTGGTTTGTACCATTATTTTCCCATTTGACAGAAAAAAAACAACACTGAGGCACTGGAATGTTAAAGACCCACACCCCTAAAGGGCAGAACTAGATTTGCCTCTAAGAAGATTGACTCCAAGTCCATGGTCTTACCCACTCTATTCAACTGATGCTTTGTATACCCATTTAAAAACACAGATTAAAAATAAAAGTAGAAAATAAGAAATAACCATCATCCGTGATCATGCTACTCAGATGCAACCATTATTAGAATTTTTAATTTATCTAATATAGCTTGTTCTTCATGTATATATTTTTTAAAAAGCAAACATGTTCATGAAGTCTCCTGTGATCCACTGGACTTTGCATTTTTTTCTCTGAAGGACATACTGTGAACAGTTTTCCATTGCTTATACACACATGGAACAACATGATCTTCGATGACTGAAATGCTCACCATGGAGTAGATGTGACCCAGTTTATTCAACCCACACACTGCTACTGACATTTGAGGGTTTTTTTTTTTTTTTTCCCTTTCTGTCTTCTAGGATGTTGCAATGAACATCTTTATAGAAACGTCTTTATCATTCTGTTGAAGTTTCCATAGGGTAATCCCCTCACTATTAAATATGTGGAAACTGGAGGTTCTGTAAGATGAAAGTGGGGAGAGGCTGGTGGGGACCCTCAACATGCAGAACTAGGAAGCTGGACTCCCAACCATCAGTGGAGGACACCCCATGTCCTTAAATGAAATATTTCACCTCATGTCCATGCTCTCAGTTCCACTTTCCTGGGGTGGGGGATGTCACTAAAACCAGGGCTGGAGCCTCCCCAGAAGAGCAGAAGAATGGCTTAGTAAGCTATTTACTAAGTTACCTTGAGTGGCTTAGTGAGCTAATCTTGGAGGGGGTTAGTGATTGTGAGAGTGTGTGTGTGTGTGTGTGTGTGTGTGTGTGTGTGTGGTAAAAATTTCTATTAATCTTATTTTAGGGCAATGTCTGCCGGGTTGGGTATATGCCCAGTTGTGGTAAGTTGGCAACACCTGATTACCTCATTCTCCACATCCCATCCACCCACCAGGGGGATAAATAGATGCGTCCACTCAGTCTAGGATGTGCGATGGGGCTGGCCATGCACAGGTGCGGAGCTGGGTTCTAAAGCATTTTTGGTCTTTTTTTTTTTTTTTTCCCTGTCTGGCATCTGTAATGCATTTGTCAAGAGGGAGGCTGCTTATCTGTCCTTGTCCCTTCCTGGGACAAAAGCAGACCTGTCACCGTCTGATCAAGGGAAACTCTGGAGCTGTGTGGAAGGACTGCTGAAAGTCCTTCTCGTTCATTGTGATTTATCATAATCACTGACCCCTCCCCCAGGATGAAATAGGAATGAAATAGTAATGTGATAGGTTAATGCCGATAATTAAAGAGAGTTTAAGACCAGTGTGAGACTGAACTGTGTGTGTGGGTGGTTGAAATGGTTGTTTGATGTGAAAGTCAATGATTGAATTATTCAGAGAGAGTGATTTCCAAATGATAATTTTACACTTTACATAACTGATTCTGATTTATTATAGTGGCACCCAGTCGAGCTGCTTTAGTTCTAAGGGGCTGTCAGCTTTTCCATCCCAACCCCTGGTTTGAAGCTCCCCCCCTCCAAAAAAAAAAAAAAAAAAAAAAGATCCTACTCATGTTTGAAATTTCACATTGTTGTTGTTATCTTCTTCCCGTGGCTTTCTCCCCTCGTCCCTCCTAAGAGTTTATGACTTGTTTGGCTTTCCCATTTATTATCCGGTGGAGGTTCGTGTGTGTGTGTGTGTGTGTGTGTGTGTGTGTGTGTGTGTATTTCTAGTGAGTATACGCACACTGGCCTGCGTATGTGGGTAGGGACTGCTTCAGATAGCTCAGTCTCCCTTCCATTGGAACGAAAATGGCCCGGCTGTGGCACTTGGCAAGGCTGCTTCAGAACTGAAAAGAGACAGTGAAAAGCTGGGGCTCACCCAAGCTTCGGGTCACTCCAAGAGACGCCACGTGGGACTTCACATCTGTACCAGGTGAGTCCATCAGAAAAATTGGTCCACCAGAGGCAGCTGCTGCTTCTCATCCACATTTTTTTTTTTTTTTTTTTTTTTGGCTGGGAGTAATGCAAACCAAGACACAGACCTCCTGCTGCTATTTTGTGGAACAATCTAGAATGAAAGTGTTCCACGACAGGCAAGCCCCTTACAAGATAGCTGCTTGTTAACATGGTTCCCCGCCTCTTCATCCTCTCCCCTTCCTGGTTTCTGAACACCTGAGAGGATGGGAGGATTATTCTTGTGGGTGGAAGAGGTGGCCTAAGAATCGTTCATTTATTGATAAACCCTAACTGAGCTTTGGTGCCTCATAATATGGACAGTAGATAATGTTTGTTGAGCACTTACTTTGGTGGTTGGTGGTTGGTGGCGGGTCTATGATCCGTGGCTCCAAGGAAGACAGGAAAAAAGCTGTCCCATCAGAGAATAGGATGGAAAATTGTGGGCAACCAGGGGAGCTTGGGGGTCACAAGGAGTTTGGGAGGAAAAGGACACATTTACGGAAAAAGAGCAGGGAGTGGGAGGAAGAGGAGGCATTGGAAACAGGCTCAGGAAGCTCAGGCCCTGCTCCCGCTCTGGCCCAGCTCTGGTCAGAGGCCCACGAAGACACATCCTGAGAGGAGCTTCCGGTTCTCTGACCTGTGGAACTTGTCAACTGGGTGCTATCCCTCTGGTTTTATTTTATTTTTATTTTCTTAATTTGTTCTTTTTGAGATACACATGATCGTAGAGTACATTTTGACATATTGTGCACACATGGAGTATAACTTGTTCTGATTAGGACCCATTCTTGTGATGGTCCATGATGTGGAGTGTCACAGGTCGTGTATTCATATATGAACATAGGAAAAGTTATGTTCAATTTATTGCACTGTCTTTCCTATTCCTATCCCCCCTCCTTTCTCCTCATTCCCTTTTATCTCATCGACTGAACTTCTATTCTTAGCTTCCCTCAACCCCTTGCTATGTGTTAGCATCAGCATATCAGAGAGAATATTGGACCTTTGGTTTCCTGGGATTGGCTTGTTTTATTTGGCATGGTAGTCTCCAGATCCAGCCATTTGACAGCCAAAGTCATAGCATCATTCTTTTTTGTGGCTCAGTAATATTCCATTGTGTATGTATACCTTAATTGTGCTGATAGTGTCATCCCTTGGGAGGTGCTGTAGAGCTCCAAGAGACTATTACATGGATGCACCTTAAACAGGGGGTTGGTTGCTGCTGGAGGGACCCAATGCTGTAGCAACAACCTGGAGAATGATTTTAAGCAGAAGTTAGATGGCTTAGTTGTTAGTAATCAAAATACTAACTTTTGTAGAGAAATAATTACCAATTACTTATGCAGTAGAAAACACAATTCTAACCAAGTTTTAAAATGAAACATGAGGTTTCTAGGAACTTTCTTTTTTTCCCCTGGGATTCAGAGGTAGGACCCCTGGCATTGCAGATCCACTCTTCCCTGCTATTTGGGACACTTTGGGAGAAAAGCAGAAGCCTGGCTGCTCAGGATCTCCTGCAGGAAAGGAAGGCCCTGCTTCTACATAGGTCTCTGACTCAGGGGACCCCCGTGCTCTGAACATCCCCGTGCTCTGGACACGGTTACAATAAATTTGGGTGCCGATGCTTTTAAGAGGAAGATGGGACCCCAGAGGCCTTTGAGAAGAAATAAATGGAATAAGAACGTAGGCCCTTGCCCGGTGCAGTGGTGCATACCTGTCTGTAATCCCAGTGGCTCAGGAGGCTGAGGCAGGTGGATCACAAGTTCAAGGTCAGCCTCAGTAACTTAGTGAGACCCTGTCTCAAAATAAAAAATGAAAAGAGTTGGGGTTGTGGCTCAGAGGTTAATGCCCCTGGGTTCAATCCCCAGTATCTGCCTACTCCCCACCCCACCCTCCCCCAAAAATCCAAAGCAATTTCAAAAAAGCTCAGCCTTCTTAAGGACAAAAACTATATGATTAAAATCAACCTATATACAAGGATGAAAGACAAATGGCCAACTGGGAGACGATATCTGCCTGACATAGAAAGAATTAATATGCTAAATCTAAGAGAGGACTTAAAAAAAAAGAAATACATTACCAAAAACCCATAGGAAAATGGGCAAAAATACCCATAGGTACTTTACAGAACATACACCCACGGCTAACACTTGAAAAGGAGACTCAACATCCATGGCTATTAAAAATATTTTAAAATATAAAAAATAGACATAACTGTAACCATAACAGGTACTTTGTTTTACATAACAGACCAACAAAAATGAAAACACCTTGATCTGGTAAGAATGCAGGGCAATGGGTGGATTTATACAGTGAAGGGGGATGGGAGTGGAAATTTTAGGTGAGTAGTTTCATGGGCTCTTTTAGAATTTAAAATGCTCTTACCCAGCACCTCAGAATAAAATAATAGCAGGAATGTTCTATCTGCATAAGACATATGTATAAGGACATCTTTATAGTTGTTTGTGAAAGAGTTGGTGATGGCAACAGGAGAAATGGTGAGATGTTAGCTTTCCCATGCAGTGGGATCTTATTTTTTTATTTTATTATTTTTTTTTATTGGTAATGGAGGGAGACCCTCGTTGTTATATAAAATCACACATAAGAGGTTGCGAGGGGAACGGGTAAATAAATAAGGAGAGAAATGAAATACAGTAGATGGGGTAGAGAGAGAAGTTGGGAAGGGAGGGGAGGGAGGATAGTAGAGGATAGGAAAGATAGCAGTGGGATCTTATACGGCTGTCACCTTATTAGGCAAATCTTTACCTGCTTACATGAGAAAAAGCACAGGGCAGGCTGACAGGCAGAGCATGAATAACCATTTTTTATTATGAAGATGTGTATTTACATAGAGTTGTGTTGTCTAAATACAGGTAAAGATCAGGACAGAAAATGCACTCAACCACAAAGAAGGCCAGTTAGTGAGAATTCAGAGAACTTGTGTTTTGTGGTCTATGATACTTACTTTCTGCATGTTTTGATAGTATCCATTCCGTATTCCAGGTGAGCTGTCCAGGTGCAGGTATTTCTCCCCTTATGATACTCATAGAATCCAGGTGCACTTGAGGTGACCTTGAGGTTTCATCCAAACTCAAACTCTTCATTTGCAATTGAGTGTGTGAAGCTCTGGGTGACCACAAAGTCTCTATTTCCTTAGGACAGACTTGGCTTGTGTGCTGTCCTGCATCCTGTCTGATAGTTCTCCCATCCAGTCTCAGGTGTGTCCTGGTCTGGACTATAAATTACACAGCTGCCTTGCTCAGAGAGTCAAGTATCAGGTCAGGTTCACAGAGGTGATGGGAGTTGGAGGTGGGGATTAAACCCAGAGCTCCCCGTTTCACTGGACTTGGGGAAATGTGGTGCTCTTCTAGTTTCTAGTAATAAAGCATTTCCCACAAAGGCAGGTGGTTCCCTGGAGAAGGAAACTAGACTTAGGATCAGACTGGATTCAGTCCCTGGTTCTCTCTCCCTGGCTGTTAGCCTTTGGCAGGTTAACAGTGCCTCCCTTGGAGGGTTGAGGTGCCCATTAAAGAACTTCGCACATGGACTTCATTTATGAAAAGAACTGTCCTTTGTATAATTCTGAGTTAGGTAGGTCTCCAAATACGTGGAATTCTCTGGATTAGAAGATGAAAATTCTGATGTGTCCTGACATTGAAGAACACTGGGCACTTTGGACAAGCCCATTCCCATTTTATGGATGCACTTTCTGAACATTCCCTGGGATATTTTAGGGATGTCGGAAGATGGAAAAGCTTTGGGTTAGCGGCTTGTTAGAGATCAGGGTTGATGGGCAAGGGGGTTGATTCTCTCTGGCCTGTGTTACAGAGCCAGAGGCCCTTTTAGTCCGAAAGGGGACTTAGAAATGCTCTGGTGGCACTTTGAGCAGAAGTTGCTCTGGTGGCCTTGGGTAGCTGGAAGCTATCCTCCACGCTGAGCATGTAGGGAAACAACCACAAAAGACCTTCTGGTCCCCCCGATAGTCACTGGCTTTCCCTCTCCATGGGACCCGGCTGGAAGAGTCTCAGAAAGTGCTACTCAGCTGGTTAGGAGCTTGGCAGGCAGGACTCTCTGTGTCCCTGGCAATGACTGAGGCTCTAGGTAGATATTTCCTCGATTTCTGGGAGGCAGTAGGGAGCAAAGGACTTCAAAGGATTTTCACTTCTGTACAGGAAGAAGGGACAAACAACAACAACAGGGACACTGTTGCACACTCCAAAATGGTACTTGTTCAGTTTGGAAATTTAAGCCAAAAACTTTTCCTCACTAGCCTAGCAATGAGTTGAATTCAGAACAGTGTGTGAGTAGGCTTGTTTTCCATCTCCAGTGCTTTCTTTCCTTGTCCTTTGATGCAGTAGTTCCTTCTGAGTCTTCTAAAGACAGTACATTATTACAGGACAACAAAGGCATATTTGAAAGGGTGGTGTTGAACATGAACAGAATTACTGGACAAAATACTTTAGATGGTTCTGCTCCTGCATGGATCACAACAGTGATTTAGTGAGCATTTACTATGTGACAGAAACTGCTAAGTGCTCTCTAAGCATGATCTTGTTTAATTCAAAGAGGCTTCTGAACTTGGTGCGGTTGTTATCTTTACTATCCAAATGA
This sequence comes from Urocitellus parryii, assembly GCF_045843805.1. Taxonomy (NCBI): domain Eukaryota; kingdom Metazoa; phylum Chordata; class Mammalia; order Rodentia; family Sciuridae; genus Urocitellus; species Urocitellus parryii. The sequence continues at coordinate 80,274,234 of NC_135542.1, read as the reverse complement.
TGAAACCAGGGCTTACAAAAATTTACTTGTCCAAAGTTTTCTAATTGGAAAATTCTAGAATATGAAGTCAACAGCCATAGCCATGCTCTTACTTCTATGTTGCATTGCCTCCATTGTGCACTAATAACCTGCTGTGTGTCAGAGACTGTCCTAGGAAAGAGGTGTTCAGTTGGCTTTGACCGTGGATTTCCAATGAATGCACAGTTGAAATATTTTTGTCCAGTTCTGATTAACAGCTCCCTCTTCCTTCACCTCTTCTCTTTTAGATGAAGAAAGTTCCGAATACTTGTTGGTTGCCATATCTCCCAGCCTAGGTGGTCAAAGTTTAATTACATTAGCATTTGTTTTCACTAAAAAAGTAATCACATTACTGCCTTTCATGTCACATTAGTGAAAATGGATACCAATATGATACATATTAATAGAATATGATGGGAAATTGCTAATACAATTAGACTTTCACATTTTATTAGTTCTGGAGTGACACCACATGCCGAGGAACAGCTCACTTTAGCAGTGAGGAGGAACGTGGTGGAAAGGGTCGGGTGCCTTTCTATCCTGCATGGACAGAGCAGGCTCACAGAGGGCCCTGCGGCAGCCACAAGGTCCCATGCTAAATTTCTGAGTCCCACTTCAGCTCTTCCTGTAACATGAGCACTTTTTGGACTGGGTCTGGGAGAGGAGTCCCCCCTTTGCAGGGGCCTGAATTGTGGTCATTAAAAGATCATGTGACATGATCCTGCCTGGGTGGCCCCAGATCAGATAGCATTAATATTTCATTATCCCTTCTGTGGCAAGCGCTGGTGGAGAGAAGAACACAGGCAGGGAAAATGTTCCCAGGGCCTTTCCCAACACTCCCTGCCAGCTCTCTGAGAGGCCAGAGAGTGGTCTCTGGGTGGGTGCCCCAGGAGAGACATTTGGATACTTTGTCTTCCCAAAGGTCTGTAACTTCCTGTCCTCCTCTTCCTGCCCTCCACCTTTCTTTCCACGTACCCATTCGACGGTGGAAGCCTCTTGTCTACGTGTCTGGTGAACATCTGTAGGTGTGTTGGTTGAAGAACTTCCCTAGTTCCTAGCCCATCCTGGGTCATGGTCTCCTGCCATATTGGATCTTCCACCTGTGACTTTGTCTCCTCATGTACTACTTAAAACACTTTGTACAAATCCAGTTTGTCTCTTCAGGCCTGTTTCTAATTTTCTTTCCTTCATAGAGCCTTCCTTCCACATCTTCCTGGCTTTTAAATAATAGGTCATATACTTTGGAGAAGGCTCTACACTGTAGATAAGAAAAAGAGAATGTATCCTCTCAAGAGTTGTCAGCCAACCTCAATCAACTTGGCATCAGGAATTTCATCTGCCAGCTCTTTTCTGTCCCTTTGCAGGGAAGGGGGGAGAGAGAGAGAGAGAGAGAGAGAGAGAGAGAGAGAGAGAGAGAGAGAGAGAGAGAGAAAATATGAATGCAGAAACCTGCCTTTCAGGAGCTCACGAGGCTGCATGACCTCAGGGCAAGACTCCTGGCCTAGGGATTGGGAAACCTGAGTGCTGCATTAGAGGTTAAGTTCCCCACCCACTCTATAGTTCTGTACCTCTATGATCTAGATAGGACAGAGCAGAAGAACAGGGAAGGACACTCAGAGAAGGAGAAAAGGCACAAGCAAAAGTGGGTGGCAGGAATTCCAGTGGGATGTGGGGGTGGTGAACAAGAGGGTTTTTCTAGGGAGGCTGAATTGTAAGACTGGGAACAGATGGGAGGTGGCTTGGGACAGTAGCCTACAAACTGTGGAGTTGACTCTCTAGGGGGAAGGAAGCTAGTGAAGGCAAATCATCTCTCACCTGGAGCTTCCCTCACTGTGGTGGCTCACAAGGGACTCCCAGGAAAGTGACCAACTCTGTCCAGTCCATTCTCCAAGCCATGGAGTGCTGGCAGATGAGCCTGTGGTCACAACTGGGGACCATAGGGGCGATGGGCATGAAGGAGGCTGGCTCAGGAGTGGCAATAAGCTGATGAGGTAGGTTTGCTAGTCATTTTCAAAATGACTGAGGCTGTGTCAGGGACTGCTTTTAAATTTTATATCCAGCCTGTCTTTAAAGGTGCCATCTGGGTGTCCTGGTGCGCGCTCTCTCTCATATCCTCCCCTGGCCTCTGAGGAACACAGGTGCGCACATGTGCTGGTGCAGAGCACTTGAGGACAACTGTGGACACTCACCTGGCTCACGCAGAGTCCTGCAAGACCCCACGCAAGGGGAAGATAAAATTGAGGCCATAGTCAATTACTTAATGAACCTCATGGGTTCTGACCCAGTGTCCCAGGCCAGGGAGTTCTGGCTGCAAAAAGTTCCCCAAGGAGGGGACAGTTCATTCATGTTGTGTCATTACTATTGGCATGGCAGAGGACGACCCAGTATCAAAGCATGCCAGTGCCCCGTGTGTCTCCCTTTCACGTGTTTCCCTCTTCCTGTGTGTTCCCTAAGCACACATGTGCCATAGGTGTGTTTCCCGGATTACGTATTGAAATCCTTACCATAATCCACCACAACCAACAATCCCGATTATGGAGCAGGAATATACTTTGTAATTATAATGTTCTTCCAACTTCTTTGACACACAGCGTATCTAAACAAGGATGATCAAAAATGATGCTCACAGCGCGGTCCTTGTCTATCCTTTGGCAGCACAAAAGCTCGCCTCAGTGGGTAACAGCCACCAGGCTGCCTGTGAGCAGCTGTGTGGAGATGGGATTCAGTTTCTTTGTGGGGGGGAGAGTGGGGTGGAGAAAGACACCCCGGGTTTTAAATCAAAGACAATTCAGTTTAGAGAAAGATGCACCTCATGGAAATAAATAAAAGGAGGCACACTGGATTGTCAGCTGGCCATCTTAAATCAATAATGCAGGCAGTCCATCTCGTATGCCCATTCTGCTGAGAGCGGGTGGGGCACCTGCCAACAGGCTGGTCCTGGAATCAAAGCCCTTACCCAGGGATGTCGAGGTGCAGGTGAGTCTCGCTTTGCTCTTCAAGGCCTCTCTGGAGCCTGCCTGGCACTGTGCCTACCAGGGATCCAAGGATGTTAATCTGCTTCACCTCCAGATCACATCAATCTGCATCCATTATTTTGCCAAGCGGGGACACCTGGATTGGAAGCTCTATTTTCTCTCAATGGCCCCTGGCTTATAAAACAAAACCAGCAAAGAGCACGTAATCCCTTTGAGTATTCTTCTGGTGTGCCTACTGGGCTTTTTTTTTTTTTTTTTTTTTTTTTTTTTTGAGAGTGCCAGGTACTGTGAGAAGACTCTGGGCTTAAAAAAAAAAAAATAGGCAGCATTTTTTAATCATCTTCTTTGTTTACAAAGTGGTGACATTCAGTCTTGAATCAAAGAGAACAGTTTCCAGGTAGAAAAGTCTCGTGTTTGTTTTTTTGTCAGCTACCAGCTACCAGCATGTCTCTCTTCCAAACTTTGTGCAAAAAATCAACTTACCTTGATTTAAGCAACAAAGAAAAGGACTTGGGGGTTGGAAGGGTGGGGAAGTGGGGAAGCTTTTAAAAGATTATCCCTTTTGGAGTTTTGATAGATTAACAGGGTGATCAAACTAGGCAGCATCTTAATAATAGGGCCATGTGAATTTTGGCTGGGCTAATGGAAGCTCTTTTGTCAATTTCCTGTAACCTGCACTTGACAGGACTCAGGAAACGGCAGGACTGGCCACCTTTGATACCTAGAAGGGGCTTAATGAGATTTAAAGGTGGACCGTGACCGGAGTTTCCCACTGTAGGTATAAGTTACACAAAGTCAGTCTAGGCGTCAGACCCTGGCTGGCTTCATTGCCCGTACAGGAATTCAGAATGTGTTTTCTCTACAGAAGTAACAGCTGAGAGCCAGGCAGCTGAGTTTCTGAACAGAAATTGTTTTTCTAAAAAGATTTTTGTTGTTGTTTCATTCAGGTCTGTGTCTCCGAAATATTATCTATCATAAAAAAAACATGACAAAAATTTACCGTAGCAGTCAGCTGCAATTTTTAAATACACTCGTTAGGTGGGTTGAGCAACATCTTCCCTTCCCAATGAGATAGGGATGAAGATGGAGAACATCAGTCTGTGATGTCTGGGGGTAGTGAAGAGGGACGTGGGTGAGGCCATGCCAGGACATGTGAGCCCAGATGGGGCCCATACGTTTGTGATGGAATATTTGAGCTGGAAATATTTAATGTGAAAGATCCTGCCTCAAGGAGCAGGCTGTCAGCCGGAGAGGGACCGGGAGTCCTGATGAGCCCATGTGTGCCTGTTCTGGTTGGTTTGGGCAGGGTGCGTGGTTACAAAGATGGTCTTGCTAACCTTTTATGACAGTGGCTCTTCAGAAGACCTTGAAAGAAGCAAAAAGGTTTGTTTCTGGAGCTATCCTGTGCTAGAATGGTACAGAGCCCAGTTACAGGGGGTGAGAACTTAGCATCCTGTTGAGACTTGTCTGACCCTGCAGCTATGAGACCCTCTGATGGCCCAAAGGCTACAGGTCCGAACCTCACTGCCTATGAAGCATAACTTCCATCCCCAGGAGGCTGCCAGCTGAGATTTATATGCCCCTCTGGAGCTCTTTTAGATTCTGGCCTTTTATTAAGGGCCAGACATAAACTTGGCTATACTCTGTTTCTGGCCCATGCTAAGTCAAAATCGAAGTTTTCGTTCTTCTCTAGAGCTTCAGTTCTCTGCACCACTATAGAAAAGGACTCTGAACTCCTCTGGTGATGTGTCCAAGGCACCCTGCCTGTATGTCTAAGAATCAGATAAAAAATGTTGCTTCTAGATTTCAAGTTGGACATCAAAAAGTTCATGTTCTCTAAATATACAAGTTGTGAGCTTCTTAGGAGACAAGCTGATGAACTCATGAATTGATACTTACAGGAGCAAAGCTTCCAAGGAATATTTGAAATTGATCTTCAAGATATGAGTAACCATATTTTACTTTAGAATTGTCCACAGATGCACTTAAGGAATGGATGAGAATAAGTGGGATGGGCAAGTATTGTTCAAGTTTTTCTGTTTTTCTTCACCTGCCTTCTAGGAATAGATTCTGTTTCTCCTCCTTACGCTCATCCCTGTTCCGTCCTCATAAATATCAGACCCTCTTTCATTGCCTGGCATCAGCTCACTCTCTTCTTGAGTTTTCCTTCCATGATATTCAGGGCTCTGCAGGGAGAAATAAAATGTAAATTGACCTATTTTACAGATAGGCTGAGAGATTTGTGATTTAAAAACAAAAACCAGATATCTGTTTAAAATATCCACAAATAGAAGCTATCAAAATGCTCACACGTGGTTCCCTACAATGTGTGAAGGGCCAGGTAACGTTGGAGGCCATGGGTCAGTGGCTGCCACCTGTCCCAGCTGCAGTGAAGATCAACATGCAAATTTAGAGTTACACCCACCTGGGCCCCAAAGCTAGTGCCACCACTAAGTAGCTGTGTGACTTTGAAAAATTCCTTGGATTTTTATGATCGGTGTTTTCCCCTATGGAATGGAAGTAATGAAACTATGACCTAGCTCCTAAGATGGCTGTGAGATGCTCAACTTTTTGGATCAATGAAGCATAGTAAGAAATGCTGTTTACATCACAACCCACCACACACACACACACACACACACACACACACACACCCCACACTTATAAAACAAACTTTTCATGAAACAATTTTTACCTATACTCTAAAAATGCTCCTGATGTTTTCTTTTAATTTTTTCCCCATGGGATGTAGCAATTAGAACCCAGTAAATTGATTTCATGACCGAATAATGAATTGCAGCACAAAGTCTGACACACACATTTTAGGCACTTAGCAAATGTCCACTTCCTTACTATTTTGAAGGCTCAGAATCCTTATTAGTTATAATAGGAGAAGCTCTGCCCCAGGACGGAAGCCTGATTAGAGGTGGCAGAACACTAGGGAAGTGTGGAAAGAGGACTTCCTGCTTTCATTAAAGTCCAGCCTGGGCTGCCAGCTTCTAAAGGCAGCTTTCCTCTATGGGGGAATCCAGGTAACTTTCAGCTTATCACTTTGTCATTTCCACAAGAGGCCTCCACAGATGCAACCAAAGGAGAGGAAAAAAAAAAAAAAAGAGGGACAGATTATCTCATGGATGCCTTAAAAATTAGATCTGAATCCCTTAAGGTATATCATTGCCTCTACACTCTATTGGCTGGAACTCAGTCACATGACCTTGCCTCAAGAAGGCAACTGTAAGATCAGAGTGAATGACATCAACCATGGGGGGGTGGTCTTTAACACACGGACAATCAGCAATCATATGGAGATGCAGGATTGGTCAGATTCGGGGTACTGCTGTCTAGCCACAAAGAGACAGACTGAATTAATGATGCCAGGGGTACTCTTTGTGTTTTCTCCAGAATTCAAAAGTTTCACAGATGCCCTTCTGGCTACAGACCGTTTTCAACAATTAGTGTGACTTTTCCTATTGCTTGGTCTTGGGACTTGAGCATGACATCCTTTCAGACAATGGAATAGTGTTAGAAAGTTCTGTTTCAAGTCCGTGAGCCCATACTATGCATTTCACTAACTGATGATGAGACTGAACATTTATTAAGCACTTATAGTATGCCAGGCTTTGAGCGAAGCATAAGTTTTATCTCGATTTATCATCACCACAATGTTATTACACAGAATCTTAGACGTCTTAGTTCCCTTTGAGACAATTTATCCTGCTATCTTCATTTCACAAGTGAAAATAGTTCAGAGAGGTTGTTTTACCTAGGGCTGAACAGTATATTAGTGGCTGTGCTAGGATCAAAAGTCAAGATCTCTCGATTCCTATGACAAGGACATAAGACCAGTAGGGGTGAAGTGGAGGAGATAACACCAAATATTTCAGTGGCCTTAGCCAAGTGTTAACTGAATCTTCAATTTTAGGATCTGTACCTTTGCCTAGGTATAAAATGCTAATGTGTGCTGGGATAGAACACCCAAAACTCTATGACTACTATTAAACTTTTAGTTTTGGCTTGACAGGTCACTTTGGGCAGAAGTAACAAAAGCTTTCTTGGATAATTCAGGTACAGGTTAGGTAACAACACTATTCTTATCAATTTCAGGTAGAAACACAAGTCTAGATTGTAGGAAAAGATCCTGCTCTGTGATTTTGAGTTTCGCGGCAGTCTGCATGTTGTCTGATTCCTAAGCAGTTCTTGGTTACTACAGTACTGATGAGAAAAATTGGAATTTGTCAAAAGAGTAAATTTGCATTTGATAATGACAAAAGGAGAGGATTTAAGCCACAAATTAAAGGAAATAAGTTCTTAAGGGAAGAACTTTTGAGTGACCAAGTTGCTAAGCTCTCCTAGAAGTGACTAAAGAAGATTCCAGCACATCTCTCTTTGGAGGTCTTAAAAGGTTCTTCTCCAGAATTGGCCCAAGCTGAAGTGTTGACCCATGACCTTCTGAGTTTTCCTTTCTGAGCCAAGAGATTCTATGACTTCAAGAAATCAGCTTTTCCTAGCTCAATGCAGCCAAGGCCCTCTTAAAAAGTCACAGGAAGTAATAATCTGCATGACATGTGTAACCACATGTATGCAATTTGCACATGTGTGGCCCAAAGCTCTCTTTAGAATCCCTTTCTGAGGAGGCCAAAGGGCCTGGATGTTGGGATGAAGTGTCCCTAGCCCACTTTGGTTGGAATTTGTCCTCTAATTGTCTTTGTGTGCATTTGCAACTAATTCTCTTTCTCTAGGAGTTCTCTTTCAATCTTACATCCTCTATACTTTTATATTTTTAGGATCAAGAAAGGGCAAAACTGAGACCAGCCAGGTAGGCGCTTCCAGTATTGCTCCCCCCCAGCAGTGGGCCTGTGCACATGTGTTCAGAAAGTGGTCTAGGCAAGAAGAGCAGCATCTCCCGGCTTCACTATTAACCAGTGTTTGAGGGGGCATGCCGATTGTGGGGTGCCTGGGTTCAGGGTCTGCCCAGAGGTAGGTGCTTGGCTGTGGCAGGGGGCATTTTTTGTGCTGTGTTTGTACTGATGATTTTATTAACTGAAAACCAGGTCTTTTCTCCCTCCACACAGATTCCTGATATTCTTGCATAATGTGTTTGACATTTCTGAGGCTGTGCAGTCTGTGAAGAATGAGCCCTGAATAGGGAATCAGGAAGGCTAGTTCTGTCCTGATTCGGCTGCTGACCCGTTCCTTTTCCCTGGGCAGCTTGCCTAACCTCTCTGTGCCTCATTACCTCTCTTCCCCACCTGCAGAGGAAGGACCCTTTCCCCTACCTGCTGTAACTCAGGGCTGTCAGGTACATCCGGGGAATTTGCTTGGTGCTGTTGGTGGGGAAGGAATGCGATACCTTTATGATGATGTTTTTGTCTTTTTGATATACACACCTACTTTATTTTTTAATGTCTCAGATGATACTGCTGTGAACCCAGTAAAAGAGGACAAACTCCATATTAAAATGAGATGAAACCTTCCAGAGCTGTGACATAGTGTGCAAGTGTCACCTCTTAAATGCAAAGTCTTAACCCTGAGGGCCAGTCGTGTGGGTCATCCTTCTTTCGCTTTTTCACTGGATAAGGTAGGCCTCGTGTAGTTTTTCTTTTCTTATAAAGATTTGGAAGCTCCTCTCCACTGCCACTCATTCCCACTGCCCTGCTCATTCCGGTTTGTTTTGTGTGCCCTGGGGAAGGAGCACCTCCTGAGGCTCATCACCTGCGAGTGGTGCTTCAGAAAGTTCCAAGCACTGAGAAGGGTATGTAATGAACCTGTTTTGCATCTTTAATTATAGCATTTTCCACCACGCATGCTGTAATCACATGCTTTCTCTAGAGCCAAAGCAATGTGCAATTCCACGTCTGTTCATTAATGAACTGGCAAATCAATCACAGGTCTTCTCAGAAAAAGCATTGCAGTGGGGGTCTCTTTACATAGACCACAGGATCAGATCCACGGTGGATCCCTTCTTCCCAAGGCACTCAAAGGCCTTTTTAGCAAATGTCTTGTCCAAATTTGCAGGTTTTCTCATGCAGTATCTGTCTGTCTGGCTGTCGCCTCTTCTCCCACTCTCCAATCTCATTTTCTGTTGTGGCTGGAAAAAATTGAATTGCTTCTAAAATTTGGCAAGTGAAGGATGTAAAGAGAGAGTGAGGGGCAGCCCTGGTGGGGGATGGGGGTGATGGGGGTGACAGGGACAGAGATTTATAGGACCCCAGGAAAGTGCCCAGAAGGCCTCTTGGCCTAAAAATATCTTGCTTATTCAGGTTTCAGAGTCTGAAATTCTCCCACTAGGTGTAGGCTTTAGGTTAAGCATTGCCCCTGGGAGGGAGCAGAGGGGGAATTCTCATTTAAAAAGCAAATACTTGCCAGATGCAAAACAGACCTATTCAGTTGTAAAGGCCAGATTGCATCAAATTGCTTTCTCCCTGACCTGAAGGGTGTGAGGTTGGAAAAGTGAGGGTCTCTGGGTGTCAGTGTGGAGGCTGTAGCCCTCTGGCCTCCAGGAAAGGCAGGGAGGAGGCCTGAGGGGCCTGGGGATCAGCCTGGCCTCCTGCCCTGTTACACTGGAGGCCAGCTTTGCTCAGCAGACACAGGGGTCAAGTTGTTGAGGAGGATGGAAGAGGTGATAAAAATCAGGCTGTGGTGTTCAGAGTTCATTCAGATGTCACAATTCTGAAATGATTGGCTAATGTCTCATTAGGGTCTTGGCTTCTCTTCCAAATAAAGACCTAAAGTTTTTCCAATGTATTACTTAATAATTATTATTAACATAAAAACACATTATTAATTATTGTTTCTTGTCTTTTCCTCACTGGAATGTTAGTTCCCTAAGGACAGTGGCTTTGTTTTGTTTGTTGATATATCCAAGGGCCTATCACTGTGTCTGGCACATAGTTCGTGCTCAGTAAGTATTTATTGGGTAAATGAATGCATTTATGTGTCAGAACTCACTCCTCCATATCAGCCCCTGCATATGACTCACTCCTGCCCTAGAAATCCTGAGACTTTTTGGTTTTGCACTATTCATCTTTTAGGGTCCCTTGCAGAATCTGTACCATTGCAAATACTCGATTTCCACCCTTCTTTCTTAAAGTGAGAAAGCTTTAATGGCTGCTCCAGGATATCCACTGGCTTCCCCAGGATACCAGTGGCAGTTTATTGCAAAGGGCAGGGCCTGGGCTTAAATGTTAACCAACACAGCCCTGCGTTTAAAATAGGCCATTGAGCAGCTCAAAAAATAGATTCCTTGTTTTTAAAAAATTCAGTGGATGCTCTCCAGAAATCATAAGAAATAATAAGTCTGGAAGCTGGATAGGAAGCTCTGACGTTCGCTGGCTGTGCATGTCCTTCAAACTTTGCGTTGGGCACACCTGGAGTGGAGCCGGCTGCCAACTGCAGCCAGGGTCCGCAGACAACGGAAAGGTGATCTGGGTTGCTAGAGGGAAATTGAAGTCTCTTTGGAAAAACCGCAACATGTTTGTTGTGCTAATTTTTAAGAGACACAGATGCCCTTTGCAAAGGTAGGCGTGTGTTGGTCCCAAGGGCAGAAAGAGTTCTGAGAACTACAAAGACTCTGGAGCATGTGAGACCCAGGAACATGCAGAACGTGGCCCAGTGTTCTCACCTACAAAGTAGGTATTACTACCCCTCTCCAGGGGTGGTCCAGTGCCTGGCATGTGTCTGGTATCTGGTAGGTGACAAACACACGAACCTCCTGCAAGGGAGTTGTAGAGGACAGCACAGTTCCTCTGCCTGTGGTATAAAGGCACAAAGAGTCCTTTCCCTTCAGATCAATATTTATTAAAAAGAAGAAAAATAGGCACATATTCAGAAGTTATATATTAATACATTCTCATTGTAAAAAGTTTAAGCAATTAAGAAATATATCCCAGCTTCTTCCCAAAGTAACCACTGTGGGAGTGTACCCTTCCAGAAACCTCTCCCTCAGACTTTTATAGCTGTGCATCTGTTTATCTGCCTATCTGTCTGTCTTTCCATTTGCCCACATATCTGTGTATTTATCATCTGTCTTTCTACCTATCTACTTATGATGGTTACTTTTATGTGTCAGCATGACTGGTGCACAGCTATCTGGATGTTTCTTTGAGAGTGTTTTTTTTTTTAAAGATAAGGTTCACATTTAAATGTGTGGTCTTCGAATAAAGCAGATTACTCTTCATAATATGTGTGAGGCTCATTTGATCAGTTGAAAATCTTTTTTTTTTTTTTTTTTTTTTTTGAGTACCAGGGATTGAACTCTGGGGCACTCACCCACTGAGCCACACCCCCAACCCCATTTTGTATTTTATTTAGGGACAGGGTCTTACTGAGTTGCTTAGTGCCTCACCTTGGCTGAGGCTGGCTTTGAACTCACAATCCTCCAGCCTCAGCCTCCTGAGCCCCTGGGATTACAGGTGTGCACCACCCAGCCCTGCCAGGCAGACATGATAGATTGAAAATTTGCCCAGAACTTAGGCAGGGACAAAGCCTAGGGGAGGAACCAACTGTCTCTTGTTCCCAAAGAAGCACTTCAGTCATCAGGTTGTCCTACTAAGATTTCTATGCCCAATGATGATATATTGATTTTTGAGTCTTTTGGATAATGTAATAGGATAGACCAGAGTTTGAAGGCAGGTTTTGTTTTGTGCGACCTTGGAACTGTGGCATAACCTAGGGGTGGGGATGGGGAGACAGCAGTCAAAATAAGGACTGATGTGTAGAGCCCCAGGTATGATTTCATCTATGTAAAAATGTGTGTGTACCATGCGTATAGTTTTGAGTGTTTGAAGTGTTACTTACATCGAGTGTTAAAGCATTTAAAGTTAGATTTAAAATTTTCATTTACTATAGCTAGGCTATTCTGCAACTCCATCTCATTCTTTCAAATATTTTGTAAAATATTCCATATTCCTGATGAACCATAATTCATAAAAGCCATTTCTGCTGATAACGATGTAGATTCTTTCCATTTTTTTTAATGTTTCAAACTATACTATAACTACTGAACATCCTTGAAAATTGGGTAATTATTCAACTGCCTGAACAATGGACCCTCCTTTCCCCCCCAGAATTGTATTTTACTTCTGCACACCTCCAGGAGCCAGCTCTGTGGTGGCCAGGCAGGAATCCAGAAGAGACCCACCATGGGGTTCTCCCCTGCCGGAAGCTGTGATCTTAGGAAGAAAGTAAGACCTCTGCAGCCACAGGATGTCATGGGGTGAGAAATCAGGACCAAGGACACAGTCTGGGAAGTCATAATGGATCAAGGCTTTATGTGGACCAGAGGAGAACTCTCCCTGACTAATCCCACACCTTCCTTGATACTTCCTTGGAATCCACAAATGTGGCCCATCAGGCTTCCCCCAAGCCATTTATGTTCCTTTCAGCATTTACGTTTTTAAAGACTAAAGACTTAACAGACCCACTGTCCCAGATCCCCTTTTTCTGAGGTGTGTGTGTCCCCTTCCCATGCCTTCTTTGTCATTTTACTATATATGTACGTTTTCATAGATAATGGAAACCCTTGTTTTACACGTTCAAAAATTTTGCAGATTTTTCCAGCAAGATATAAACAGGCAAGGCCAGAGATTTGGTGTTTCTTTGTAAACCTGTTAGCCTTATGGAGTAGTTAATGTGTTAACTGCCCTTGACCAGATTCAAGGGGGTGGCAACTGGCAAGTCACCTGGACTTCCTTTCCCTCTTCTTGCCTGGTCCCCTCTTCTCAGGTACCTGGACCAAAGGCCTGGCATTTATTTCTGAAGGCCTCTGAAAGACTCTAGGCTAAGACCTGAGCTTGTAGAAACTCCATGAATCCTTCGTATTGGAGGGAAACATTCTAGAGGGAGCATTTAAGGCTGGTGTTAGAGTTTGGACTAAGCATATCTCCCCAAGGCTCCTGTGTTAAAGGCTTGGTTCCTGGAGCAGCCGGGTTCAGAGGTGGATCAGGAGGGTTGAGACGTCATCAGTGAATTAATCCACTGAGAGATTCATAGCTCATGAACTGTCAGGAGGCGGTGAAACTGCGTTGGGACCTAGTTGCAGGGATTGGGTCCTTGGAGTCATGTCCTTGTCCCTGGACACCCCCCACCCTAACCCTACCCTCCATCTCTCTCCATCTCTCTGTGCTTCCTGGCTGGCATGAAGTGAGCAGCCTCCTCTGTGACATGATCCCATGACCACAGTGTTCTGCCCCACCTCAGGCCCAAAGCAATGGAACCAACCGACCATGCACGGAAACCTTTGAAACTGTAAACGAAATTTCTCCTTTAAGTTGTTTTTCTCAGGTACTTTGTCAGAGAAATGGAAAACTGACTAACATAGCTGGGAATGAATGAACGTATCTCTAGTAAGGGACTTCTGTGAGTGGGCCCCTCCCTGGAGTGTTCTGGAAGTGTGGCTATGTGATGGGTTGCAACTCTATTTACCTCTTTGGTCAAGGTCAATGACCAGATCAGGTGACAAAGATGCTATCAGGAATGAGACTAACTGATAAGACTATTTAGAAAAATCCAATACTTCATTTCCTCATGATGAAAAAGGATAATACCATATTGTCTTCCTTTTTGGATAAACTTGTCTCCAGCAAGGGTAAAAAATTAGAAAAAAGAGGATGAAATACCCCTGTCCTTGAACTCTAAAAGGTGACAGGGCTGTCATTGTCTGACCCCAAATGGAGGCAATGATGACCTCCAGGGCACAGGGGATGAGCAGCAGCCCCTCCCCCCTCCTTTCCCTCTTTCCGTGCGTCTGGGGTATGTAAAGCTTTCTGTTTCAGATTCTTGCACTTTAGGATCTGATTTGATTTGATTTTTTTAAGTTGAAGAATACTGTGTTGGCACCATTTCTTCTGTGGAAGTAAAAAGAAGCAACAAGAGGCACAAAAGTTCTCTTTTGATGTAGGAACAATTTACCCTAAGATTCTACACGCCAAATGCTCCACCTCAGAGGGAGGATTTCTGCCATCCACCCTGTTATCCATACTGTGTTCTTTTCCTGTGTTTCTTTGGTTCCTTCTTCCTGCAACACTATTGCATGTCAATCCGAATGCAATAAAGTTGCTTTTCGTTCCCCCCCACCCCCAATTACTCAACAACTTTCAAGTGGGAAAAAAAAATTTGGGGCCTTTTAATTTCATTTTTGGATTTTTTTTTTTGCATGTGTACGCCTCCTTTCTGTTTGCTAAACAGTAATTGCGGATCTTCCTGGCCACCTTTAATACTCCCAGCTAATTATCCTGAAATAAATCTCTTTCAAGCCCGCATGCCAGCAGTTCTGGGATCCTAGCGGCTCTTTCAGCTCCCGGCCGCCTGTCACTCAAATGGGCCTCAGCTGCAACTCCGAATGATGAGCATTAACCTCCCGCTGGGAAGATTCGCCCAATCTCCCCACTTCCAACAGCAGCTCCCAGGGCCTCACCACGCTCCTACCTGTTAGCCTAAGCTGGGATTTTCTTTTGCTAACGCTGTGATTTTGAAAAGTGGAAGAGGATTCCTGGGAGAAAGACACTCAGTTAACCTTCCCCTAATTGCCATTCAAGATGGAAAAGGGAGAGGAAGATGGTGGCTATCCCAGGAGGGTGGCTGGGCTGTGGAGTGGCCTGCGGCTTTGCCAGGAGGTGCATGCTGGTCGGTGAGCCTGGGTGAGTGTCTCCCAGAACCAGGGGTCTAGGTCCACAGCTTCCTGCCTGAGAGCAGTTGATGGCTGTTGTCTGGGGACAGGCCTTGATCCTAACCTACTGTCTTCTCTGACATGGTTCTCTTCCTGGTTCTTTCTTCTCAGTTTTGCAGCTGGGCCCATGGCCTGTCCCGAGTAGGCAGCTTTCCCCTCCCTTGTTTCCCTCATCTCCTTTCTGGTGAGATGAGGAAACAGCTCCCTGGCAGGTGACACAGCCCTGTGGGTAACAGCGCAGGTGATGGGAACAACCTGCCCAGTGCCTGGCACAGAATAACAATCTAGATACCTATGTGAATAAATGAATGAGTAAATACATAAAATAAATCTTGTCCCCCAATATTACGCCACCCTCCTAGATGGATTCCTCTGAAAACTTTTCTTGCTGTGCTGGGCAGGCTGAGTCATCATTCACCCATGGCCAGTTCCCCCTCTTTGTGGGAAGAATTCTACTCCCTGGCCACTGACAGCCAGCCCTGTGGCACTGTGGTTAGTGCAAACGTCAACGATAGCGGATACGTGTCTCTTCTAGGTGGAAGCTGTGAGAAACTAGTATTCTCTTGTCCTCTGTTTCATCTGTTGGCAGAGTTCCAGATAGTGGTTGCCTCATCAGCTTGGGCCCTGGCCTGAGAGCCCCCAGTTGACCTGTGATGTGAACAACATATAAATCTTTGTAGTTTTGTACCACAGAGGTTTTGTTTTAAAGTCCTATGGCATAATATAACCTATCCTGACTGATACCCAAATATGCAAATATATTCATCTACATTGATGCAAACTTTGCTTTTTTGTCTTTAAATGCATTTTTTTTTGTATTTTTTATTTGTTCTACTTAGTTCTACATAACAGTAGAATAATAAGACTCCTAAAGCGGAAAAAGTAAACGCACAATTTTTAACTGCCACCAAATAAAGTTGTTTTTTTTTTTTTTTTAAATTTAGTGGCCTTTTATTCTTTTCAATGTTACAAGCCAGATATAAGAAACCCAATCCTGGCTAAACAGAAAAATTAATGTTTTTGTTTGGATCTATCACTGGATCCTCAGTAAATTCAGTGGAACATCAAATAGTTGATCTTACCCAGGGTCCATCTCCTCTGGACCTCCCTTCAATTCTGCCCTGGGTTGCTTTCATCTTTTAAGTCCTTGGGTCTTGATAAGTTTTGGGTTTACCCTCAGATGCAGTGGTGTTTGAATTCCAAAGAGCTCTAGTTAAGCAGGGAAATGGGCAGTCATGTATTGGTTTTGGGTTTTCTTTTCCTAAGAGTGTTTCAGTTTCCAAACTCCAGCCTGAGGCATAGAATGAAAACTCTCAACTGCCAGAGGACTGCTTTGCTGCTGGATATTTCCTGCATCTGTAAATCATCCTCCTACTACCTGCCATGGAAGTTATGCAAGGGACCTTTGGATTTACTAATTAAAAAAAAAAAAAAGTATGACAATGCAATCTACATCATCCGTGGAAATGCAGCACATTTTTGAGATGGTGAAATCATCAGGGATGCCAAA
Organism: Urocitellus parryii; assembly: GCF_045843805.1. Lineage (NCBI taxonomy): Eukaryota > Metazoa > Chordata > Mammalia > Rodentia > Sciuridae > Urocitellus > Urocitellus parryii. Next base: position 80,258,066 of record NC_135542.1, on the reverse strand, counting down.
GACTAAGTAAAAAAAAAAATCATTTATGCAAACAAGAATGTGATGGCTTGGGAGCAAAGACATGGTATTGAGATAGAAAGAGCTCCAGTCCCAGCTCTGCCACTGACTGTGTGGTCTTGCATAGAAAACTTTACCTCTTCAGGCCTCAGTTGTTCTATTTGTGAAATACGAAAGGATCCTTTCCAGTTCTTGAATTTTACAATTCTAGAATGTGATGTAGGTGGACCTTAAGTCATATTAACTTCAAAAAATGTGCTTACAGGTATGGTCACTTCTTAGATACCCTTGTTATTCTCGTTATCCCTTGGATAATCCTTTTCTTGGGCATAATTTATGCCTTATAAAGTTAATCAAAGAAATTTTGTGAAATTAGCAAATGTAGTGATCTCCAATTCATGATGGAGACCCATTGAGATTATATACTTTGTCAAAATTATATAGGCCTTTTAGTGGTAGAAGTGGGATAAGAACCCAGAAATTCTGTCTCCCATATTCTATGGTAGACAAAAGGGGTTTGCCTCTCCCATGCTATTACTAGCATGGAAATTGTTGAGGTGCACTCTACCAGAATAACAGTTCCATTGATACTAATTGAATGAATTTTATGTGTTCCATGGTGAGTAAACAGTGTTGTCTAGACTTAGAGAAGGTATGGTCTTGTGAGGGTCACTTTCATTAAATAGATATGGGAACTGATATGATGAGATTATTTTTAGATCTTCCTCTCTCAACTAAGGTGGAGTAACAGGGACAGGTTTACCTTCCCACCCTAAACAACTGTAAAGCTGGGAAAAATATGAAATAATGGCTATCAAGTGAAGGTCAGTGACCCCAAAATTGTGTGTATTGAGAAGAGTGAAGTGAGGCCTATGATTACCCTAGAGTATTGCCTGGTTAGTAGACCACAGTATGGGGAATGGGAAAGGCAGTGGATCCCATAAGTTTCCCTGAGTTTAGGAGATATGGCTGGATGTTTGGGGAGGCAAGGTGACCACAGGGTACAGGGTACAGTAACAGAATGGAGAACTCTTTACAGAGAAAGCTTTGGAGATCTGTAGGGAGGTTCACTCAGATCTTTAGAGGATTGGTACTGATTACCCTTATCTCTGAGGAAACTACTCAAGGCTAGAAAAAGAGTCAACTAAAAGGAAGAATATCTGTGAAGATAATACAGGACCAGGAATGGTAGCTGTTTCATTCAGAGTGGAAAACCTTATAAGTTACAAGGCACTGAATAGAATACTCAGAGGAGTTTTGTCTTAGTACTGGGAAAAATGAGCCCTCTACATGTTGATCCCATCAAACAAAGAGATCAAGCTGTTTCCACGCAACTTAATTTTGTCACAGAAGGCAACTCAAAAGTTCACAAGATGACACAAATATTCAATGCACAGCAAGGTAAAATTCACAATATCTAACAAACTAATAAAAAATTGCAAGAAGTGAAAACAATCAGGAAATATTTCCAATGAATAGAAAATCTTATCAATAGACGTCAACAAAGAAATTTTACAGAAGACAGAATTCATAGAAAAAAGAGACAAAAAATTATAACTGATTTAAAATTATAAGTTCAAGAAAATAAGTATAAGTTTGAACATGTTAATAAACACATGGAAAATACAAAAGCTAGGATATCTGAGATGAAAAGTGCATTGAATGAGATTAAGAGCAAGTTAGACATAGATGAAAGCATCATAGCAATAGAAACTAACCAAGATAAGGGAGGAAAACATACTAAAAAAAAAAATTATCGGAACACCAATGAACTGAGACAATTATGGGGTCTAATATATGCATAAGTGGAATCCTTAAAGTGGAGGGCAGAGAAGCCAACATGAAAAATATTTGAGGACATAATGGCTAATATTTTTCCATTAGAAATGAAAAACTTAGGGGCTGGGGTCATAGGTCAGTGGTGGAGTGCTTGCCTAGCATGTGTGAAGCACTGGGTTCAATTCCCATCACCACATAAAACTAAACAAACAAATAAATAAAGGGTATTTTAAAAAATCTCTATGAAGGGTGATATTAAAAAAAACTAGCGGAAAATGGATATCTATAGTTTCAAGATATTTAGAGTCTGTATTAGAGTTCTAATAGAGACAGTGCAATAGAGACAATTTATAGATATGTAAGAAAAGGATTATTTTGGGAATTGGCTTACATAATTCTGAAGGTCAAAAAGTTCCATGATATGTCATTATAAGCTGGAGAACCAGGAAAACTGGTGGCGTGACTCAGTCCAAGTTCAAAGGCCTAAACACCAGGGGAGCTGATGGTATGAGGTTATGGGCTTCCCATGTAAGTACCGGAGTCTGAAGGCTCAAGAACCAATAGCTCAAACATCTGAAGGCAGTAGAAGATGGATGTTCTAGTTCAAGAAGAACGAGCTTGCCCTTCCTCCAGATTTTTCTCTGTTCAGATCCCTAAGGGATTAAACTATGCACACTCACATTGATGAGGGTTAATCCTCTTTATTCAGTCTCCTGATTCAGATGCTAAGCTCTTACAGAAATACCCTCAGAAACATGCCCAGAAATAAATTTTTACGAACTATGTGGGTAACCTGTAAGCCAGTCAAATTGACACATGAAATTAACGATCACATAATATATGTGAAGTGTGCAAAACATTCAAAGATGAAATATGATAAATTAAAGATGAATAAGATACATCCTATAGAAGCTACCAAAATGTCAAATCAAATAGTTACATATAATAAGTCAACAAAGCAAATAAAATGGAATAATAAAAATTCAATTAATACAAAAGAAGGTGGAGAGAAGTAAAAGAAAACAGAGTATAGATAGAAAAAAACAGAAAACTCATAGAAGTATGTTAAATCAAAACCCAACCATATCATTAATCACAGTAAATATAAATATTCCAAAAATCCAATCAAAAGGCAGAAATTATCAGATTTAATTAAAAAAAATCAAGACCAGAAAATCCACTTGAAATTAAAAATACAAATAAGCCAGTAGTATAAGGACAGAAGAAATTATATCATGCTAACACTAATCAGAGAACAGGAGTGGCTAATACCAGATGAAGTAGATTTTTGAACAGAGAATTTGTTGAGAATAAAAAATGTCATTTCACAGTTATAAAATTATCAATTCCTCAATAGAATATCACAATCCTAAACATATAAGAAACAGAAACTGAGAGAGTTGCAAGAAGTAGATAAATACATAATTATAGTCAGAAATGTCAATACTCTTCTTCTAGTACTTGATAGAACAAGTGGACAGAAAATCAGTAAAAGATATAGAGACTTAGACAACACTATAAACCAACTTGTTCTAATTGACATTTATAGATCATATCACTAAACATTTTTTTCAAGTTTCCAATGGAATATCTTTTTGCTAAAATATAAGTCATATTCTGGACCATCAAATAACCCTCAATAGATTTAACAGGATTCAAATCAAAGTGTGTTCTCTGACCATAAATATATGAGCAAATAAATTAAAATCTAACAACAGAAAGGTACTTAGAACCCCCCATATTTGGAAACTAAATAATACACTTAAAAATATCCATGGATGAAAGAAGTAATCAAAAGTGATTTTAAAAAGTGTTTTAATTTAGGTCTGGGTATGTAACTCAGTAGTAGAGCATTTTGTTAGCATGAGCAAGACCCTAGGTTCAATCCCCAGTATTGAAACAAACAGTGTTTTAAATTCAGCAAAAAATGAAAATATAATGTACCAAAACTTGAGGGAAGCAGCTAAAGTAGCATTTAAAGGGAAATTTATAGTACTAAATATCTATGTTAGAAGTAAAAGAAAGGTTATAAATTCATGACTTCAACTTCTACTTTGAGAAACTAGACAGACCAAAAGAAACCCAAAGTAAGGAGAAGAAAATAGTATTAAATGTCACAATAGAAATCACTTTGAAAGATAAGGAAAGTAATAGAGAAACATTAATGAAACCAGAAGCTGATCCTTGGAGAAGATCAATAAAATTGATATACCTCTAGTGGGACTAGTCAGGATAAAAAGAAGATACATGTTTCCAACATCAGGAATGAGAGAGTACTTATTACTATTGAATTTCTAGATATTTAAAAGATAGTAAAGGATACCTTTAGTCAATAAATTCTACAACTTAGATTAAATGGACACATGTCTTAAAAGATACAAACTATCAGCATTCATTCAAAATAGAGAGGTATACTTAATAACCCTATATAAGATACATTGAACTAGTAGTTAAATACATTCCCACAAAGAAAACTCCAGGCTCAGAGAGTTACATGGGGGAAGTTATACCAAACATTTAGGTAAGAAAAATTATATCAGTTCTACACAAACATTTCCAGAGAATTGAAGAGAAAATATTTTTCAGATCAATCTATGGGTCAGTGTTACACTTATAACAAGATCAGACAAAAGTGTTACAAGGAAATAAAACTCTAGACCAACATTCCTCATATCACAGATGTTAAAAAAATTTTTTTAAAGTCAATCAAGCCCAATAAAATTAAGAAAAAGATAATACTTAATGTTTATCTCAGAAATGCAATATTGATTTAACATTGGACAAACAATGTAATCACCAATTTAAACTTAAAAAATTTAAAAATGAAATGACGATCTCAGTATATGTTTGACTCTATTCCTGTAATAAGAAACTGCTCTGGTTTGGAATTGTCCTACAAAGACCTATGTGTTAAAGGATTGGCCGGCCACCAACCTGCAGCACTATTATAAGTGTTGGAATCTTTTAAGAGGTGGGCCCAATGGGAGGAAGTTAGGTCAATGGGAGTGTACCCTTGAAGGAGATATTGAGACCCTGACACCTCTCTCTCTCTTTCTTTGCTTCTTGGTGCCCTTGAGGTGAGCAGGTCTCTTCTACCACACACTCCTGCTATGATACACAATGCCATCACAGGCTAAAGCAACAGGGATAAATGACCATGGACTGAAACCATAAACCATTAAGTTGATTATCTCAGGTATTTTGTCACAGGAATGGACAGCTGACTAATAAGTCATCCTTCGATCTAAGAATGAAAATAAACCCTAACAGCAATAGACCCTCTAGGAAAGACCTAAAGCGAACATCGTATTTAATTTAACAGAGTGTGCAAGTTCAAGAACAAGACAAGGATGTCCATCCTTCTATTCAAGATTTTACTAGAAGCTCTAGGCAGTACAAGATGGCAAGAAAAAAAAAAAAACACAACCTGAAAATAGGAAAGGAAGAAGAAAAACTGAACGCAATGGAGTGAAATGGGGAAGTGGCCAGGGGCATGGGAAACTTGGCAGTGATATTTGTGTTGACCATCTTCATTGTGGCAATAGTTTCATTTAATGTCTTCCTAAGTCAAACTCATTGATACACTTAATAAAGTTATTGTATATCAATTATACATCAATAAAGTTGTTTAGAAAAAACAAAAAATTTATTAAACCAACATATTTTTAACAAAATAGATTAAATTGTCTGCATTCCAATATTCATAGTTCTGCAAATTTAAATCAAGACTCATTAAGATAAGAGGGATGTGCAGGGTTCTGTGGAGGTCTAGAACACTAATAGCACACGGCCAACAATGTTTTCGGTTGTGTTGCAATATGCCAATGAGTGCAGTGATCTGAAGGTGAGGCTTGGGACCAGATGGCACTTAGGCCTTGATCACTTCTGGGTTCTGGGTCCATCCACTCTTAGCCAGGACACTAAGTCATTCTTCTGTTCTGCCCTTGAAGGCTGAGACATGTAGTTGCTTCATCAACCAAATCACATCTTTACCTAAAACTTTTTGGAAGCTTTCTATGGTGAGCAGGATAAAGCCAAAACTCCTGACCCTGGCTCTGATGATCTCTACCCTGACTGTCCCTTTTGCTCCACACACCCACCAACCTTGGACTTGGCTCTCTGTGCTCAAACATAATGAGGAGTCCCTTCTCAGGCTCTCCTCATGCTTTTCCCTCTTGCTAAAAATTGTCTTTGGCTCCTACATGGCTGATTCTTTGCTCTCTGTCCTGTTGATTCTCCTGTTTTCTTTCTCTTCTATTGCATTTTTCCTAGGCATTTTCTTTATATACAGTTCCCCTTTAAGTTTTTCTTTCTCCATCTCTTTCCATTTCCATGACTTGCCTCATCTGTTTGTCATTTTCTTCCCCTTTTTCCTTGTCTTATCTTCATTTAAGATGATTCTTGGAAGCCAGGAATGTTCTTTCTTACCACTTTGAACCTAGCAAATGGTGACCTTCATGTAAATTAATGCTGACATACAAATTTAGAATGTTATATTTTTCTGGCTAATTGAATAATTTTTTTTATCACCATGATGTGTCCTCAATGAATGCATTTTTCTACTTATTTGATATAAATTTAGTGTTGCTATTTTACTTTGGTTAGTATTTACACAGTATGTCTTTTCAGACTTTTTGTATAATTATTTTCAATGCATGTCACTGGGAGGCTACAAATATTTTTGGGTTTGGGGTTTCTATTTGATTTGATAATCTTTCTTTTTTAATTTTAATATTTTGTTCATTTGACTTTTAATATCTTTATAAATATATTTTGGGTTAAATATATATTCTTACTATGGATTTCTACTTGTCTCACCTGTGGTTTTCCATTTTCTCTACTTTCTTGCATTTATTTGAATTATTATTTATTATTTATCTCTATTAATTTATTGGTTATTTTTTGGTAATTATCAGAGTGGTTGCTCAAAATTTTACATTTACATTCTTTTTTTTTTTAAAAAAAATTATTTAGTTGTAGATGAACACACAGTGTCTTTACTTATTTTTGTGTGGTGCTGAGAATGGAACCTAGTGCTTCACACATGGGAGGCAAGCACTTTACCACTGAGCTACAGCCCCAGTCCCTGCATATACATTCTTGATACAACAAATATAAAATCAATTAAAACTTTCATCACTTACTGGAAAAAAGGGAGGCCCCAGGATACCTTATATTTGTCCCTTTTCAACATATATGCTAATATGATCATAACATTTAGTTATGAATGTTTTAAATCCTACAAAGCAATATTATCTTGAGATGGTTAACTATTAGCTGACCCACATTTTTACCCATTCTGTTACTCTTTAACTTCCTTCTGGGATCATTATACTTCTACCAAATAATATACCAAAACATTTCCTATGTTTTGAATCTACTGACAAATATTAGGTATATTTTTTGTGTGTACGAAAATCTCAACCTCACTGATAATTTTTTGAAGGATATTTTAGCTGGGTATAGGATTTTTAGAATGGCATTTATTTTTCCAGGTAAGGTTACATTATTATCAGGCTTGTATTATTTCTGATAGAGACTGGGATGTGAGTCCTGTTGTTCTTGCTGTAATCTTTATATTCATGGTTTAAAGAAGCCCTTCTTCCTGGCTAATTATTGTTTTTTCTGATGTATAAGTAAGATTTTTAAGATTTATCTTACTTGAGATTTATAGTAAATGCTTCTAGTTTCTGTTTTTTCTCTTTTCTTTTTCTCCTATTTCATTTTTTTCTAGATTTTCCTAGACCTGTTTTGTATTTCAGCAGTTTCAGAAAATGCTCTTAAATATTGTGCTTCTTCTTTTCTCTCTCTCCTCTTCTTCTGAGACAACAGTTACATTACTTAAACCTTTATTTCCTATGCAGTACATCTCAATTTATCTTATATGCTTTTCTCTCTCTCTATTTCACCCTTCTGTCTTTTATTGCTTCTTTTTGGATGTTTTCTTTCTTTTTCTGGGTCATCAATTAACATTTTAGTTGTGTTTAATCTGTTCTTGAAATCATTCATTCATTTTTTATTTGTTGTATTTTTTAGTTTTAGGAGTTTAACTTATTTTCTTCTTTTAAAAATATTTTCATGGGGCTGGGGATGTGGCTCAAGTGGTAGCGCGCTCGCCTGGCATGCGTGCGGCCCGGGTTCGATCCTCAGCACCACATACAAACAAAGATGTTGTGTCCACCGAGAACTAAAAAATAAATATTAAAAATTCTCCCTCCCTCCCTCCCTCCCTCTCTCTCTCTCTCTCTCTCTCTCTCTCTCTCTCTCTCTCTCTCTCTCTCTCCTTTCTCACTCTCTCTTTAAAAAAAATAAAAAAATAAAAAAAAATAAAAATATTTTCAAATAGATGGTTAGAATTTTCCATCTTGGCTTTAACTTCCTTAAAAATGTAGGAAAAGTTATTTTAAAGTCCATGTCTAATATCTCTATTATCTGGGTCCTCTGCATGCAAGGTTATTTTTGAGTGAGGATCAGGTATTACATATGAACAAATGATAGAGAAAATTTGAGTCTAGCATAAACTTATCTTCCGCTATTGATGATTATACCTTACTGGAAGTTATGGTCCCTTAGACATACAAGATCACCTCATTCTGGTCAGAGATGAGGGTTTCAAACCTGGCTTTTAGTACCTGTGAGGACTGGTTTATTTTTGACTCAACCTTACTTCTAGGATAAGATTATATTTCTTTCCTGTCCTAGCCCAAAACTCAGGATTTTTTTCAGTCCCTCTATCTTTGTGATTCCTGAATTCGATTTTTTTCCTTATCCTCAATTCAGTCTGTCAAAAGGTGTCTTAATTTTACACCTCTCAGACATTTCTATGGTAGTTGGCTGAGCCCCTAGAGTCTGAGGGCGGGGGGAACAGAGTGAAATGTCAGATTGACTTCTCTATGTTTTCTTTTTAACCTTTCTGTCTGGTCCTGTAATTCTTCTTTGTCTTGCAACATCTCCAGTTCCAGATCATTTTTATACATGACCCAGCTTTTCTGGTTGTTCTCTGCATGAAGATTGTCTGTTACCTAGTGAGTCCATATAAGCAGGCACTGATGTGGTGTTACTGTGTAATCCTAGAAAAAGTATTCCCATAAAGGGACTGAACTAGAAACCTCCCGAACTCATCTTTCATCTGTTGTTAACCTATTCTTGATCTGTAGTCCAGATTTACTGGACATGTAGGTTAGATTGCTAGTTCTCACAGGGAAGGCCCAGTTCTTGTTATGCAGTGCCTGCCACCTGTTCTACCTGACTAAGGCAGCTAGTAAGGCTTTGGAATGATGGTGATAAACACACATGATACTTGTAGGAGACTGAAAACACGTACTATAAGGCTGGAATACAGCTATCTTGTAATAAATACCCTACTAACCATGCTGGTGTGAAATGTAGGCAGGAATGTTTCATTTTTCTCTCAACCCAGAAATAGGAAGGGTTCCCTAAGGCTATTTATCATAGTCAGAAGGGAGATAAATAAAGAACAGAAATGTTGTTAATTTACTCAGACTCCAAACTCAAAGTCCCTTTGATGGAACAGGGGCACCGGGAGAGCCCTAAAGGAAGGTTTCTGGTGAGCCATCTGGAGGGTCTGCCACTCATCTCACTGTCCATAAGTCCATGTACACACACACACACACACACACACACACACACACCAAACATGTGTGGCTAATGATCACATTATGGATGGACACATGTGGTGGAAAGAGTTTCCAGTAGGAAATTCAAAGCACTATCACTTTCATTCAAAAGGACTAATTTATTTCCATTTTTTTGCCTCTGGTTCTGTGTTTTGGAGAGTGCTTAGAACACCACTGGTTTTTCACACACTTCTGTGGAGTGATGGAAGTAGACAATTTTTGCAAAACCAGTAAGCACTCCATGAAAACCAGGGGCTGTCACTAAGGAGAAGGAAGACCCCTGACCCTTATGAAAGACTGAAATGGAGACTACTGGGGAAAGGGAGCATGAAGGTGACTTTCTAATTTAGTCTCCAGGCTGGCAATGTCTCTGTGTGACTCTATTCCCAGGCTCCCTTCAGGGGAGATAATACCCTTCTGTGCTGTTGGGAAGGGACCAGCCTTTATGTTTGGTGGTCCCTTGGGGCCAGTCTTGTATTCCTCTTCTCCTCACACTGGGTCTTTTCCTGGAAGCTCTGAACTTGGCATCTGGCAATGTGTGCATCTTGTCAAGCATGGAAACCAAGGTCTTTGCTCCCAAGTGTCAGCAAGATTCAAAGGCCCCCTGGAGGGATGATGTAGGGCAATAACCTGTTATGGGGAAGGCCAGGTGTTGTGGTCAGGGATTGGTTAAAACCCCAATGTGGGCACAAGGTTAAAGTCAGAACAAGTATCATTTTAGTTTCCTGTAACCTTTATACCAAATTACCAATAGACTTCATTCTCTCGCAGTTTTGGAGGCCAAAAGTCTGAAATCAGTATCCTTGGGCACAAACCAAGATGTCATCAGGGTCACACTTTCTTGGGAAGTCATTCCCTGCTCTCTCAGCTTCTGTGGCTGTGGGCATACCTTGGCTAGTGGCCACATCACTCTGATTTCCATCTTCATGTTCAAACTGCCTCCTCCTCTTTTGTCTGTCTTTCGTCCACCTCTTTCTTCTAGGGATGCTTGCTCTGTATAGCATTTGAGGTCCACAGAGATAGTCCAGGATAATGGCCTCAGCTCAAGATCCCTAATTTAACCATGCCAGCAAAAACCCTTTCCGCAAATGGACATGTTTCTTTCTCTTCTCTCCCTACTCCTCCCTAATCTCTCCTTCTCCCTAATCTCAGGGGAAACAGGATTACCTTTCTTCCCCATTTTAGGCAGATTTATCTGTCCTTGAGTACACACCCATCATAGAAATCCAGACTTTGGAGATGGTCCAAGATCTCAGAAATGACTACCTCTCAAATTAACAAGTGAATTACAAATCCAACAGAGAACACGTGGAATGTAGCCTATGAGTCCCCTCTTTAAAAGCCCCCTGTTCCTGCTGATGGGCAGAATCACAGCCTCTGGGACAGGAGTCCCCTGTGTTTCTCCTTTGCTAGCAAAGGAATAAAGCTTCTTTTTCCTTTTTCTTAAAACCATGTACTCCTTATTTGATTGGCATTGAGCACAAGGAAGGAGCTTTCGTGGACACTATTACTGAGCTGTAACTGAGCCAAAGTATTTTTGACAATGGGGTATTAGGACCAGTTATTGCATCCTCTTCCTTTTGGCCTTTGTGGCAGTGAAGGAGTTGACCTTCTGTGGATCTGTTAAGATCATGGCCCCCCTTCAACACCTGGGCATGTAGGAAGGGAGCAAAGCTCACCCCATTTTCCTTCTTAGCACCACCTCTTTCCCCAAGATAAAATAGGCAGAAGATATTGCTATAGGCTAAATACCACACCCCACCCCCAACCTCCTCCACCACACCCCACCAAAGATACCTCTATCCTAATCCCGAGGATCTATGGAGATGTTACCACATATGGCAAAGCCTTTGCAGGTGATTAAATTAATGATCTGGGCTGAGATTAGCCTGCTTTTTCCATGTGGGCCCCAAATGCCATTTCAGGAGTCTTTGGATGAAAGACATGAAGGAAGGATTTGACATATATAGATAAAAAGGCAATGTCACCACGGAGGCAGAGACTGCAGTGACATAGCTAAAAGCCAAGGCAAGCTGATAGCCACCAGAAACTGAAAGATTCTCTGCTAGGCCCTGATGACATCTAGATTTCAGTCCAGTGTGACTGGTTTTGAACTTGTAGCCTCCAGAACCATGAGAGTACATACTTCAGTTTTTTTTTTTAAGCCATCCAGTTTGTGGAAATTTGTTGTAGCAGCAACAGGAAGCTAGTTCCACCAAGATACCCTCTAGGAGATGATTCCTTTGGTCATCATAAGCCTCATGGGGCTAAAGTTGCTTCTCCTCTGATTGCCTGACCCCTGTTCTTTCTGCAGGGCTAGGAGAGGTCTAGAGGAGAGCACCTACCTAGGGCCCTGGCCATCAGGCAGAGTTTATTACATTGTTACACTGCTGTCCACCTGAGCTGTGGCAGGGTACAGACAAGAGTCCACTTATGGAGTGAGACAGCATGTCCTGCATGGGGTGGGCAGAGATGATCTGGCTGACAGCAGCCTGAGTCACTTTTCTCTGCTGACATTAAGGATCCTCAACCAAGTTTACTTGCATCTTCCCAGCCCTTTTGCTCAAGGGCAACAGCTTTCTGGAACAATTTTACTCCATGCACTGGGAACAAAGGAGAAACCAAATGCCTTGCTTGGGAGCAACCCATATGGAGGAGGCCAGGCAAGGCCCAGTGACAGGATAATTGCTTAAATATCTGCTTAAGGATAAAGGCAGAATCTACCTCCAGCTGGAGTTCAAGTTCCCACAGGTCAGGAAAACAAAGAGGGGAACGGGGAGAATTAAAGAGGAATAGAAATGGAAATGATTAGGAAAGATTGCCACTACTTGGGGAGGGGGGAGGGGATGTTGGGACTTAACCCTTTTGAGATTGTGCAGGTGGGGTTTGGGCTCGCAGCCTTGCTTCTCAGAAAAGCTGGAGGCCTTAGCAGGCAGGCAAAATGCTCTGCTCTGAGGAAGCTCTCCAAGGCTGGAGACCTGGGCAGTGGGACATCGCCAGGGGGCTGGGCTTGCAGGGCAGTGTGGGCTGGGGCTGGCGTGGAGCAAGCATTGGAGGTGAGTCTATAGACAACAAATGCAGGTTCCCGGTGTTACCAGAATACGGCATTTCTCTTCTGCCTCTGAGCCTTTTGCGTTGGCTGCTAATGTCCTGTTAGGCTTCCTGGCTCTGTCCACCAGCACTCTGAAGTTTTTATGTCCGCATGTACCTCTCTATTCACTCCCATAGCATTCTGGGTCTTCTTTGCAATCCTCAGGGTGAGATGAATTATCCTGACCTTATCTCTTGTAGGAGACTAAATTCTCCACATTATAACATTCCTGGGGCTCAGTGGGCATATTCAATGGGCATATCAAAGTTCTCCAGAGAAATAGAACCAAGTGGGAAGAGAGAAAGAGGCAGAGACAGACAGGTAGGCAGATAGGGGAGAGGAGATTTTAAGGAACTGGCTCACACAACTGTAGCACCTAGAAAGCCCACGATTTTGTAGCTGCAGACTGGAAACTGAGGTAGAATTTCATTGTTGACATTTTGAGGCAGAATTCATTCTTCTTCAGAAAAAACTTAGTCTGTGCTTTGAAGGCCTTCAACTGACTTGATGAGGCCCACCCATATTATGGATGATAATCCACTTTGTTCTACAGCTACAAATTTAAATATTAATCTCATCTAAAAATAGTTTCAAAACAACCTCTGGACTAGTTTAACCCAACAACAAGTAGACACCATAGCTTAGCCAAGTTGACACGTAGAATTAACCCTACAGTAATGTTTAATTTCTTTTTTAAAAAAATATATTTTTTTAGTTGTTGATGGACCTTTATTTTATTCATTTATTTATATGTGGTGCTGAGAATTGAACCCAGTGCCTCACACATGCCAGGCAAGCGCTCTACCACTGAGCCACAATCCCAGTCATTCATTTATTCCCTCCCTCCAAAAGGGAAAGTGTGTACCACACTGGGTGGATGCCTTCAGGGTGGGGCTCCGTGGCATCTCCTTTGAATCCACCTTCCAATAGGCTAAGAGCTCATGGAGGCACCCACAGTGTGAATCCCTTGCATGTAGTAGGCACCCAATATTTGTTGGCTGCCTGCGCAGCTACTTGACAAAAGAAGCCATAAATTGCTTGGATTTGGGTGTTCCTTTGGCTTTTAATTTCTTCCCGTTGGGGGTGTCACAAGACACCCCCCCCCCATGTGGATGCAGCTCATTTCCTTCTCTTCATCTCCCCGTCCTCCTGGATCCTGTTCCCCACCCCTTTTATTTGGCTAATGCTCTGTGCCTAATCACATTAGCCAGCACTGGCAGTATGGAGATGTTTGCAATCCAACCCAGGTCTGATTATGAGATTCAACAGCCCCAGGCTACTTTAAGAATGTGTTGATTGGTGGGGGGTGGGGATCCCCCAGAGGGGGCCAGTGTTGTTGGCTGGTAGAGACGCCCACATGTGTATCTGGGCACCGCTGGGCCAGTTGGTTTTGGGTTCTCTCCTTGATCAGGCTCCTGGTGGGGTATTTATCCTGGCTGGACGTCTAAGCCCTTCCTGATTGTATTAAGCCTCATGAAAGCGAAGTCCCAAACAATCCAGCTAGTGTGGCTAGTGCGGTAACCACAGCAAAGTGTGGCCTGTATTTCTTGTCATTCTCTGCACAAGCTCATTTCAACTTTCTCCCAACTCTGGAAGCATAAAGAAACAGCCACGTGTTTCTTTGCTTTGCAAGCATGACCTCATTTCCCTTGTCTAGGATATTAATTCAGAAATATTTATTAAGTGATTTTTGGGATTGGGGGAGATTTTGAAAGCCTTCAGTTCAAATTCCATGAGTGGTGCATGGGTTTAAAGAAAATTACCTCCCTCTATCCTTCCCGCCATTTTCTCAAAAGCACTCTGTGTTTTTCTTTAGTGTACATTGCTTTCTTGTCATTGTTTCCTTAATTATTTATATCATTCACTTGATGTCTGTCTTCTCTGCAGAATGGAACAATCTCCATCCTGCAGGTGCCCATACTGCCTTCTTCACTGCTGTGCAGGTAGGCACAGTAAGTTCTTGATCATCTACTGATGGCATTTTGGTGAGCAAAGATTTGACATCCTACTGGGCATGGTGGTGCATGCCTTTAATTCCAGCGGCTTAGGAGGCTGAGGCGGAAGGATCATGAGTTCAAAGCCAGTCTCAGCAAAAGTGAGGCGCTAAGCGACTCAGTGAGACCCTGTCTCTACATAAAATACAAAATAAGGCTAGGGATGTGGTTCAGTGGTCAAGTGCCTCTGAGTTCAATCCCTGGTTACTCCCAATCCCCCTGCCCTCCCCTGACCCAAAAAAGACATGACATTTTATTTGGAAGGTTTAATGATGTTTCTGGAAAGTTTTATATAGCAAGGAAGAATATTCATGCAATTACATGACTAAAAATTGGATCCCTGAGGCCAAACCAAGAATCCTTGCTGTTTAGCTTTTTGAGATGCCTTAAGATGGTCTCTTCTAGTCTTTCTTGAGAGGATCTAAAACAAATTCACCTGAGTGTCCATCGAAAGGTCTGACCTGAGTCGGGCTTTGTAAGGAGTGTCTCCAGGGGAGTATATGCACCAGCACATCTCTGAGCTCTGGAGCTCTGGGAAAATCACACTTCCTGGGCTCATTCACCGCTTGGTTCCACCAGTGTGAGGATGGCCTGCATAGATGTCATACAGCTTTCAGCACAATATTTGCCGTAGTCTGGTCATCTATAACAAAGAATGATAGATAACATAGACTTGTTTGAGATTAAATAAAGTGCTGCCTAGCTCAGTGTAAATTCAATAAATATTAGTTATAATTATTATTTCCATCAATATGCAATAGCAATGTTCTCTTTCCATGTTCGGTTAATTGAGAGAGAGAGAGAGAGAGAGAGATTTGTAAGAGGAGGGAAAGCACATGGCTTCATGGAAATGCAAGTGAGTCTTGATGGGAGTGGAATGAGACTGGCAGCCCAGGACGCAGCACTTTAAGGGGGAAGAGACAGAGGGAGCGGTATGGAGAAGACCGGCTGTGCTACTGTCACTGGGGTGTGTTAGCAAGGCATTAGGATGACAGAATTAAAACGTGGAAGATGCAGTCAGCCATCGACTGGGATCATCTAATGGAGTTGACTCATTTGGCATCTGGGTGCTTCCAGCCGTGTTTGCCTGGCATCTGCACAACTGGTCATGTCCATCATCCAAAAGTTCAGTCCAACCCACATCAGGGAGGGCTGGTGGTGGCTTGCCTGTGTGATGCCCAAACTCCAAATCCTCCTCTGGCCTGGCCAGCTCTTGGGACTGGTCAGTTCTGATAGTAGCTTTTGCCAATCACCTTGTGACAGTTATCAGGGTCAGAAATTGCATTGCCCTGAAATTATGAGCTAACCTCAAAACATTTTTGATTTCAGAATACACTTTATGGTAAGACAGATCTGATCAGAAAGTGTATTTTCTTGCCACTCAGAGCAAACACAAATGACTTGCCTTGGAGCTGCAGGGGTGCCAATCTATCTATCGTCTGTCCCCACCCTGATTCATTCCATAGAGTGGAATTGAAATGTCCTGTTGGAAGTCAGAACCAGGCTGGCTTGTTCCTTCTCTCTCCTTGGCCCATGGTGGAGTTTCTGGTCAACCTGGAATTGGTCTTATTCTTTTTAATTCCTTTGAAATGAAGGACTCGGTTTTCATTGGCTGAGTGTATGGTACCATGATATTAAAAAGCAAATATATCCCAGCTATTATTGTAAAGTTTTTTCTGTCTCAAAGAACTTTTCATGTCAGTTGGGTCATTTGATCTTTTCAGTAACCCTGTGAGGTAAGTCAGGAGGATAAGTAGATTATTAATTTCATTTTGCACATGGAGGCCCAAGGAGAGAGAGGAAGTGATTACTTATCTAAAGTCATCCAACAGCAATCAGGCAACAGTAGTAGCTAATACATAGCAGTTATCATGTACCAGGCACTATTAAAATTATTCATTTAATCTTCACAGTGACCCAGTGAAAAAGGCACAATTATCCCCATTACACAGGTGCCCATGACATAAACTGCCCAGCCTGGTTAGTGGTGGAGCTGAGAGAACTCAGGGGTCTATCTCCAGAGTCCCGGAAGTAGCCGCCATGAGATCCTGGACCACTTACCACCTCTCTTCCTGGGATGTCCTGATCTTGGATGGACAAAGGATTTTCTAAAATGTGATAAGACCAGAGATTTAGAAAAAAAAAAAATGTTTGTCTATTTTAAAGCTAGATCACTAGCTGGAGAAGAAAAATAGGAACCACCTTCAAAATGAGAATGGAAAGACATATGGGTGTGCCCGAGGAGGGGACACTTGAAATGGTGGTCTCACGCCTTTGGTGGTGGCCATGACTCCTGTTGGCTCTCTGCTTTGTGACAAGTTTTTTTGTTGTTGAGGTAGGAGGAGGCCTAGCCAGACTGAAGTCTCCCTGTGGGATGGGGCAGGACTAGTTGTCCTTTCTTCTGTGTGACCCTCGGAGAACCCTTGGCAGCCTCTGGTTTTGAGATCCAGTGGGGGAGGAATTTTAAGCCCAGGAGTGAGCCCGCTTTTCTGGTTTGTGGGATGTAGAAATCAAGGGGAACCCGTTTACATCTAAATAGGCGAAGACCTTGACTTTGTATAACCAGGGGTCAAGAAGACAATTTGGGGGTTACTCTGAGAGAAGGAGAATGTGCTGAGAAGGAGTTAGCTGTGTTTGGGTTCTGTGGCTACCACATTTTGTTGTTGTTGTTGCTGATGAAAATAATTCATTAGATAATAAGGAGGAAAGATATTATTTCCTCTGTAGCAGAATTCCTCCCATGGTGGAGGCTACTTTTGATTGGATGGGAATGAGGTAGGGAACTGGAGGGAATTTTCAGGGCTCTAAAATGCTCAGCAGTGGGTTTCTTGCCTGACTTTTCCTGCAGGTGGGATAACTGACTCAGAGGCTCCATGGGGGTCTCACCTGGACTTCCGGTAGGGTGTCTAATTTGCTTCCTGCCCTGAGTTATTATATAATCATATTATGTTGTCAAACCTTGGAGAGTGGGAGAGAATCAGGCAAGTGAGAGAGGCCCAAATTCCCTGGGCACTTTTATTTAACATGATTTTTTATGACCTTTAGCGTGAGTATTAACCTGAGAAGGCCAACTTTATCATGACAAGCACATGTGCATGGGGTGGTTGGGGTCAGAGAGGTGACATTAGACATTTATTACAGTGCACATGATGCCAAAGCAGATAATTGAATAATGAAGCATTTGCCCAGCTTGTTGATTTGACATCTTTAGACAAATATATGGTGTTGCCAAAGAAAACTTTGCTGTTGAAATTCAGCAATTTCATATGACTATGGTGTGTGATAAATATTTTGTGTGTCTGTACATATAAGGAAGAGGTTTATGTTTGTATGTTGACCTCTGGAGGGTAATGATTAACACTGCCCTTCACATAGACTGTTATATTTGTTTAATTTTTATTGATCTAAAAGTTATACACTTAATACAGCAAAAACATAAATTAGATTTAAGAAAACGAGAAGAAAAATCTCCAGCAATCCCACCATTTTGATATCCGAACTTTTTCCATGCTTGAGGTTTTTCCATTTTGCCTTTGACTGATGTCCCTTTCCCTTGTCAGAATCCTACCTATGCAGACTTCCAATGGAGCCACCAACATTACAGCTTGGAAACAACTTCCAGGAGCAACCCCAAGGCGGACCAGCAAGGTGGGCCATCCATGGGCATCTGGTGTGCTGTCCTTGCTCTGCAGGTGGGATGGCAGAAGTCCAGAGAGGTGGAGGGACAGAACTTAGGGGCAGTGGACTGGGGCTTTCTGACCATTTTACCATGTTTCTAGAACTTAGTTTTGATACTCACCACAACACCCCACACACTTCAACTTGGCTCTTAATCTCTCTCTCTCTCTCTCTCTCTCTCTCTCTCTCTCTCTCTCTCTATATATATATATATATATATATATATATATGGATCCACATGCATGGATTGTGTGTGCGTATGAATATAATTTTTTTATTCACAAACATGTAATCCTAATATGTGGAGAATCTTAACTGCAGCAAACTCCAGTTTCATAAACAATTATATAAATCAAAAATAATAGAAACAAATACTCTGGGACTAATGGAATTTGACACTTTTCACATAACATTTTTCTTTTCTAAGTCTCCTCAAAAAGCTTTTTCTAGGTTTGACACTGCAGACTGTTGGGTTACTTATGACAGAATGTCACTGCCTAGCAATGTGGATACCTCAGTGGTACGGGGAGATGAAGTCCAGAGGAGGTGAAAACTGGGGTAAGGCCCTTTGTAGTATGAGCTTATTACAATGGATGATTGTTTTTCTCACAAACAAAACTGAACTTTATATATTCCATTAAATAGGAAACTCCAAGTTGGTTTATTCATTTATTTGGCCCTAAGTGGTAATAAAGATTGATTCCCCAGGGGAGAGGGGACCTTCCCCCCAACCCCCAGATCATTAACATTAGCCTTTAGCAGAGGTATATGGAAATACTTATCACCTTGAAATGTTTTTATACATCTAGATTAAAGCCTTCTCTTTTTTTTACGTGTAGCTAGGCAAACTTCAACAAATGAATAACTGTAGAGAATGAAAGAGAATAAAAATCTCTAACCAGATTCACTTGGAAGATAGATTTGTGTTATTTTGGGGGCAGGTACTTTTCCCCCCAAAATTGTAAATAGATTTTGGTAGTTAAAAATTTATGTCAAAGGCAAGGAGACACACACCTTATTACCCCAGCTACTTGGGAGGCTGAGGCAGGAGGATCACAAATTTGAGGCCAGCCTCAGAAACTCAATGAGTCCCTGACTCAAATTTTAAAAAAGGGCTGTGGATATGTAGCTGAATAGTACAGCATTCCTGGGTTTGATCACAAGTATTAAAATTTTTTTAAAAAAGCCCTTTTGGATTTCCCAATTCAGAAAGAATAATGTACACTGGCACACTCTGTCATAAAAGTAGGTGCTTAATAAGTATTTCTGAAGTGAGTAGATTTCTTCATTTGATTTCTTTACTTTTTGATCTGTTTCCCTCTGTTGATACTCTCCAGAAATAGGTCTTCCATGCAATTTGTATCTGTCAGAGGAAAGAGGTTATATTGCAGTAACAACCACCCCCAACAGCTCTGACTTCACGCTCATGTGACACACATGCTGTGGGTCAGCAAGGAGGCTACTCAGCACAGTCACAGGAGGACTGAAGCAGATGGAGTCTCAGTTTCAACCTGTCCTTCTAAATCGTGGCTTTGAAGGGAAAAAACATAACACATCGTGTTGGCTCTCGAATCTTCCATGCTGAACACATGCTCATCATCCTCTGCCTTGACCACGACAAGACACACACCCATACCTAAAAGTTCAGTCCTACCATGTTGTCTGGACAGAGGAAACCCAGAATAAACGGGAACAGCCCTGATTACTGCACCATATTTATGCAATAATAATGGTAATTCTGTTGGACTTGTTTTCTGAAGAATTTAAAGTGATTTGACCGTGTGTAACAATTGCACACTAAAGAGGAACAGGAAGGTTTCTGGTCCTCCTGTCCTAGAAGACATAAAAGAACATAGAGAGGGAGAATTCGTGGCCTTCTGGAGGTCATAGGTGACACTCTGGCCCCCAGGTTCTCAATGTGTACCTTCTCATTTTTTTCAGGAATAACCTTTTTTTTTTTTTTTAATTATTTTTTATTTAAGCATCTTGAATCCAAGTCTTCATGGGATGACCTGCTAGAGTTTGCAGTGTCAGTAGACTTTGGAATGATCTTTCTTAGAGTAATTCTAGGAAGCTGGGTTGTAGTGGATAAAAATAAAGTGTGTATTAAAGTCAGGAATATCTGTATTTGAATTCTAGTTTTATCTCCCCGCCGCCCCCATGTGTGGCTTCTGGGAAGTCACTTCATCTGCCTCAGATCCAGTGTTCAGGATGGTATGTCCTCCTTACAGGCTGTGGTGATGGGTAGAAAAGGTCATGAAATGTGTTGCAGAGATGGGGACCCAGGAGCAGTTAGGTCTGGAATATTGGGGTACTGTTGCCAAGTGAGGCTGATACTGTTCCAAGATGAACAATTTGATTTTTTTTTTTTTTTTGCTAAAATATCATTAAATTCCATGTGTTCTGTTAAGTTTCTCCATGCACTTCACCATACATCCATACATTTCAGAGGTCTTTGCTTTTCCTTCTTCTTCTTTCTCCTTAGACTGATTTTAGGGAAACCCCGGTGGTGGTTATGACATGGACAAGTAGATACCAAGAAATTACTCAGGTCAGGCAGCTGCTTTCAGAAATGGCTTCATCCAGGTTCCAAAAGACCTTTGGAGACTGTGTCAGGCAGCCTGTGTTCGTCAGCTTGTCATTGCTGTGACCAAAACACCTGACAAGAACAACTCAGAAGAAGGAAAGGTTTATTTGTGGCTCATCGTTTTAGAGGAGTCAGTACCTGGTTGGCCAGCTTTATTGTCTAGGATCTGAGATGAGGAAGACCATCATGGTGGAAATACCTGGTGGAAGAGCACTGCTCAGCTCATGTAAGAGGGAGAGAGAGAGAGAGAGGGAGAGGGGACATGCAGAAGAAAGAAAGGAAAGGACTGGGGGAAGGTAAACCTTTTTCCAGGCCACATCCCCAAGGACCTACTTCCTTCAGCTAGGTCTTACCTCCCAGTAGTCCATTCAGCCATCAATCCAACACACGGATGGATCCATTGATGAGGTCAGAGCCCTTAAGATCCAATCATTGCCTAAAAGTCCCACCTCTGTGCACATGAGACTTTGGAGGACATTCCAGATCAAAACCATCACAGAGCCCATCTCTCTGTTACTTGTGGGGAAACTCTTGTTACAAAGAGGAGTCTCATCCCTGAGCTGAATTTCTTGTTCCAAAGCATCACTCTGCTCCTGGAAGACGGTGTGGCCTTGTTCTCCTCACTTAATGGGAAGCCAGCCTTTGCCATCTTCGTCCATTGTGGATCCCCTGTTTCAGAGTCATTGCTGGGGTGTCTTATAGTTCTGACTTCACTCAGTCTCTTCATCTCACTTTCAAGGTGAATGACAGATTGAGATTCCTTGGACCTAACTCGGAGGGATTGTGGAAAAAAAGAAACCAAAACATCATTTGGTTCGACAGTTGCTTCAGTAAATAGCTACTGACCAGGAATTCACTACTTGTTTTGACTAATATAAGCCAACTAGAGAAAACCCAAACAGGTTTATGAGTGTAGATATCATCTCAGTTTTTTTTAAAGGTCCACAAATAAAATCTGATCTTTAAAAGTGTGAACCTATTAATAAACAGACATATATGTTCCAAAAAAATTTGCAATGTATAAATTCCAAATTAGTTAAAACTGCATTTCTTAGAATTTTTTTTTTTTTTTTAAATAAATGCCTCTTTCCTGAACTCTAACTGGCCCCTCTTCTTGCAATGCTGAAATGGGCTTCTGTATTAGCAAAGTCAGATCAAAACTGGGAAGGTCAAGGATGCTTCCCTTTGATCGGCTTGAATAAAAGATAACATAATCTTTGCTCGACACCCCTCCTCCCCTTTTTTGGTAATATATGAAGGAGAAAAAAAAAAAGAAAGAAAAACAACTTTCCCCAAACACAGAACTTTATGGCTGGAGACAATCTGGCTGCTGGAATAAACAGCCTGCTCCCTCCCTTCCCATTCCATCACGCGGCTCTGTCCTGGGAAGCCCGAATAGTTCTTGGTCGGCAGCAGGGAAGTCTGCCAACGTCCTATCAGGCTTGTTTCTTAAGCAAAGTTGTATAAGTTAACAGGTTTTATTGTTGGGGGTAATCTGGGCTGTTCTTACAGGAGGAAGGGACCAGGCCCCCAGAGTGTTTGCCAGCAACACAGTCCTTGGCTTTACTCCTTCCCTCTCCTCATTAATTTGTGTGAGCTCAGCTCGGATAACAAACGGTGGGGCAGGGGGATCCTATTCAGCCAGGCCTGGCCCCTGTATGGCCTGTGAGCTAATTGCTCTAATTGAGTGGGAGGGACTGCTTTCCTCGGGATTCCAGTCCCTTCCTGGCCTTGTTTGGAGAGGAATGAATGGAGGCCCACTTCAGCTCCTGCTGGCACCAACCGGCAGGCCCTGGGATCCACTAGGCGGGATCCACATCTCAGACAACTCTTTCAACAGGGGACCCTGGGTCCTTCTTTGTGTGACAGTGAAGTATTCCTTTCTTGCTCACTCAGGGCTTTGCTTGCTTGCTTTCTCTTGCCTTTTGGGTTGAGAAATGCTGTGCTATAATTTATATCTGAGAGATGGCATTAGAAATGTGTTAGCGTGCCGCTCCAGATGGACAGATCATTTACAACTAGCACGATATATTATCAATGCACTCACTGCTCTTTAGGACCCGCTATATAATAGACATGTAACGAAGCATATGAAACATGGATTTCATTTCTAAGCCCCCGACAGGGGAACCTGATTTGGGGGAAGAAAAGCCAACCCAGGTGAGGGGCAAAGGATGGGGGTTTGGGGGGGGGGCAGGGGAAAGGGTCTGTCTCTTTAAGACCGACTAGGAGGAAAAGCAAAAGTCATCAACTCTGAAAGTAACAAATGAGAGCCCAGAGCTGTGGAGCTAATGTGCAAACTTGTTTCTGTCCTCTATGGCGCCATCATTTATTCAGGAGGTAGAAGCAGAAGACGGGGACTTGCATTTGCTTGATACTCAATTATACATTAGTGTACATCACTTGGCAATCTGTTCATATCAATTTAATTGGATTTTAATATTGCCTCTGATCTTGTTGTCCAATTAACAGTACTGGCTGGCAATAAAGCAGAACCACACACTATGTAACACCTTTGATCCCTGCCATATGGAGCTCTTCCATTGATTACCACATTTTCAAAAAATTTCACTCTCTCAATATGGGCTGTGATAAATGGGAGAAAAAGCACATCCCTGATGTGATAAAAATTTCACTTCAACTCGCAACTTCATTTATTTTGTTGACATTCGGCTCTGATTAAGAACAATAAAAAAATCATGCCCTGAATATCATATGCAAATACAACCCTGGGCATGAATCTAATCATGCCATGGGAGCATTACCATGACTAGCCTGGCATCGGCTCAATTTTTTTTAAAGTGACAGCATACACTTCTGGGCTGGCTGTGCAAAGTAGTCGCCACCGCTCCGTCATTTCATAAACATCTGATGTTTCCGTTCCCACCAAGGCATGGAGAAAGCATTTGAATTTCTGCCTGTTATTAGGAGGCCCCGGGTGTTCAGGTGATGTCTGGCGTTGACCCTCCCCTGATCCCTATCCCTCTGCCCCAATGCTCCTGGAGAGTCAGGCAACTGGGAGCTGGGACAGGGTGGGATTCCTATGTGAACCCCCCCCTGGGCTTCCTCCTCCTCTTGGGGCGGTCCCTCAGAACGGGTGGGGGTGGAGTTTGGGTTTGGAAGGGGCGGCAATGCCAAGGACACGGGACCTGCCCGCTCTTAGGAAGCTTATGAATGTGTGTGTGCTCCAGCTTCCTGTTTGCCTCTTGGAGTTATGCAAGCAATTATGGCTTAATGCCCTGGAGACACTCCCAAATGACAGGATTAACCCCCAAGGGAAACAGGCTTCTGTTGTGAAGGATTACATCAATGTTCTAAAAAGCCCTTCCACAACTCAGAGGAATCGCTGATCCTTTTCATGCCTCGACAAGAAGGTTTGCCAGTGGCCAGAGCTGGGAAATGCTGGAGAGAGGCCCCTTTTGGGATCCCACAGGCTCTACTTGCACCCTTTCCAGCTCTCTGGAACAGACTGCCCCCGCCCCACCAGCCAGCTCTAGGGCTCTGCTTCTGGGTTCCACCCAGGTAGTGCTAGGGAGCTGGACTCCCACCCACCCCAGCACTCTCATGGCGACTTGGGAGATAGCATTTGACTGGGTGACCATGCCCGATGGCAGGGCGGGGGGTTCCTGTGATGTGGCAGCAAGGGCTCACCTGGAATCCTGGATAACTTTGGAATGTGGGAGGAGGGCCAAGGCTGTCGGTTACACATGGCATAAATTATTTCTTGACCATTAGCAGTGTTTCTGCCTCATAACTGTTCTTCAGGCATATTAAATCAGTGAGAAGGAAGAGCATGCTAGGACATCTGGGGCTGCCAGATAATTCAGTTAATTTCTATTCCCTTGAACCTGGAGGTGTTAATTTGGAAGCACAACAGAAGAGTCTGAAGAATGCTAATACGTCATTTGAATGATTAATGCAATCAGGGGGATTGGGGGGACCTCTGTTTACTCTTTAATTTTGACATGGCACAGCAAGGAAGAGAGTGGCTAATTTTCCAAAGTTAAGGACAAGTTGGTTTCATTTCAGTCACGTGGCTTTCGACGAGGGTTTGGGGAGCTGGGTGACTCAGAAGGGCTGTATTGGGCAAAGGGGGCCAGTTTTGCTCCTATAATGGCCACAGCCAGGAAAACAAATGAAATTGTTTGTGATCTGAGGAGGCTCTGTCCTCCAGGGTGAGGAGGCTCTCAGAAGCTGCTGGGAATGGCAAACAGGAGAAAAAAAAAAAAGAAGAAGAAGAAAGAAAGGCAACGAAAGAGCTTGGAAAAACATAGCTGAAAATAGGTGATAGCCTTGTAACGTACATGTATTTTTATCTGACATTTCCAAATTGAGTGGCTTTCGTTAAAAGAAGGAAAGTATTTCCAAATTTATTTAAATGGAACCTTATTAGGGAAAGCTGAGGACTGAGCAACTATTTAAAAATATATTTTGAGGAGAGACTGCAGAGGCAGGCATTTAATTCTTAGCAGACTGTGGGCATTTTAAAGAAGTCTTGAGTCTATTTATTGCGCTGCCTCTGATTAGAGGCAGCTATGACTGTGATAACAGGAAATTTCAAAGGGCACTTCCCCCCACCAGCCAGCCACTGTAGTATCTCTCTCTTTTTTTTTTTTAAAACAAAGAAGGTATTGTGAGAGTGAAAGGGATTTGGCCCCAAGCACTAAACAAATTCTAGAGAGCAGAAAAAACCCTGTAATTATGTTAATAGTAAATTAATGTTTTTGCAATTTACCCATATCACCTCAGAATAGGTGTTGTTCAAAAGTACCTACTGGAAATATTCGGCAGACATGCTGGAGAAGGGATGAAGTCAAAATGTTTAGTTCCTCCGATAAAGCCTCCTGTTTAATCTACAAATGGAGCATTCCTCTACCAGAAATACGTGTTTTCCTGAGGTGCCACCCAGACAGAGCTTAGAGAGGAGGGGCCAGGTTTCTTAAGTTGTATGAGCTTTGGGGTTTCCTGGTCTGTAAAAGTCAGGGCTGTGTTCGCTGGGGTCTCAGGTCCACCCATCTCTGAATTCTTTGACTCTGTGATTAGCCCAGGCTTCCTGGGTTCTGTCACACATGGGCTTTTTGTCTGGGGTGGCCCATGTGGTCTCAGTTCAGAGAGAGAGAGAGAGCTGAGCGGAACAGACCTTGATTTTGATTCTCATGGAAAGGTTTCTTAGGATATATGAAGTTCTTGGCCCAAACCCAGTGCACAGATTAAATAAACATCTACCCCAGAGGAATGATACACACTCATCCTTCTGTATCTTTGGGTTCTGTATCCTCAGATTCAACCAACCTCAGACTGAAAATACTTGGATGGAAAAAAAAAAAAAGCCAGTTTTGTTTAGGCTGAGCATGGCCCGACTTTTTTTATTTGTTTGTTTCTTCTTACCATTATTTCTCCAACAATGCAGCCTAACAACTATTTACGTATCGTTTACATGGGTACCCTATGTTATCTAGAGATAATTTAAAGTATACAGGAGCATGCATGTAGATTTTATGCAAATATCACACTATTTTATATAAGCAACCTGTGCATCTAGGTGGAAGGGGAGTGGATATACTGAAGAATAACTGCGACAGGAGCTGTATTAGGTCCTTTCTAGAACATAAGGTTTTTCTCAATTTTCAAAACAACCCTGAGAGTAGGAGTTATTATCCATATTTTTTTTAAATGAAGAAATGGATGTTGAAGAAGTAACTTGCCTAGGCCTGAGCTGGGAGCAGCCATGTTTTCTGACCAGACTTCCATCTTCTTTAAGCATGTCAGAGCCTTCCCAGGCACAGTTCTAAGGCAGACAGGTTTCCTTGGTACTATGTGCTCCCTCTGTTCATTTCACCTCCTTCATTGATGTTCCTTCTTGTCTTCAATATTTGTTTCTTCATGCTGGATGCTTTCCTCAAAACCTATTCTCAGAAGAAGTTCTTCTGTCAGTCATATATTCTTTGGTATGAATTTAAACCCAGTCAGAAACTGCTAGTTCTTTTTTATCTGACGTTTCTTGATTAATTCTCAAAAGGATCCCAGTATTTAAAATTTTATAGCTAATAATGGAATAAAATATTTGACCTGCCTTTTAAAGTGGCAAAGGCATTAATGAGTAGGAGCAATTAGGGCAGATTTGCCTTAATATTTCAAGTAAAGTAAATGTTGGCTTTTTTTTTTTTTCCATCTACCAGCTAGAGGCACTGTATAAACCAGCATTTCTGATAAACCTTATTATGAGTAATGGAAATTGTTATAAATAAAGCACTGAATCAGGAGTAGGGAAACCTGGGTTTCAATCCCTTGTCATTAAAAATGAGTATTTTTGGTGCATTGGGATTGGAAACAAAAGGCTTGGCTCATAGCATTACTCTCTCTACCTCCTCATCCATAACAGATACCATCGGTTACTCTTGGGGCTCTTTCTGATAAGCCTGGGTGCTGTTTTGGTATCTGTTTTGTTCACTCTCCAAGCAGCCATTATTTATCATTTGCAGTTGGTACTCAGTATGAAATCTATTGTCATCCAAGGGCTAGATGGTGTCTAACATTTCTTCTAAACATCTGTGAGACCTTAAGTCTAAGAATGCTACTAGCCCATGGTTCCCAAGCCTCTCTGTTTATAAGCAATGAAGTATCATAAATATATTTCTTTGGTCAGATTTTCTAGGAGTGAAGCTTGAGAATTGGTCTTATTATAAAGCTCCTCTGGTGATTGTAATGTAGCCAAACTATGGACTAGCATTTGGGCACTGCTGCTTTAGATTATGTGATCTGGAGTTATGCTTGTTTTAATAATGAGAATTTATAAGCTGAAACCATTGCCATTTCTATAGTAGCTATACGAATTGACTTTTAATTGGCTACAAACTTTTGGTGACTTTTTACTTCTATTTTTTACTATTTCTTCCTCAAGCTCTTGGAGAGTACTATGGAAAATTGCCCAACACAGAAGAGTGCATAGAGCCCTGTTCTGATTGGGTTCAAATATTGTCATAGGAGCTTATCAGCTAAGTAGACTTGAGCAAGTCATTTAATATAGGCAAATAATTTAACCTTATCTTCTATAAAACCAAGGTCAGAATACCTACCTTGGTAGAGTTGTTGAGGCTCCCAGATTCTA
The DNA here is from genome assembly GCF_045843805.1 of Urocitellus parryii. Lineage (NCBI taxonomy): Eukaryota > Metazoa > Chordata > Mammalia > Rodentia > Sciuridae > Urocitellus > Urocitellus parryii. The sequence goes on along the minus strand of NC_135542.1, from coordinate 80,230,195 downwards.
TTATTTTGACTCGATTTTATGTAGAATAGTTAATGAACACCTGTCACGGACCAGCTGGCATAAAATCAAGTGATGAGGCAAGAGGAATAGATAGAATATGGTTTTGAAAGTCATCTAAACCAGTGGTTTCCTTTTCTCGCCATGATCCTCATGTTACAGTTAGGCACGTGTGTATATGCAGACAGGGAAACAAAAGTTTTACAAAACAATATTTATTGTCACTGCATGTAATGCACTTTGAAAATTTCCATTCCATACCATGACCTCTATCTTAATTTTATGGGCCACTAAACTCATCATTACCTGACTAGACTCCTCTCCAATTCTTCTGTCAGTACCCCTCAACATGACCATTCAATCTCTGCATGTATACCTCCAGCAATATGGAACTCTTAGAAGCCAAGAAAAAAATCTCTCAACTTGCTCTAACTAATATTAATTGAGGATCAGCTGTTAGCAAAGTGATAAATTACCTTTATATTGCACGTTTTATCCAAAGGCCTATAGACCTATTTTTTGGGAATGCTGATTTGGTTCCCTCAGCTCTCCTGCGTCTACCTTAGCTCTCTTTTCTGTTATAGACCATGAAGTCTTCATTTCTATTAAAACTCAGCTGTTAGGTGACCCAGTGTTGATAAGCTAATTGCCACTGAGAGGTTCTTGGATGATAGTGACAGAGGTTGCCTTGTATTTTGAGAGTCATCTTCAGAGACAAAAGCAAGGAATTTTTTGTTCGATGACATTAGCAAAGAAAGAATTTTGATCATGACAGAACTTTGAAACTGTTTAAAATGAGGAACTAGCTCAAAGAGTCAGAACTAGAGAACTTGGATTAAGAACTTAGACTGAATATTGGCTGGATTTGAGGACTGTCCCATCACAGTTTCACTGAACATACCAAAGAGTAAATGGTACTTTCATGAGGCATTTATTTTCGACTGGAGAGTAGGTGAGAGGACAGTTCACCTATGCATTATGAGGCATGATTAAGAATTAAGTCCTTGGGCCAGCCGTTGGTGGTACACATCTATAATCCCCATGGCTCAGGAGCCTGAGGCAAGAGGATCACAAGTTAAAAGCAGCCCTCAGCTACTAAGTAAGGCCCTCAGCAGTTTACTGAGACCCTGTCTCAAAATAAAAAATAAAAAGGGGCTGGGGATGTGGCTCAGTGGTGAAGCACCTGTGGGTTCAATCTCTGGCATTAAAAAAAAAAAAAGAATTATGTCCTCAAGTTCTTGAATGAGGACTACATTAGAAATAACCATCTAATTTATGTTTGAGGCAATGACGACATACTTGTGTCAGTTTTACAGGGAAAGCACCATGTCTGAAACTCAGATTTGTGTCGAGTGAACACCAGGGTTGCATTTCTTCATACTGGTTAAAGTGATGATTAATTGAATTACTTATGTTGTCATTTAAACTGTGATCCAAAAAAATCTCTCAGTTTTAAAATCAAATATAAGTTTGCTGATTTCATTTAGGTGCTCTTCTTAAACCCTTAGAAGGTTTAGGACAGGTACCTGTACTGAGAGTGGAAGGTGACGGTCCACAAGATTGACTCCTTAATTCTGCAGTGATGTTGCACTGTCTGAGGATAAATGGAGAAGGAAAAGAGAAACACACAGACAAAAACATATTCATATAAAGTGCAAAAGGGAAATGGCAGAAAGTGAGAAAATGGATAGGAACAATGCCATGAGAGACAGGGAACCTAGAGATTTAACTACGCTATCCTCCAACAAACATGGACGTATTAGACCACTACATACTATATTTAAGTAGAAATACGGTAATAATAAAAGGAGTTCTGATTGAAGAATCAACCAGTATGACTTTAGGCAAGTTAATTGACCTCTTTGAGCTAGTTTCCTCACTTAGAAAATAAAAGGGGTTGGGCTAGAAGATTTCTCTCTAAGTTCTTTCTGCAGCTCAGAAATGCTATTATTCAAGGAATTTATACAAGTTACACATCAGTGAAACATCACAATGGTTTCTAAGCAATGCCTTCTAAATTCATGTATTTATCCATTCAACAAATACTGAATACGCCTACTAGCATCTTAGCTCCTCAAAAAAATGATGCTAGTTCCTCAGCTGTGCTCAGTACGCTTGGCTTCCATACTTTCTGAGCTCCATCAAAGCCCAGGCCACAGCAGGCTGAGGATAGATTCTGTCACAGGAGAGGCAGGGTGATTTCAGGAGTTAATGCCCAGCCTTCTCCAGGCCACAGACCTCTCACTTCCTTCTTCAGAGAAACAGTATCCAGAAAGCACTTTCCTGCTGACTTCTGATGGGGCATCTGGAGACTGGTGGGTGTGAGGGAGGAGTCAAGGAAGGCACCGGCAGGTCAACCAGACATCTGCATTGAAAGAAAATGATGATATTGACACACACTGCTCCTACCAATATAGGACATGAGATGCTTATGTTGTACCCAACTCCTACTGGGTGTCAAGGGTCAGAGATAAAGAGAGAAGAACCTGGTGGTGGTGGGAAAAACACTTTTAAGGCGTAAAATAATATGGATCTATATTGAAGGAAATGCTGATAAAATAAATGAGAAAGTGTGTCATAAAATACTTTACCAAAATGAATGAACAAACAAACAAACAAACAAAAATAAATAAAAACAGGGAAAGAGAAGGATCACATAAAGCCAGGTGAGTTGGAGTTCCTTCTCACTGATTGTGCCTCCATATTTTAGGATACTGTTCTGTAAAAGTCTATACATTTTGACAAATGCATGATACCATGCATCCACTATTACTGTATTATAATAATGTATTGTACAGATTAATTACCATAAAAATTTCCCTGTGCTTCCCTTAGCTCTCTCCCCTTCTCTGGAACCTTTGGCGATCACTGATCTTAGCTGTCTCTGTAGGTTTGCCTTTTTCAGAAGGCCGTATAATTGAAATTATCTAGTATGTAGCCTTTTAGGACTAGCTTAACATATGTACCCAGGGTTTATCAGTGTATTTATGTGTCTTAAAAGCTCATTTTTTGGTACACTGTTTCACTGTAGAGATGTACACACTTTATTCATTCATCTATTAAGGATATCTTGATTGCTTCCATTTTTGATCATTATGAATAAAACTTTAATAACATATGTGTGAAAGTTTTGGTGTGGGCTTAAGTTTTCTATCAGTTCTAAAATATCTAGAAAAATAATTGCTGGATTATATAGTAAGCTTTGTTAGAAATTGTCCAACCATCTTCCACGTGGCTGTACCTCTTTTGCATTCCCATCAGCAATGAAGGATCATATTTATCATTTCATATAGCCCGCATTGGTATTGTCTTTCTTTTCTCGTTTTTTTAAAAATTTTTAATTTGTTTTAATTAGTTACACATGACAGTATAATGATCTTGACATATACATTTGAATCAGATGGGATATAATTTCTCATTTTTCTGAGTGTACAGGTTGCAGAATTATAATGATTTTTTTTCTCTTAATTTTGTCCATTCTAATCTTATGTATTAGAGTATATAATTGGAATACTATATAATTTCAACCATAGGCCTTATTAAAAAGGCAAACCTATACTAGTATTTTATTGTTGCTTTAGTATGTAATTTTCTAATGACATATGATGTTAAAATTTTTTCACATGCTTTTTTGGTCATTTTGTATCTTCTCTTTGTGAGGCATCTATTTCATACTTTTGGTGTCATTGTAAATAGTATATTTTAAAGAATTGCAATACTAATTATTCTTTGCTGGTATAGAGGAAAGCAATTGAGTTTTGAACATTTTTCTTGCATTGCTTGTATAGCAACCTTGCTATGATCATTTATTAGTTTCAGAAGGGTTTAATTTTTTTGCTGTTGTTGTTGATGATTTATTGGTATTCTCTGTTGGCAATCATACCCTCTTAGAACAAAAACAATTTATGTTTTACTTTCCCAATCTGTATTACATTTACTTTCTTTCCTTTTATTATTGTACTACCTAGGACTCCCAGCACAATAATGTATAGAAAGGTGACAGGATACATTCTTGTCTTGTTTCTGATCTTAGCAGGAAAATATCTAGTTTCTTGCCATTGCATATGATGTTAGTATTTGTGTGTGTGTGTGTGTGTGTGTGTGTTTTATCAAGTTGAGAAAATTTCTATTTTACTTTGCTAGTAGTTTCAATTATGAATGGGCCTTGGATTTCATCAAGTGCTTTCTCTGCATCTACTGATATGATCACGTAAGTTTTCTTCTTTTGTTTGTTAATGTGGAGAATTTTATTAATTGATTTTCACTTATTGAAGCAGCCTCGAATATCTGGAAGAAGTTCCACTTGGTTGTGGAATATTATTTTTAATATATTGTTGGGTTTTGTTTGTTAATATTTTAAGAATTTTTATATGTAGGTTCATGAAAGATATAGATCTGTAGTTTTTTCTTGTAATGACTTTATCTGGTTTTGATATTAGAATAATACTGGCTTTCTAGAGTGAACTAGGAATTTTTTCTTCTAATTCAATTTTCTGAAGAGATTGTGGAGAATTGGTATAATTTCTTCTTCAACTGTTTGGTACAATTCACCAATGAAATTGTCTGGATCTTGTGCTTTCTTTCCTTTTTGGGGGAAAGATTTTTTAACAATTTCTTTAATAAATAAAGGCCTATTCTGATTATCTTTTCTTCTTCATGTGGCTTTTGTTAGCTTGTTTCTTTCAAGAATTGGTTGATTTTATCTAAATTATAAAATTTGTTGGCACAGAGTTGTTTATAGTTTTCCTTTACTATCCTCCTTATGTCCAGGCAATCAGTAATGGTTATTGGTGATTTATGTCTTTTCTTCTTTTTTTCTCAGTTAATGTGGCTAGAGATTTATTGATTTTATTGATCTTTTCAAAGAATTAGCTTTTGGTTTTGTTGGTTTTTCTCTATTATTTCCTCATTTTTAATGCCATTGATATTTTAATTCCAATTTGCTTCTGTTTGTTTTGTTCTTAAACTGGCCTTGTTTATCTAGTTTCCTAAGATAGAAGCCTATATATTATTGGCTTTAAATTGCTCATATTAATGTATTCATTCAGTGGCATGAATTTGCCTCTAGGCACTGCTTTTGCTGCATCCCACAAATTCTGATGAGTTGTATTTTCACATTCTTTTAGTTCAAAATATTTTTTTTCCTGATGACTTCCTCTTTGACCCATGTGTTAATTACGAGTTATTTAAACTCTCAATACTGTGGATTTTCTAGCTATCTTTCTTTTTAAATATATAATAATTTTATTCTGGTATAATAACATATTTTATATGATTTCTATTATTTTAAATTTATGAATGTGTGTTTTATGGCCAGAATATAGTCTATTTTTGTGAATGCTCCAAGTGAGCTTGAGAAGAACGTGTATTTGTATTCCCTTGGGATTTACATGCCCAAATCCTAATCTCCAGATTCTAGTATTAGGAGGCAGGGTCTTTGAGAGGTGATTAAGTAATGAGTTTAGTACCCTTTTAAAGGCCCCAGTTCATTCCTTTGCCCCTGCTGCCATTTGAGGATCCAGAAAAAGGATGGCCATCTGTGAATCAAGAACTAGGCCCACACTGAACAAAAAACCTGATGGCCCTTCAATATTGGACTTCTTAGTCTGTAAACTGTTGGTTATAAATCACATCCAATTTGTGGTATTGTGTTTTAGCAGTTTAATAAGCTATGATATGCTGTTTTGGATTCAAGTATTCTATACATGACAATTAGATCCAATTGATATAGTGTGGTTTAGGTTAACTATATCTTTTTTATTCTAATTTGTTATGTATGACAGCAGAATGCATTATTATTCATATTACACACATAGAGCACAATTTTTCACATCTCTGGTTGTATACAAAGTAGAGTCACACCATTCGTGTTTTCATACATGTACTTAGGGTAATGATGTTTATCTCATTCCACTGACTTTTCTACCCCCATGTCCCCTCCCTTCCCCACCCTTCCCTTTGCTCTATCTAGAGTTTGTTTATTCCACCTGTGCCCCCCTTCCGGAACCTTATTATGAATCAGCATCCTTATATGAGAGAAAACATTTGGCATTTGGTTTTTTGGGATTGGCTAACTTTACTTAGCATTATATTTTCCAGATTTATCCATTTACCTGCATATGCCATGATTTTATTCTCTTTTAATGCTGAATAATATTCCATTGTGTGCATCCTAACCAATACTTACTGTTTGTATTCTTAATAGCTGCCATTCTGACTGGAGTGAGATGAAATCTTACAGTAGTTTTGATTTGCATTTCTCTAATTGTTAGAGATGTTGAACATTTTTTCATATATTTGTTGACTGATTGTATATCATCTTCTGAGAGGTGTCTGTTCAGTTTCTTGGCCCATTTATTGATTGGGTTATTTGGTTTTTTTGTGTGTGTGTTAAAATTTTTGAGTTCTTTATATATCCTAGAATTAATGCTCTATCTGATGTACGTATAGTAAAAATTTGCTCCCAAAATGTAGGCTCTCTATTCACCTCACTGATTGTTTTCTTTTGCTGAGAAGAAGCTTTTTAGTTTTAATCCATTTCATTTATTGATTCTTGGTTTTAATTTTTATGCTATAGGAGTCTTATTGAGGAAGTTGGGGCCTAATCTGACATGATGGAGATCTGGGCCTACTTTTTCTTCTATTAGGCACAGTGTCTCTGATTTAATTACTAGGTCCTTGATCCACTTTGAGTTGAGTTTTGTGCATGGTGAGAGATAGGGGTTTAATTCTATTTTGTTGCATATGGATTTTCAGTTTTCCCAGCACCATGTGTTGAAGAGGATATCTTTTCTCCAATGTATTTTTTTGGTGCCTTTGTCTAATATAAGATAACTGTAATTATGTGGGCTAGTCTCTGTGTCCTCTATTCTGCACCTTTGGTCTACCAGTCTATTTTAATGCCAATCCTGTGCTGTTTTTGTTAATGTTGCTCTGTAGTATAGTTTAAGGTCTGATATACTGATGCCTAGGTTAACTATATCTTTAATTGTTTTCTGGTTGCTTGATCTATTCGTTATTGAAAAAGAGATGTTCACTTTTCCAACTATAGTAGTAGATTTGTTTAATTCTTCTTGCACTGCTCTTTGTTTTTGCCTCATGTACTTGATGCTCTGTTGTAAGGCACATAGATATTAAAGGTTGTTTTGTCTTCTTGGAGAACTACTTTTTTGCTATAAAATATTTACTTTATCTCTAATAATTTTCCTTGTTCTGAGGTATATTTCTGAAATTAATATACAATTTCAGATTTATTTTTATTATCATTACCATGATATTTATTTCTCTATCCCTTTATATTTAACCTGAGTTTTTATGTTAAAAGTGGATTTCTTTGAGACAACATATATTTTGTAGATTTTTAAAATATATCTACTCTGACAATTTCTATTATTTGGTGTGCTTATACCAATAGTCTCATTAAATTGATTATGGTTAGAGTTGGGTTAATATCTATGATACATCTTTTTTTGTTGTTGTTGCACTTGATTTTTTAAAAATTCTTTCTTCTGTGGTTTTAGTTGAGCATTTTATATGATTAATTTTATTTCCCCTTTAGTGTACTTTTTAAAAAATTTTCCTTGAGTTTGTAATGCATATTTACAACTAATTTAGGTCTACCCCAAATAACACTGTGTTATCCAGCATTTCTTTACTGTAATAAAATATCTTGGATAACCACATTAAAAGAAGGAAAGGTTTATCTTGGTTCATAATTTTGGAAGTTTCGGTGCATGATCATTTGGCCCTGTTTTCTTTGGGCCTGTGGTAAGTAAGATATCATGGTGGGGAATGCATGGTGGAAGAAACTGCTCACCTCATGGTGGTTAGATAGCAAAGAGAAAGGAGGGCCTGGGTCCCAAAATCCCCTTCAAGGGAATGTTCCCAATGACCTAACTTCCTTCCGCTAGGCCCCACCCCCTAAAGGTTCCATCCCCTCCCAATAGCACCATGGGTAGGGACCAAGCTTTCCATACATGGGATTTTAGGAGAGCATTTCAGATCCAAGCAATAGCAAATACCACATTACTTTATGTGAAGTACAAGCATCTTATAATAAAGTATTCCCAGTCAATTATTCCCTCCTGTCCCTCATAAGTTTACTGTGATTCCTTTTACTTCCCTATGTACAACAATCACTCAATCCTTATTACTATTATTAAACAGTTATCTTTTAGCTCAATTAAGAATAAGAAAAATAAGATTTTACTCTAATGTCCTTTCCTGCACTCTTCCTTTAAACAAATCCAAGTTTCTGACCCCTATCATTTTTCTTCTGCTGAAGAACTTCATTTAGCATTACATATTGGACAGGTCTGGCAATAAATTCTGTTTTTGCTTGTTTGAGAATATTTCTTTACTTTTGAAGGAAAACTTTGTTGGACTTGTAATTCTAAGGTGCTGTTTTTCTTTCTTTCAATAATTTAAGTATTTTGCTCCACTTGGCTTGCACGGCTTCTGATAAGAAGGCCATTATGTTTCTTACCCTTATTCCTTTTTGGGGTAAGATGTTTCTGTTTGTTCATTTGTTTTTGTTTTTTTCTTTGAAGATTTTCTTTTTTAGCCTGAGTTTCTTTAGTTTGAATAGGATATACCTAGATGTAGATGGTTCTTATTTGCTGAATTTACTGGATCTATAGTTAGTTATGAATTTTTTTCTTTTGGTACTGGACATTGAACCCCAGGGTGCTTTACCATTGAGGATTTACAAATGTCTAGCCCTTTCTTATTTTTTTATTTTGAAACAAGGTCTCACTAAGTTGCTTAGGGTCTCACTAAATTGCTGAGGTTGGCTTCAAGCTTGTAGTCCTCCCAAATCCCTGGGATTTCAGGCATGCACCATCATTTTGGAGTTAATCATACATTTTGTTGAAGTTTTAGTCATGGAGATTTGACCTTCTTGCTTTGCACGATTTTGAAGGGTTTTCTGGGTTAAGTGAATAGCAATCCACTTTTACAGATCACTTCAGGCTACTTTCAATGAGAGTAATACATGCCATTCCTGAGACTGGTTCTGATTCTGCTTTGCTTCTTCAGCTTCCTTTTTTTCCCTTGCTTTTTAAGTATGTCTTATTTTTTGTTGAAAGTTAAACATAACATATAAGAACTGGGGTTAAAGGTCTTTAGTATATGAGCTTTTAAGTTAAACCTGGTTTGAAGTTGGACTTGTCTAATGTGTGCTGTAGTTTTAGGTGCCAGGGGTTTCCAATTCCTCTATTTTACTTCTGCTTGTTTCCTCAGTTTCCCTTGGGCTTCCCTAAGAATTCCTCCTTAAGTAAACTTTGCCCTTTACAGGTCATTACTGTCATTATACTGGAGTCCTATTGAAGTACTGGTAGACATGGAGAAGGAAAAATGTTCTGTAGTTTTATGACAAAAGGAAGCTTAGCCTTCCAGTGGACCTGGGCTGTGACCCAGATATGTGTTTCTTAGTTTCTTTCCCTCATAGGTAAGATGGGAAGATCAGAAGGAGCTCGGGATGGGTTAAATGGCCCTTCTTCTATATGGGATAAGGCTTTAATGAAGTAGTTTTCCTTCACTACAGTAATTTGTTATAGAGAATATTCTTGATCTATTTTATAAATGACTACTTTTCCTCAGCTCCTTTCATAGCCTTGAGAGATCTTTCTTAGCTTTTCACTGTGAGAACCTTGTAGAACTCCTGGCAGTAAGACCTATAAAATTGTGGGGGTCCCACTAAAATTGTGGTCCCAGTGGTTTCTCCTCCTTTTCCTCCTCTTCTTCTTCCTGCCTCCTCCTCTTCTTCTTCCTGCCTCCTCCTCTTCTTCTTCCTCTTCTTCTTCTCCTCTTCCTCCTTCTCTGTCTTCACCTTTTCCTTCTCCTTCTTCTTTTCTCTTCTTCCTCCTCCTCCTCCTCCTCCTCCCCTTCCCCTTCTCTTCATCCTCCTCCTTTTTTTTGAGGGGGGTACTGGGGAATGAACCCTGGTGTGCTTAACCACTGAACCATATCTCCATCCCTTTTTACTTTTTATTTTGAGACAGTGTCTTACTAAGTTCCTTAGGGTCTTGCTAATCTTCTGATAGACCATAGTCAGCCCTCTGAAATTCATCAAAATTGCTCTTTATGTGTTTCTTTCAGCTGGTGACTCCAGATCTGCTCCTGGTAAACAGGTCTTAGTGGGACTCTTTGTATTAATTTGTGGAGGTGTCACTTTAGAGAATTTCAGAGGTACGTGTGAATTCAATTCAAAGTAATTTTTTTTTAAAAAAATTAGGAGTCACACTTAAAACTTTGATGGCTGTAAATACATTTTATTCTGTGATGTTACAGTAAATCAAAATTGAAATCCATTCTCGGAAACTCATTGAGAAAATTCTAAAACTCATAAAATGAAAACAAGTTTTCACCCACCAATCAATGAAAGAACATGATGTTGTTTGAGTACCCAGCCATTCCAATGAACTAACAGCCTTTCGTTCCCCCAACTTGAACTATACTGGTTCCCAATGGCAACCATGTTATTACCAGTGGTGGTGATCTAAACAAGAGCTAATGTTCTTTAAAAAGTAATGAGTTGACTATGCCCAATATGTATCTTAAGAATTGCTTGTTCTCTATAAAATATAATGGCTTTCTGTAATCCTTTGTCAAATGAGGCAGGATACAACTAAATACATAATAACTTAAGTTAGAAGGTAAAGTGATATTGAATTATATATTCTTAAAACTGCAAAGCATTGGCTGGTTCATTTATAATGTAAATTTATATGTAACTTTCTATTGGTAACGTGGGGACCAGAAAAAGTCAATGCCATTTCCAAGCATGCTTTCCACAGTCATTGTAAGATCAGCTCTCCTCCCCAGTTACTGTCTCTCATGAATTCCTATCATGCAACCCTAAGGCTGGAAGGATATCTATGGAATATAAAGGGACATATTAGCATGTAAAGGCTGGCGCCTGCCCATCTGCAGATGAAAGGTCACAAAAAAGATATTTGCAACGAAGAACAGCAAGTTGTGACCACTCTTCAGATCTGTACCCGTCAGACAGAGGTTGACACCTGTGACAGGTACATTCTGATTTCCACGTGTCTTGTGCAAAATCAGATATGCTCACAACAGCATGGCAGCCCAGTGTCAAGTGCTTCACCTCTCAGCATGGAGACACTCAGAAACCCTGGCTTAAAAAGTCCCTTGGATTCACCTCTTGAAGCACACACCATGCAGGGGAACCAGACTCAGTGAGGGTTCTGTTCTGCCTTGTCAGACAACAGGCTGGAGGAGTCATGCATGGTGACACTCCTTGTCCCCATGCTCTGCACTCCTGTACCTCTCAAACCCGACCCCTAAGAGTGGAAGCTGCTGGAGCGTTAGCGGATTGTCTTTTGGTCCTTTTGCTGTTCCTGTGGTGTTCTGTGGTCTGAGAGGGAGGAGAGTGCATGATTTCAGAGAGAGAATAAAGCTTTCATGCAGAGTAGGGACTTGAAACCTTAACCCTAACTAGATTGTTCCTTGGGGGTCGGGAATTGTTGAAAGAGAGAGAACATTGGGGAAAAAACATTCTAGAATTTAAACCAGAAGATAGGTCTTGGTAGGCACTTAGAATTGCTTTAGGTGGAAACCTGAGACAGATGTGGGGTTTTTCAGGACCAGAGGCGACTCCTAAAGGGAAGGAAGGTGCTTTTACCCACTTTCATGTGACCCTGGGCCTTTAGAAAAGTGCCCCAAATTACCTTTGTTGTGCAACTGTGGGGCTGACATCTAACTTCCAGAAAGCAGATGTTTTTCTCGTGGCGAAGACTTTTTGCCGGGATTCATGCCCATTCTATTCTGACCTTATTTGTGACCGGGAACAGGTATGCGCTATCCCCAGAAGACAGTGTAGTCTTAGGTTTCTGAAACTGAGATGCTAACTGTTCTCTCAGCAGGGAGCCAAGCAGTGTGCTTAGGAGGCAGAACCACTTTGATTCTACAGTGTGAGAGCCGATTTATGGATTAGCTTTATGTAATGTGTCCGTATTCTAAGGATGTCCTAGTGTTATTATTATTATTTTTTTTAAATTTTGAGGACCCAGTGAATTCAATAAACCCACGTTTCTCCTTCCCTTTATTTATTTCCTTTTCCTCTTTTCCTTTATCAGATCAGGGCTTGAAAGCTCAGGATCCCACTCTGTGGTCTACTGGACCCAAAGGTCTTCATCCTGAGGGCACCCGTTCTCCTCCGCTCCATTTTGGACCCCTTTTGTTCTTTGCTAGAGTTTTATAGAATCTGGAGAGCTCACTTTTGTCCTTTCTGGAAGAAGGCTGATATGAAATCAGTAAATGAGCTTCTTCACTCAAACCTTGAGACCAGAACTTAGGCTTTCAGTAACTGGCTCTGAGGACCAGGCTAGAGCCAACGATGAACTGTGTTCGGCTCACAGGAAAAGGTCAAAGAGCCTGATTTATGATGACATGAAAGGCTAGGCCCGGCGAGCAGCTGACCCACTGACTTGGAAACACTCATTTTCCTGGTAAGTGGTAGAAAGAGCCTGAACTTCAATGTTGGGAAGACTTCTGTCGGAGTTCCACCAGTTCTGTGAACTTCAGAGGGCCACGGAGCCTCACTATGGTCTCAGTTTCTTCAACAGTAAAATAGGAATATCAACACGTACATGGTTATTATCAGTATTAAACCCAAACTTCTCCTTAGCACCCTAAATGTCAGTTCATTGTCCCCCCAAACTCTCCTGCGAGGTTGGGATAAATGTGCCCTGACTGCCCTGCTTTTTCAAATCTCTGGGAAGATGTGGACGTTTGTGCTTGCTTCTGAGACAATCCTGGCACCCTGGGGCCTGGTGTGGAAATCCAGCTCATGTTCGAGCCTGTTTAAGGGGCTTTTCCTTTCATCTTTGGGGGCCACATGCCAGTGACTGCTTTTAATGAAACCAAATCCTCCTTAGTTCTGTGTGATGTGGGGATTTGCTTCCCCAGGCTGGGTAGCGATTGGATACATTCTGTTTTCTTTATTTTCCAAGTGACCCCAGAATACATTGTGATTCTAAAACTGACCTACCAGGAGAAACAAAATAAACTCTTCCATTCCAGTTTCTTTTCTCTGAATGTATTAGGGAAGAGTCTGACTTGATAGACTATCATAAGGCTTGCTGGCTGCAGGGTGCTAATAACTAACCTAAATATAGTTATTGGTTACATATTCTGGGAAGAGCCTATGATGTATCCTGGACTATGAGTCCCTCTTCAGCCATTGGTGGTTCAGAAACTGGACATAGAAATAGAGAAAAATAAGGGGACCAATCTCCAGGTAAACATAACTATTAAGTCTTTTGGCTCCCAGAGGTTATATATTCTGTTTTCAATCCTCATTGATGAATTTATAACCTCAGAAACTGGGTGTCAGGATAAACATCCCTCGATTGGGTGCTTCTCTGGAATTGTTCTGGGGAGGAGGGGGGTTTACAATGAGGAAAGGTGAGGCTCCTGTATCATGCCTAGCCTTTGATGCTTCTCTTTTTCCCTCTGCTTTTCTCTTTGGGCCTCTGCAGCTGAAAAGTCTCTACCTGGTCTCACAGGAGAAGCCCACACTTTGTGACCCTGCCACCCCCACACTTATCCTCTGCAATCCAGTTTGACCACGAATCATTTTGGTCTCACTTTTTCTCTGTAGAGCCTGGGGCCACAGTATTCCCCGTTTGTGGCACTAACTTCTACAAGACCCATTTTAGTCAAAGACTTTGTGGGTAGTAGCTCTATGGCCAGGACTCTGGCCTGGCTCTTCTTGTTACTAGCTGTGTGACTTTGGGGAAAATCACTAACTTCCCTGTGGCTCAGCTTTCTTGTTTATGAAATGGGAATGGTAACAGCATCTACTTCTTATTCACCTGAGGATTGGATAAGGTAAGGCAGGTAGAGGACTTAGAACATTGCTAGCAATGTTTAAGCACCCCATGTGTTAACCACTTCTACCACTACTGCCATGCTGGTTTGTCCACCTGAGCAGAGGCCAGTAGACGGACTCTTTCCTCAGGGAAGATGGGCATTAGAATTCATTCATTCAAGGACTTAAAAATTGTCAAAAAATCTTGGCAAATATTCTTCATTTCTCATGCTCCCCCAAAAGAAACATAAAATCTTCAAGGAGAAGGTGAATGGAAGAATGTCCTACTTTGAGGACAGGGTCTCTGTGTCATCTGGATGCTCCTCACATTGAAGTCATCAAATCCTGACTTCCTGAGCTTTACTGTGACCAATCTTCTTGGCCCGTAAACTTTCATTCTACTCTGCCTTCCAAATGCTGGACTAACTTTCCAAAATCCTACTTGAACCCTACTCTTAGCCCTTTCTTCAGTTCCACCTCCCTTACTCTTCTGCAGCCAGACTGGTCGACTAGACTGGTCGGCCCTGCTCATCCCCACTTCTGTGCTTTGCTCTCTGTTATTCCTGTTACCTGGAGGGCCTGGCCTGGGTATCTATATCAACAGATCCACACATCCCCAACTAAGGCCCTACCTCTTAGGTGAAGCCTTCCCTGACGGCACCAGCTCATGGTTCTCTTTCTTGCCTTTCTGCCCCTGTAACCACAACCTTTCATTATTTTGGTGCTATCTGGGTTCTCCCTAAATTCATGAGACCAAACCACAGGTACACCTTCAGCAACGTCTAATCATTCCACCCAGTTTTCTTCTCTACTTAGGCCTCCTCCACACCCTTTCCCTCCTCCCTCTTCTTTACTAGGAACTCAGTCTCAGGTGTCCCAGAGAGGACAGGGAAAATGGTACCCCTCCCTCCTTTTCTATCTGCTCTCCTGCCTCTATGTTCCCTGACAGGCCAGCCCGCTCCTGGGCTCCAGACCTCAGCTCTGAGGCCTGCTCAAGAGCTGCACCACTGATTTCCCCCATATACGGATCATTTTTATTTTCACACAAACATACACTTGATGTTTCTTCCACCACTTTCTCTGCTTTCTTTGCTGGTAAATCAAGAAAAATCTGTCTATAAATGACTGTTTGTACTTCTTTACTGCACTTTAATTCGCCACCCACCTCCATTGGGCCCCAACCTATTAAACTCAAACTGCTCTTTTCAAGTTCACCGCTGACCTCAATACTGCACCTCTGTCTTCATCTTACCCAATTTCTTGCAAACATTACAGACATGGGTCATGCTCTCTCTTTTGAACACCTACATCTTTTGGCTTTCATGCTATCCCATCCTCTTGGTTTTCTTTCACCTGTTGTCCACTTCTTCTTCCTGAAATCCTTTGCTGGATTTTTCTTCTCTGATGGTATGTTAGTCGAGTTCTCCAGAGAATCCGAGCCAACAAGACATATACCTGTGTCTCTACAAGAGAAGATTTATTATGGGAATTGACTTATGTAGTTATGGAGGCTGAGAAGTTCCATGATATGTCATCTTAAAGCTGGAGAACCAGGGAAATCAGTGGCATAGCTAAGTCCTAGTCCAAAGGCCTGAGAATCAGGGAGCTGATGTTGTAATTCTGAGTCTGAGGCCAAAGGCCTGAAAATTTAGGGAACTGCTTGTTCAAGTCCCAGAATATGAAGGCCAGAGAACCCTCAGAATTCTGATGTCCAAGAAGGGAGGGGGCATATGAATAAATGGATGTCTCAGGAGATAGATAGACAGACAGACAGATGGAAGAACAATATCCATCATTTTTGTTCTATCTGGGCCTTTAGGCAATTGGATGGTACCCTCCTATATTGGGTGAGGATAGATCTTTTTTACTCAGTCCACCAATTCAAATGACAGTGTCTTCCAGAAACATCATCACAGACATACCAGAAATATGCCTTGCTAGCTGCCTGAGCATCCCTTAACCTAGTCAGGTTGACAGCTGAAAGTAAACATCATAGATAGGAATGTTAGAATGAACCAGGAGTGCTTCTCTTCCCAATTCATATGCTCTTTCTGGGTGATTCCATCCAGGCAAGCAGCTTTAACTATAAAGCTGATGACTTAAAATTTTGTATCTCTAGTCTTAAATTCTCCCTTCAGTCCTCTGTTCTTCTCTCCAAGGACCAACTTGACATTCCCACTTGGGTAATAGGCACCTCAAGCCTTACTGCACCTCTGCCTTCAAAGCAGAATGGAGTTGGCCCACTTCTTATCCTTGTCCCTCCTACCACCTCATCCCCACCATCATCATCTCTCTCCTTAATAAGGATGCCAAATTTCAGCTGAAGATTGGGAGGGAGGGATGACAAGAATCATATTCACAATGCATAGTGTCTGAAACCTGAATTGGGATGCTATCTGCTGTGGTCTGTGTATGTCCTCCCAGAAATTCACATGTTGAGATCTTAATCCCAATACTTTAGCATGTGACTGTATTTGGAAATAGGGTCTTCAAAGAAGTACTGAAGTAAAAATGAAGCCAATAGATCAAATGACTGGTGTCTTTTTAAGAAGAGGAGATGAAGTTAGAGACACATAGAGGAAAGACCACATGAATTCGAGGAGAAGACAGCCACCTTTATACCAAGGAGAGGGCCTAAGAAGAGAGTTCAACGTGGCCAATACTTTGTTTGTGGACTTATGGCTTCTAGGACGCTGAGGAAATACATTTCTGTTGTTGAAGCCATCTGGTCTGTGGTATTTTGTTATGGCAGCCCTAGCAAACTAAAACACTGTCAGAAGAAGGAAACATTTGAAACTGAGATAATCTCAGAGAAACCAAACTAAATGCTCACCAACTGGCTCAGTGGATGGTTCATTTCCAGACTTGAACTCTTACAGTGACTTCAGGATGGCAACCTTCCCTTCCCCAAGAGACCACTGACTATATCCCTATGGATGTGTAACATTTGTGAGGGAGCAGCCACCAACATTCTCCCCGGGATTTGAACCACCGACCTCACCAATAGGAGTGAGTCAGATGATAGCTGAGCATCCTTACTTGCATGCCCAGACTGTCAAGGTGTAATTAGCTGCGAGTTACAATAATGATGACGATGATGTGAGGTGCTCAAGGGCCTTTGGAACTTGAGACCTATAAAAGTACAACTTATTATTATTATTATTATCATCATCATCATTACTATAATCAGGTACAGATACCTGGATAAAAAACCATTTCTCACTAGTGTAACAATATAAGATCATAAAAGTATCTAAAAATCTTTATTTTTCTCCATTTAGAAATCTGACCAGTGGCGTCATTATCATAATAATTAAAGCATCTTAAAAATCCTGTCCAAGGCCTGCTAGGAGATTTTCACACTGCCCTTTTTTTTTTTCAAGGTACATGTTCTCACTGGCTCCTATGAAATGGCTCATGAGGACTGGGCCTTTGGCACTTTGTCTTGGAGACAAGACATTGGAGACATCTGTTTTTGGAAAAAGGAAATCATCTATAAAATATAATCTGCCTATAATGGTACACCTACCAACAATGAGCAAGTTCCAGAAGATGTGGGGTTTGAGCCATGCGTGTTATACCTGGAGAACATGCTGTATGAGTAAAGAAAATTTTATTACTTAGAAAATGTAGTAAAATTTGAAGCCAATTTGAAGGGCGTGTGTAACAGGTGGGGCAGATGCTCTAAGAGGCCACGAAGCTGTTTGTAAGCTGTCTTCATAAGGGCAAGGAGATCCTAAAACCATGAGACTTTTTCTTTTCTTTCTTTCATTTCTTCTTTTTTCCTTTCCTATCACCTTTCTTTCTCTTTGTTCCCTTTTCTCCCTGCCCCACCCCCACCCCACCCCTTTAACTGATTTACAAGGGTTTAAAGAAATCCAGAAGTGATGTCTCTCCATAAGCATCCTTCCATCTGGTTGTCCTGCCCCAGGGTTGGGAACTGAGGAAATCAAGCCGCCAAACTCAAAAATGAAGTAATGCTGTCCCTCTCCTCTCCTCCCTTCCTCTTCTCTTTTCTTCAGTCCTATTGAGTTTTTTTTTTCATAAACCCAAGGAGGAATAGAACAAAACAGATTGCAGAAGAATATTTCAGAGCTTACAGCAGATTCTGAAGAAGTATGGAAATTCTGAAACGTCTTAATCAATATCCAACTGGTGGCTTCAGAACCCAGAAGCTTGTGAAGAGCATGAACTAGAAATGGGAACAGTTCAGTTACAAAAAGTTCCAAGAGCCTCACAGACAGTGTAGTTGGAGACAATCCACACACTCACACACCTGCAGAAAGCAAGCAGAGTTAATGAAGTCTATTGGTTTGACTAATGGAGAGGGGAAATGGGAGTCTGTCCATTGTCAAGCTTTATTAAAACTTTCTTTCATTTCTCTGATCTTCAGTGTCCTCATCTATAATGAAGGCCTAACATGTCCATTATGTGGGTACAATTCACAAATCAATAGGAAATAAGTACCACCCCATACTCATAATATTCCATTAAACCGATCCTGAAAACCTGCAAAGCAACAGAAAACTTACTGAAATCACTAAAGCAAGTGAATTAGATGAGGGATCAAGTTTACTGCTGGAGATGTAATATCATATAGAACCTAAGAAACTCAATGTTTGGTGGAAGTTCAACGTTTTTCCTACTGATGACGAACTGGTTGGTATGTAGACACCTGAGCCTTGATTCATGAACTTCCTTGAGTGTTTCGTTGTCCCAAGTTTAGTCTCCGTGGCCTCTGGTTTTTGAGGTCTGGATCAGCTGGCCCCACCTTCCCTCTCTTAATTTCTCACCACTCCATAATACGCATCTCCGACTTGAGTCTCCCAATGTTTTCTCTCCAAGTCCTCTTCCTGCCTCCTTGTTCTCATCTCTGTACTCTCGTTCATATTGTTTGCTTTTTCTGAAATCAGCATAGTGTCCTCATCAGTATCTCTAGCCATTCATTCATTCATATCTTGACTTTAGGAAGTATGTGTCAGATGTTGTACAAGTTTCCTTGGGGACATGAAAGACTTAGGCAGAGTCACTTGGTTCTTGACTCCTGAGACCTTTTCTATCTAGAGGGGTGGGATGGGGAATAGACACTCATCTCACACTAAAACAAGTCAATAAGTGCTGTGACAATGGAACATGCATACCCCATATCACTGTCAAGTCCCTTCCTACCATTACTGGGACATCCAATGGTCCCCAATGTTGTCACATCCAAGCTTAGTCAGTTAATATGGTATCTCCTTCTTATTATTCTTTTTGTTCTGGCTTTGTCATGGCCAATGGTTGGGCTTCAGCCTCTGGGATCTGCTGCTTGTGCTGATGGACACTACTCTTCTCTAGATGCCCTCTCTGATCCTGTCTCCTTTGACCCTATCTGCTGCCTCAAATATAGACTTCTTGTGTGCAAATGCCACATTAAGTACACTGATGGAGGGACCCAAGGAGAGTTGTCCCCCAATATCTTGCAGAGGTTTAAAAGGAGTAGGGCTATTGGTTTTTACTCGCAAGTCCATTTGGGGGCTAGGTTAGGACATCCCACCTTGCCTGGCAACTCCTCCTTCAATGAAGACTCCATCTTCCCTTAGAAGAAGTTCTGACCCAGGAAGTTCCTTCCCCACTTACTCATCAGACATCTTTGAACACATCTTATTTCCAGCAGTGGACTCAGCCTGGGCATGGTCCAAATCTCCTGTTTACTTTTGTTATTTTCCAAGTACTATGTAGAGTAAAAGCATTTCAGGCAAGAATGGAGGGGAATGTAAGAGGAGGTGACAGAGAAGATTTAGAAGAATGATTCACTAGATGGTGGATGGGGAACATCAACTTGGGCAGAAGGAGCATATGCTCAAAGCCAACAAGTTCTGGAAGACCATGAGATGAAGCAGCCTCTGGATGTGGCACAGGCTGAGTTTTAGGAAAAGGAAGGAACTGTGTGTGAACGGTTAGGTTGAAATCAGATTTTTAAGGCCCCTTTAGATCATTATAAAGTATTTGGACTTTGCAGCTGGGGCCACATGGCCAGTCAATGCATATTATTTGAATTTAAAATGTTTGATTTTGTGTATGATTTAGGTTTTATTACACATTCAGATTCTTTCTTGATGTAGCTTCCTTCTCTTCAATATGTTTCTTTGAACATGTGAGTTTAATTTTTTCAACACTAAGTAGTAATAACCTATAGAGGAAAAGTGGACTTTGCTTAATATACTACTGTGTACCTGGATTTTCCAATGGAAGAAGAGAATCTCCTCATCCCCCAATTTTAAAATTCTGTAGAAGAAAAATGACCAAAACCAGAATATTAGCCATGGGTGGAAATGCCATAAAAACGGAGTCACTTCCAAGTTCTTTCAAGTGGTACGACCAAGACTCTCCATCTTCATCTTGATGATACCCACACATTTGTCTCATCTCCATATGTCAGACCACACAAAAGGAGGTAGACAGTTTAGTCAAGTGTTAGAATGCAGTAGCCATTTCAATCCTTTCTCCATTCACTAATTATGATGTTCTTGAGGGTAGGAGGTCAGGCCTTCACTTCTTCTGTTACTTCCATATGAACCAACATAATGTTCTGTACCTTGTGGGTACTTGGATAAGACTCACTGAAACCAGGGAGGTAAATGGTGGGACAAAGAAGTGACCTGGAATAGTAAAAGATGCAGGAGCTTTGGAGTTAGTGAGGTCTAGATGTGAAGCACTTCGCTGGCTACTGGCTATGTGGTCTTGAGAAATGAATTATTCTCTCTCAGTATCCTTAACTGAAAAGTGGATGTCATAATATCTGGCGTATAGACCTTATGGGAGTGTTTGATAGAATAACCTGTGAGCACCAGACGGCTTAAAAATCAACATCACACAAAAAATCAGAAACATCACAATGAGCCATAGAAACGAGAACAGTGTTGTTGTTGTCCCCTTCTCAAAAAAAAAAAAAAAATGCTACCTGTGTCATCTGTAAAACAGAATCTAGACAATCGCGACTTATTCAGCACTCTGTCTTGTTTCCATGTGTTGTACAGAGCAATTTCTTCTTCCACCTTTCCCCTCAGTACTGAGTAATCCTATTGGACTCTACCATGCCCTTGTGCTCATCCCAATCCAGGCACATTCCTGCACTGCTTTTGAGAACGCCGATCTGGAAGGGAGGGCATCATGCAGCCCTGATTATCCCTGCAGCAGACGTTCATGGTCTGCCCAAGCAGCGCCAGTCATTTCTGTCTGAGGTCTCGTCTTTCAACGTGAACAACGGGACCTGCTTATTGAACCCTCTCCATGTTTGTGGGAGGGGCAGGTGAAGCCTGGGAAGAATCTTAGGAACCATCCTGGGACTCAGTGGTCCCCCATGAGAGGAGCGAATATTAGGATTTGTAACTTTTCTGTCCTGATTAGGGACTGATTTTATAAGTTTGCTCCTTAAATAGACGTGAAGGGGGCAGAACTGAAGCGCAACTCAGTTCTGGAATCTGGGATTCAGGTCTTAGGACTTCTGTGGCCAGTTCTTCCTACTTTCTGGCATTGCTCCATACTCTCTAAGAGACTGGGGCTCCAGCTGTCCCAGAGGACCTTTCCTAGCTGAAGACCTAAGATGAGCTAGTTCAGACTGAAGAATTTGTGTGATTTAGTGCTTTGCCCTTGCCAGAGGGCATGGCAGCCACCCGAATTCCATTTTCACAAATATTTGTCAATCCTCTATATTACTCAAGTAGGTGCTGGATATGTAAAAATAGGAACAAAGCACAAGGTTCTGACACTGTTGTCCAAGAGTATAGTGGAAGAAAATGGGTCTATGAAAATAATTTCAAAACTATGCTTAAAAAGTGTGTGTGTGTGTGTGTGTGTGTGTGTGTGTGTGTGTGTGTGGTGTGTATACCTGTGTACATGTATGCTTTAAAAGAAAACAAAAAGACCTTGATTCCGAGTTTTGGAAGTCCTAGGGAGAAATTCTGATATATGACAAGCAGAACTGAATCTCTGAGAGTGGAACCTTGGGAACTCTGAAGGCAGAAACTGGGCCACCTCTTTGACCCTGTGTGGGAGCATTGGATATATTGGCAAGCCCAGTATTTCCCCATTCTGCACTGAGCTCATAAAAGCCAGTATCTGCCTGCCTCTCCCTCACCACACTGGTAGAGAAAGCTTCCTGGGGACACAGGTCACCTTCACAGGTGGGCAAGGAGCCATCTGCTGCAACACCCACATGAACTCTTTGGGCCTGTGCAGAGTTGTGGATTCCAGGTCGAAGGAGAACTTGGGCAAGTCAGCACCTGAGTTCTACTCTGGAAAAGAGCTTAGGAGACCTTTCAGAGCTTAGTTTCCTGTTCTTGAGCTAGATCGTACCTACCCTGTCAGCTATGTTGATAAAGATGGGATTGTGAAGGTGTGAGCAATTAGAAAAATACCACTAGTGCCGTATAACATTTCATTAATAATTGATCAGTATTTATTGAGTGTCTGCTGTGCATCCAGACTTTGCCAACTAGAACCCATTCACCCCATAGATTCCTAACAACAAAGTGTTTTTTTCTAACCCATCTGGTATAGAGAAATGGTCAGCGTGGGGTACAAATGGTAAAGAAGACATTGGCGGCTGTAGTTCTGTCACTGATCTGCTGTGTGGTCTTGAGCAATGGTCTTCATTTTTTGAGCCTCAGTTTTCCAATTTGCAAAATAAAAATTTTCACTGATCTCTCTTGATCTGTCTTTCTCCTAGCTTCAATTACAGCTTTTCTTCTGGTTGTTATATTAGAACAGGCTCACTTAAACAATGCACATTAAAACAGAGGAATCTATACATATTAACAACTTAATGTGTCGATTCTTTGGGGAATTGCTTAACCCTTGAGGGTCTGATACTCTAGCAGTTGAAATTCGGTTAAGAACAGTAGACTGATGTGGAATTATTCGGAAGCCTGGAATCATAGGGCTGGCCTTGCTGCCATCTTCTCTTTGAAGAAGCCCATTAAAGGTATCAGGCGGACAGAAAGTCACCATAATGTGGCTATGGCCTGATATTACTGCGAATCGACGATTGGCTTTTCCTAAAAGGAGGCCAGTAGCAAAAATCCTTATATTTGTATTCACCTTTATTCTCCAAAAAATGCTCTCATATACATTATCTCATGGACCCTTCTAACAAGTCTAGGAGTAGTCAAAACATTATAAATGTCACTTAGTGTTAGAAAGAAAGAAGAGAGTGTCCAGAAAGATGAGTGACTAGCTTGACACCATGGAGTAAGAGTGGCACAGCTGGAACCAGAATGTCATTCCTGGTCTGGACCTCCTTGTGCCACCCTTAGCCTGGGAGAAAAAAGTATGGCCCATACTTGGGATTTGATATAATTGTGCATGGCTTAGAATAAGGATGATCCCTTTTAAAAAGCTGTTCATTGCCATTTTATAGGTGCTCAATAAATAAGGCTGCCATAGCTGTGGCTGAGGAAAACTCTGGAGCAGACCCAAGGGTGAACGTGCTGGCTGCTCCGCTTTCCTTCTTGGCTTTTCCTTGCCATCTCTTGACTTTGCCTAAAAGTAAAGCAGGGAGGAAATTCTCTCCTTAGGATTAATCTCAGCTTGATTCTCTAAAACTTGAGTCACATAATTTAGGAGACTTGGCATTCCGTTTACAAAAAGGAGGTCCAAATAGCCAGCAAATACATGTCCACCATACATGACACACACTTTGTCACCAAGGCTGGTGCTACAAAGATACAGAAGGGAGAGCTTTATTCCCCTCATGTGGCATTAGGATCTCTTGGTGAAGACAAGCTACGTTCATGCTGATTTCAATGAGTAGTGAATAGAAAACTATGTGAAACTATGCAGCATTAGTAATAAATATGGAAACAAAGCCTATTTATAACACACACTGAATTATGTGTAGTGCATGTGTGTTTGTGGGATGTCACATTTCCCTCATGATTCTTTTCCACTGGTCCTCATACTTCCTTGGGGTGGGGTGAGGTCTTGGGTATCCAGGGTCCCTCTCCTTGTGTAGATGTCCTGAGTATTATAGGGCCTCCTTTCTATTCTCCAGTGCTGACTCACACTTTAAGGGGACTCATGAATGTAGGGTGAATATACTAGCCCACCTACCATATGTATCTTCATTTACATCCCCTGCAAACTCTACCCCATGGCCGACCCCTGGGACTAGGGACATGCTCATCAATGGCACAGTCTACCCTCAGGAAGTGAATGGCCTTGAAAACAGAATCAGGGATCTGGGGGCAGGACATTTTTTTGTTTTGTTTTTTGTTTTTTTTGTCCTGAATGTCCGCATGGAAGCACAAGTCAGTGAGGTATAGAGCTGGGCAGCCTAGATGGGGTCCCAGTCTTGGGGTCTTTGTCCTATGGGAGGGTAGTGCCAATTACAATAAATTGTAGTGTCATCCATTTATGCCTGCAGCATTCCCTGTGCTGCCCTGAAGAACCCCCACAGATTCTCACGGTGATATCACCCCTACTGATTTATTCCACTAGAGCTCTGAAAGTTGAGGTAGAGGGACAGCCTGAGAATTCAGCCTTTGTAGGTTGGGAGAATTCAGACAACCAAGCACTCTGTACACTACCTATGAAAAGTCATGATACGAATAAGAGAGAAAATCAAGCAGAGACCACATATGTTGAGGTTTTAGTATTTCTTTCTTATTTTTAGAGTTGTTCTATGAAGTGAGTTGAGTTCATGGAAAATTCTTCAGCCACAGGACAGTCCTGGAAAAACCTATGCTGGCCCTAGTGGGCATTCCACTTCTAAAAAATTTAATTCACCATGTCTAGACAGTTAACTTGAAAGTAACCATCTTATTTCATAAGAACCAAGCTCCAAATCTATTTATGTTTTTTATTACCTCACATATATCCTAAGGCTTAAAAAATCAGTGAGGGAGGTCAACATTATTTAAAAATGATCATAGGTATGGAAATCATAATAATTGTAGGTCTATCTTTAGCTGGAGAATGTGTGGATTATACTGGAGTTTGGCTCCTTCTGAACTAGTCTTATGTGAAATGTCCAATAGAGGCATTCCATCTACAATCTACTTGCCCACTCATTTTCTTCTTCAACCTCTAGTCTTAGTTTTTTTATCTGGGTTTATATTGAAGCTAAAGTAGTTTGCAAGGTTTTTTTTTTTAATTTGCATATTGGTATTGGACAAAGGGCTCCTCCTATGGGGCTCTTCTAAGTGTGATAAAAGACAAGGCTGAAGTCTGCTTTGGGGAGGAAGGGAATGAGGATCACCATGTATCTGGGGCAGTACTACTTACTAAGTGCCAGGAGGGTGCATCTCCCAGTGTCAGTACAGGGACTCTAGCTTTAATCTTAAACTCTGAGGACTTGAGAAATGTGTTCATCCTACTCATTGTGTTTACTATTACCAACACAGAGACCAAGGCCGATAGCATAATTTTAAATTTAGATGGCTTTCTTGTTGCTTTTGTGTATAGTTGGCAGAAACGATATTGTTGGTTAGTTGGTAAACCACACTTAACATATTAAGAGTTTCCTAAATGGCCTATGACGTACCAATTCTTTAAAGATGAAACTAAATAAATGACTTAAGTTCACAGTGAGCTTGCTTTTTCAAAAATCTCTTTTAAAAATATAGCCAATTCCTCATCCACTAAAAATATATGTATATTTCTTATTCTAAAAAAGGTGAATCATGCCTCCTCTGTAGTATTCTACTAGCTTTTACACAATTGATATTTCCTCTCTTCTTTTGTGTGTGTATATTGGTGTGTGGGTATATGAGTACATGCATGTGCATATGTGATTATATGCATTTTGGGGTTAAAATGAAAATGTAATCATTAAACCATATTTTAACCTTGAATTCAGTTTTGATTTCTGAATTGAAAAAATGTCTAAGTAATGAATCTTCATATTAGGTATAAGAATTACTGTATTTTTTAATGTGCAAATCACATATGTTAGTGGAGAGTCATCTTTTTACAGAGAAAGGAGATTAGGTGTTGGATTCAGAAGCATTGAGTTTAACTCCAGTTCTTTTATCTTTTCTGTGGCCTTGGGTGAGTTGTTCAACCTTCTTGAACGTTGGATTCTTCGGTTGCAAAGTAGAACTAATAAGATCCCTATTACTAAGTTAACGCAGGCTTCTGTAAAGCAAATACAAACAATGTGAGGTTGACCTGAATGTTAATGTTGAGGGGGCTCTGGCTTCCAGAATCTGGGGTTATCTTTATATAGGTGGTCCCAGGCAGAATGAGCATTTTCTACTTCAGGGAGCTACAGTGACCCACCATGTCCTTTCCTTTTTAAAAGGGGGATTCTCATTCTAGAGGGAAATCGTTCATTATTCAAGTTGTTTAAGAAGATTCAGAAAATGAAAACAATTACAAGGCTACAAAAAAAGTTAAAAAAATATTTACTTAAAGTTTTAGAAAATTTCTTTGTGATCTCATATATTGCTATGGTTTGGATATGTGGTGTCCACCAAAAGCTCATGTGTGAGACAGTGCAAGAGCATCCAGAGGTGAAATGATTTAATTATGAGAGCCATAACCGAATAAGTGGATTAATCCACTCATATGGATTAACTGTTAACTATAGGCAGGTAGGGTATGATTGGTGGAGGTAGGTCAGTGGAGGTGTGCCTTTGGATATATATTTTGTCCCTAGTGAATGGAGTTCTCTCTCTGCTTCCTATTTCCATGTCCTGAGTTGTTTTCTTCCACTATACCCTTCTACCATTATATTCTTTCTCACCTTGGGCTCAGAGATATAGAATGGCTGATGATGAACTGAAACCTCTGAAGCTATGAACCAAAATAAACTTTTTCTCCTCTACTTTTAGTCAAGTGATGCAAAGTTGACTCAAACACATAGTTGAACTAAACACCTAGCTAAAAGCTACCAGCAATACCCATGCCACTGCCTGAATGCTGTGCTGCTTTGAAATTTCCTTTGCTGGAGTAATTAGTCCATCACTTTTAAATTCAGCCTCAAAAAAAAAAAAAATCTCAGAACATGGGTGAAAAGTAGATAACTTCTTTGCTAGAGTGTAACATGGATGGCCTGTATTCCAATTCCTAATAGGGCCCTCTTTCCCTTCTGAAACCTTATGAGCACAGTCTTTACTGTCTGCATTTCTATTGACATTCTGGTCTTCTGAGTGCCTGCCAGAATTAATTTTCACTTAATGACATTCTAAGCCTTCCCTAGTCTGCATCTCCAACCTTTTTCAAACTTCTCCCACACACTACTTCCAAATTCTTCTAAACCATCTGGTCAGGTATGTCAGGGCTATGGCTCATCTCCTGGTACCAAGTTCTGTGTTACTTTTTCTAACTGTGACCGAAACACCTGAGAACAACTTAGAGGAGGAAATGTTTATTTTGGGATCACAGTTTCAGGAATCTCAGTACATAGTTGGCCAAATACATTGATCTGGGGCCTAAAGTAAGGTGGAACATCATAGTGGAAGGGCAATGGTGGAGAAAAGCTGCTTTGTTCATGGCATCCAGGAAGGAGAGAGAGAGAGAGAGAGAGAGAGAGAGAGAGAGAGAGAGAGAGAGAGAGAGAGAGAGAAGGGCCAGAGACACATATAGCCCAAAGGACAAGCCCCCAAGTGACTTACCTTCTCCAATCATGCCCCATCTGCTTGTAGTTACCACCCAGGAGTGCATTCAAATTATTAATCCATTAAGTGATTTAATCTACTAATGAGGTTATAGCTCTTGGCATCGTCTAAAAACTCCGCCTCTGAACCTTTATGCATTGGGGATCAGGCTTTCAAAACATGAGCTTTTGGGGAGACATTTCTATATTACATGATAAATATAATTTTTAAATGAAAATTCATTTTAATTTTACATAAATATTTTATATACCCGCATGTATAAGTACACATATATAACACATTGAGTTGTGATAGCAAATGTTTTTCTTTTAGGATATGGCACAAAATGTTTGATCATCATGACTTTACAAGGCCAAGTAGCAATTACAAAATTCACAAACCACAAAGTGATTTTATGACAACACACACACACACATGCACGCGCACACACACACACACACACACACACACATACACAAGCACACACACACGTAACAGCTTTCCTGCAGTGCCACACACACTCCTGGCATCTCAGGCTGCAGATATGAATAAGGCTAATTGTGACCATGTGGTCCTCTGATAAATCCAACGCAACGGAGCAAGTCAGAATAGGGCTCTGTCCCAGGGCTCAAGGCCTAAATGAATATTGGCATCTGCCACTGAGATGCAAATTGCCATGTAAAGAGGGGGATGGCATTCTTGAGGCCCATTCCTGATTATCCTAAAGACAGAAAAAGGAGCCGAGGAAAAAGGAAGGATTTTAGGGAAAAGTGAAGATATCAAACACTATTGCCCTTAACATATGAGCCCTGAGCAAACTGTGGAAGTAGATAACGAGGGACAAAGAAAAAATATTCCCTTGCAGTCAGTGGTATTGTTTCCTGCAAATTTCTAGATGAGGCATTAACGCCAGGATCTGTCTCCCTAAATGCTACCGTATGGGACCTTGCGAACGTGGCTGGTGGAAGCTGCTGATGCCATAATTAAGCTGACAAGGTATCTACACTGAGAGAGGAGACGGGATGCTTAGCCTGGTCCAATGGGGTATGTCGATGAATAATGGGATGAAGCTAAGAGAAGGTAAAATTGGGCTGAATATCAAAGAAAAAAAAAATTACCTAACAGAAAGGTCTATTAAATTGTGGAGTGGTCCCTCCAGGGGGACCGTGGCAGGGCCGGTGTGCGGGAATCATTTACAAGTCGGCTGCCGAAAGCCCCTGAGAGTATGCTGTGGGGAACAGGACTGAGTTGACAAGAGAGTGGACATGATGACCTCGAAGGTCTTTTCCATCTTTAGTGTCTACGATTTTGTGATTGTCCGCCTTTCACTGAAGCGCTCCAGCTCCCTTACTCTCTGGGGCCTGAAACACACGAAATAATTGTTAGGAAGATGCACAGCGATGAAATATTTTTGAGGAACCATCCATTCCTGGCCATCTTTTTCCATTCAAAACTGGTTGAAGAGAAGTGAGCAGGATAACAGAAGCAGGGAAGAAATTGGAGTTTATGGTTCTCAAAGTTGATTATCATTATTTGTATTTATTCTTTCAAAATATTTCATCAAATGGAACACTATTCTTAATGGCTGAATTTAAAATAGAAAGGCAGTTTGTTTGGGACTCTCCCATACTAAACATGGTTAGAAGTCCTGTACATGTGCATTTCTGTGTTTCAGAATTATTCAGGCAATAAATTACTCAGGATGTCAACCTTATGCTGAAACAGAAATGACCTACTTTGTGAGGATCTCTTGTATTGGAAATTTAAACTTCTGCCTTTTCTTCAATGGGGAATAGGAGAACGTGAGTTAAGATGGTGAAGTTCCGAGCTTTGTAACCATGATCACAAGCCCATTGTTCTGAGGGCTTCATGTGCGTGAATTCACTTAATTTCTTGTAGTGACCCAGAGGGTAGGTGTATTTATTGCAGCTGAGGAAACCAAGGCAAAAGAGGTTAAAAATTGTGCTCAAGCTCACAAAACTGGAAAAATACAGAGTGTGAATTTGATCAGGAAGTCTGAGTCCAGCACCTGTTCTCCTAGTCATTATTATTCTATTGCCTTTCTAAGTGGAGTTTCTTACTCCCTTTAAGAATAATAATAAGGGCAGGGATTTTCATCTGTTTTATTCACTGACGAAATTTTGGAGCCTCAAACAGTTCCTAGAACATAACAGGAACTTTAAGAAATATCGGCTAAAAGAATGAATGGAAGTTGGTATTGGAAATTCTGAATTTTTCAATGCCAAAATCATTGACCACAAATTTGCTCTTTCAAACAAAAAAGGCAACTCTTTGTCTCTCTTAACTTCTGATCATCTCAACAAGCTCTTTGCTTCAAAAGGTTTTTCTCTAGCAGATGTCCTTGATCTCTTAAAATAAGTTACTTGAATTTAATATAGGATCAGAAACTACCCTGACACAGAAAATGTCACACTTTATTGTAAGTAATTGTTTAGTTGTTCTCTGGCTCCATTCAAATTCTACAAGGGCAGGGTCTGAGTTTTTCTTGTCCCTTAACTATAGACTCAGCACTGAATTGGGCACCGAGAGCTCTGTTGGTGGATAGTTAGTGAGTGAATGATTAAAAGAGAGCATGCTTTTTAACTTACATCTCCACTTCGTATTTATATAGAACTTTCTCATTCTATATGTGAGCCGTTTCAGCACAACAAATCACAACATAAAACCTGTTGACTTAACCAACTATATATATTTAAAACTCCTACAATTCCTTGGCGGTCTGGTTCAGTCTTCCTTGAGGTTAGAGTCAAATGTTAGCTGGGCTACCATCAGCAGCAGGCTCGACTGAGACTGGAAGATCCACTTCAATATGTTGTTTCCTTAGCCAAGCAGAAGCATTTTCATTCAATGGGATTTGTTTGTCCATTCTTGATTTTGTCCGCTGACCTCTTTGAGTCTTATCCAGGAAATCATTGCTTGTCTCAATTGGTTGAAGTATTTATGTTTTCTTCTAGGAGTTTCAAAGTTTCAGGTCTTTCATTAAGGTCGTTGATTCAGTTTGAGTTGATTTTTTTTATAGGGGAAGGGAGAGGAATCTAGTTTCAATCTTCTACATGTGGCTCTCCAGTCTCCCTAGTGCAATTTGTTGAAGAGACTGTCCTTTCTCTAGTGTATATTTTTGTTCCCTTTGTCAAAGATGAGTTTTGGTAACTTTTGGAGATACACGTATTAGTTGATGAGAAATATACATTTGGATAAAACGTATGTGTTGGGTATACTCAGCATGTTAGCCTGTAAGCTTCTTGAAGGAGAGGTGGACAACTGTGTCTTCAATACCAAGCCTGAGCTCTAGCCCATGGGAACTTTCAATGAAAATTTATTAAACAAATAAGCGATTATGGCAAAATATCCACAGTTACAGTATCTCATGAAGGTTTTTTGCATATAAAAAGTTGGCATATTATTTTTAGGATACATTTGATCTTCATCTTATAACTAGGAGCTTTAACTTCCCACTGAACTTTATATTACTAGACTCTCCAAAACTTATTTAGATTTCAGTACTGGCCCCATACAACGTGTTTTGAAATTTTTCATCCCAGATGGGTTATGAGGCTGAAAACCTGACAGATGTTTAATGAAAAACAAAGAAAAAGGTAAAAAGTAAAATCTGATATTAAGAATGGGTAAAGCAGCTGCTTTTTTGAACATGTATGTAAATAGCATGGAGTTTTTTTCCTCCTTCATTAATTAACCAAATTGATATTCTTAGTCTGAATATGAGGGGTGGTCAATGGATTAATTTTGGTTTAATTTACATAAATTTATGCAGGATGTTTCTTTTAACTAAACTTCATGAACTTTCTGATGTTCTGTACTTTCTTATTTTCTGTTTCCACTTCTAGAATTTAAACACCACCAGGGCTAGCTCTGTATCAGTTTTATTCTCTACTACATATGCTTACTATATCCATCTCATTTATTGAAGATATAGGA
Organism: Urocitellus parryii; assembly: GCF_045843805.1. Lineage (NCBI taxonomy): Eukaryota > Metazoa > Chordata > Mammalia > Rodentia > Sciuridae > Urocitellus > Urocitellus parryii. The sequence continues at coordinate 80,198,824 of NC_135542.1, read as the reverse complement.
CATGTTTAAAAAAAAAACATTGTTGAATGAATGAACTGAGATGAGGCTCAGAATCTTTGCCAATCTTACATTCTAGGTAGTTGCCAACAATAAATTGAAGTTAGTTGTCTAGTAACCTGTTTGTAATCCTATCCTCTTGAGAGTGGGTGTAATCCAGGACTTGTGTCTACTAGTAGACTATGGCAAAGGTGATGGAATGGGTGTGATTACATGTACACAATTCCATTACTTAATATTGGACTACCTGTCTTGCAAAGTCCTTCCTTGCTGACCTTGAAGAAATAAGCCCCATGTTGGGAGATGCCTATGGAAAGGACCAGTAGGCAAGAGACTAAGAGTGACATCTCACTGATAGCCAGGTAGGGTCTTTAGTGTAACAATCCTAAGTCTCAGGAGCTGGATTCTATAAACAACCCTGTGTGCTTGGAAGTGGATCCTGCAGTCAAGCTTCAGATGAGTCTCTCATCCTAACAGAGGATCCAGCTAAGCCATGCCTGGATTCCTGAGCCACAGAAATCGTAAGGAGGGAAATGTAGGTTGTTTTAAGCTGTAGTTGTATTTTCTTATCTAGCACTAGGTAAGTTAGAGTTACTTAAATTTGAACTTAAATGAATTAGTTTACCACCCATCATCTAGATGTACTTTATTCCTTTGGACAATCCCAAAAGAGCACTCTAAATCAGGTTGGGGTTATTCTAACTTCACCACTATGATCTAGGAGAATATAAAGTTCTTTTGAAAGTGAAAAAGTTTAGTTTTGGCTTGTGTTCTGCTGACTGCATAGGGCAATAGTGTTCAGGTCTTTTATAATTTTATTCATGAATGTCAGGGATCTCCCCACCTTCTGTCTGTTAGTTGCCAACATTTAGACTAAGTCAGAATAGTGGTTGGGAGTGGAATCAGAGTGAGAGCATATCTAAGTCTCTCTGTTTACATCCAAAATTGGTTTCTCAACATTTCGACTGAAAAATTGGTTACTTAAATTCTATTTTACCAATCCAGCAGTAGGTAACAAAAATGCCACTCTTTAAACAGTTGTTTTCGTTTAAAATGTTTTATTTGTATAGGCCGTGTGTGTTAGAAAGGGTTGACAAGACCTCTTAAAAACATAAAGGCAGTCAACTAGATTTTTATGAATCTCAATGATCTTACTGATTTTTATCAGTAAATTTTGTGGGTTTGACAGTTGCTTTGTGCAGCGAAATTATGCCTTTGTATTCCAATGCCAAAGATAAATAAAATAGATTATGTGTAATTTTGCATTGTCCTTGTCCTATTTTTCTGTTTTCATGAGTAACTGATGATATCAATATCTTTTACTGTGCAAAATCATTGCTTTTTAGTAAAATTGGCTTTATATCAAATCTCATTTTTTTCCAAGTGATTCTATACAATGTTACTTGTACAGCCATAAAAAAGTCATCACATAATAAGTTGAAAATGTTATATGAAAATGATGTTTACTTGGTGGCCAGGCAGGTCTGTGGGTTCCTTGAGATGCATGGAGTAGGCTTTTGCAATTATTTTTGAACTATAAGAAACTTGGCAGCAGTTTTTTTTATCACCTCCTTCATCTCTACCTACTCTAGATGAAAGAACACATTATATTTTGGAGAATGTCCTTTTTCTATATTCAAAGCACTCAGAATTTCTCTCTTCTTAGGTTTTTGGGTGCCAGTTCTATTTCCAATGCCTCAGAGAGCTAGCCTGCAGCACCCGATCCTACCATTAGGGGCTGCTCTCTGACATACGACAGACTGCAGGGACTCCTCTCTGACCCCTGGAGACAGTTGAGGGCACAGAGATAACTTGCACTTTTTAAATTTTGCACATTATGCTTTGGATAAGTTTCCATTTGAAGAAATATTTACTCTTATAAACAAAGCAGAAGTCACTGCTTTTGCCTGAAAATTGTCCAAGAATGTCACTTGAGATTTTATAGAGAAATAGTGAACAAGTCTGTATGCTGAAAGGCTTCACTTTTACAGAATAACAACAATAACAACCTTCCTCCTCTTCCTTCTCCTCCTCCTCCTCCTCTTCTTCTCCCCCTCTTCCTTCTCTTCCTCCTCCTTCTTCTCTCCCTTCCCTAAAAAAGAGCAAAACAATATTTCATACAAGGAAATATATCAAGTATTCAAAATTAATAACTTGGGAAGTATCTTTGAAAGAAACATTTTTATTGTTCAAATTTTAAGTCTCTTTGTTCTGATTAAGCTAAAAATTGCCCCTCCATTCTGGCTTCACCTGTAATGGCATCAATTTTCCAGGCACAACTAAACTTTTTGGAAGAAGTAGAAGTATTATTATTATTTTTACAAGGTAGGAGAAAGAATTCTACAGAACAAAAAGACTTTTGCTGAAAGAGTGGTATTTCTAAACTTTATGATTCTGTATTAAACTATGGATTAACAGTTTCAGCAGTAGCATTACTATTATTATTGCTTTTTTTTTTGGTCACATACACAATAGTTGGGAGGCAATAATTAAATGCTGAAATAGTCTCGTGTTGCATGCAAACATGAGAAAGGATGTCAGAGTGTCTCAGAAGCAATGTTTTGTGACAATGAGCAGCCAGCAGTCTTCAGCAGAAGCTGTGGGACTTATAGGTTGTAACTCTGGGTGTTCTGCTAAGGCTACTGTCCATCCATTTCAGTTCCTGGAAAGCTATCTGGTCAGAGGAACATAAGAGATAACCCAGGGTGAGGGGAAGAGTATAATAAAAATAATAAAACCCACAGAGCTGATCATATTTCAGCACAGTGATCCTTATATTCATGTATAAAGTTATCTTTATAGATGTGTTTCTCCTCCTTGATTCTTTATTTTTTCTTTCTTTATAAAAAATATTTGCTGATTTCAGAAAATTGTTTCCTGTGAATGAAACTCTTTACTTTAGGGTTGATATGTTGTGACTTATGAAAATTTGAAATACCTGTTATGGATCCGCTCTCACTCTGAGCCTGGGCTGTAGTTGTCAGGTGATGATTGAAGTTGTAAATCAGTGTTCGTGGATCTGGAATTTCCTATAGTGAAGCAAATCGCTACAAACATCAGCTTTAAGAATAAAATAAAATGAAACAAGCAGTAATAATAATAAAAAAAACCCTTGACAGGCAAATTTGGTGTTATACGTTATGCATTTCTTTTCAGTCTCTCAAACTTTCTGAACACTATAATTTGTTTGTACTTCTGCATCACTATCATCAAAGATATAGAACTTTATTAGCTCTTCTCTCTCAGAAAGGTCTCTTTAAAAAAAAAAAAAACATACAGGAATGCATGAAAGTTCAGCCACTTGCATCTGTGTAGAATCACTCTTCCTGGCCAAAGTTATGTATTTCTTTGCTTTGGTTTAAGGAAAAAAAAAAGGAGACAATAATATAAAAAAGGAAGGAATGGTAAAAAGGGAGAGAAGAGGAGAGTAGGCAAGGAGCACAGGGAGGAAGGGAAAGAAAATCATGGACAGATATTTATTTGAAAAATAATGAAATGCCAAAGTAATGGTATTGGGTCGTGGGGCAGATAGATTTCAGATCCGCCTGACCACCTACCCTTCCAAATTTAAGAACTCTGTCAGACATAAACAGCTCACTTCTACAGTGTAATATTAGTAAACAACAATTCAGTCCTTTAATTGACCGTGGAGAGAGGACTGTGTCCTTGAGGTAGAACATGGATGGGTGGTCATCCTATTTTCAGTTCAAGCATCTTGAAACATTTGAAGGGAATTAAAATGAGATCAGATGAGAGGTGATGGAGAAGTGGTTTTAACAGTCTGTTTGCCTGGAATAATGGGTCGTTAATGGCTTAAGATGATCATTTAGTCACAAATCTAAACTCCTTGCCTACTGTTACTCTCCAGAGATTGAGATCAACCCTAAGACAGCTGTCTAGAGGACAGAGGAGAGATAGAATGCTGAAGTGGAACTTCCAACAGTTGGTGGAATAACAGTTTTGACTACTTTTCTGTATTAACAATTATTTTTGTCTCTAATTCCAAAGCTAGGCTCATCAACTTGTTAGAAAGAACATGCCATTTCATGCCATGCCATTTAATGGCCAAGCACAGGAAGTCAAATTGTTCCCCCCCTGCCCCACCACCATGGGGTACCATATCCCAGGCCCAAGTTCCTGGATGTCCTCTCTGTTGTGTTGACTACTGCTTTATCATTTCAAGATCCATTCATCTCTCATCCACCCTATTTGTTCTCTCTTCTTCTGGGTTATATATAGATAAAGAGAAGAAAAGGTGTGAGTCGACAAGTGTGGCTGAGTCTCTGGGGTTTTCATGGCGCCATGTTTGGAAGTGCCTGGAAGTCAGGCTGTGCTGAGAGGTAGGAAGATCATCCGCCTTTACTGTGAAAGAACCTGAGTCCTCTGTGCACAACTATCAGCTGCCCAGAGAAGGGCCCAAAATTAGCTCACTGACTTTCTGATAAGGTTGTGAAACAGCAAGAGCAGTGACCCAGCAGGGGAGATGGCTCATGGAAGAGCTTTAGAGCATGTCCACTCTCCCACCATGCTGCCTGGCCTGCATGTGATGATGTCTGTGTCTGGGATTCTTGTGAATGTTCTACATTCCTGAAGTGCAAGTCTGTTGGCAATTTATCCAGATGGAGAAAAGATTCCCCTAAGTTAGAAAAAAAAAATGCCCCGCTCAATTTGTAAAAGCATAAACAAAACCACACTTATGTGTGGTTCCTTCTCTTGGCACATCAGGGAAAGTTGAGGATGGAATGCAGGAGGTGGTGGCACAATCTTCCGATGACATTTCCAGGAGCTTGGATAGAAGCACAGGGCTGGGATGACAGAGGCTGCCTGCTGTTGAGTGTGACTTTGAGAGACATCGAACACCTGAAGTTGGGGACATGGGACCTCTCATCAACACCTGAAAAACGCTTCCAGCCTCACCAGAGCTGTCCCCCAGGGCAGCTTCACATTTCCTCTGGTCCCTGAAACAACTCTTCTGGTTTTCAAACCCTTCCTATGTGACTGCCAGGTCGTGTTCTCAGGACACAGCTTGGTCTGGTAGTGAGAGCCATCTGGTGAGGGTACAGAGGGTGGTAATGTGGAAAGTCACTTTTTAAAAAAAATTAGACCAGGCTGTAGCCTTCAATTGGTTGTAAGTGGATGAAAGGATAAAGACACAGGACATGGGGGACTGGAAGGGAGTGCCTTAAACTGTCTCTGCTTAGGTTTTCATGATTTGAGGCAAGGATAGCCAACTGATAGCAAGGGCTAGCTCCCAACTATGGAGGTGTTCTCTGTCAGTTGAGTAGTTCTCAAATTGTAGCAGGTGTCTGAATCACCTATGGGGTTGTTGAAACTCCAGATTTTAGGGCCCCACTCCCAGGGGTTTCGATTCATCAGGTCTGAGGTGGACCCCATCATTTGCATTCCTAACCAGCTCAGCTGATGCTGAATCTGCTGTTCTGGAGATTCTGCTGGAGAACCACCAAAGTCTGGGGTGAGCTGTGGCCCATGACATAACTTCATGTGTGACTCCATAGATAGCTCTGACCCCATTGTGCTGGGGTATATATGGGCATGTCTGTCTACCTCTTCCAACTCTGCAGTCTTTGAGAGAATTTCTATTTCTAGGGCAGTGCTCGGTAGGTCAAGGGTGTTCAGAAAGATTTTGTTGAAGGGTGATATTTGAGATGCTTTATAACAGGCTTTGATGTGTTTAGAATCACAGAATGTTAGAGCTGAAGGGAAATCTAGACATGACCTAATCCAACCACGTTGTTCTACAAACAGGGAAACTAAAGTTCAACAAGACCAAGTTCACAAGATCATACAAGATTGCCCAAGACCACACAGCTAGTAGGTCTTATACTTCAGTTACAGTGCATTAATTATGACCAATGTTTATTGAGCAATTATTTTCTAATGGGCCAGACAGCAGGCTAAATGATATGTTTTTATTTAATTCTCTGCATTATCTGTCTTATTTAATTCTCAGAACAACCCAATAAGGTCAGATTAAGTATTGTACTCATTTTGCAAAAACTAAGACTTCAAGAGGCAAACAACTCAGCTTAATCATATAGAAAGTGAGGAGAGAGGTAGTGAGACTGAGGAATGAGCTACCTTATAGGTAGCTGGTACTCGATGAATGCTGAGGTCTTACAAGCTCAATTGCCTTGTCTGTGAAATGAGGAATCCCTTAGTTTGCAGAATTTTGAAGGCTGAAATGAAAAATATGTTAGAGCCCTTTGAGACCATGAAGCATTGTAGATCCTGTAGAGAAGATGGCTTTGTGTTCTCCAAGGCATTTTCCTGACACTGAGTGTGTGCATTTGCAGATGCTTTCCCCCATATCTGAATGGCCCTTGCATGTCCATCCATCAGCAGGCCTGGTCTTGCTCTTCTGGAGAGTCTTATCAGCCTCCTCAGGATGATACCTGCCCCTCAATATATCTTTATTCTTTGCACAGGTAAATTTTATTTTTTATCTTTTTTTTTGTAAAAATTATCATTGGTATTTTTAATATGGGATTTGCTGCTCCACGTTTTAACTTGTTGGCTCACATGTGTGTTGGCTGCCTGGACTGTCAGGCAGAGACCTGGCTGCACTCATGTTTGTACTCCCAGGAACCTGCTACAGAGGGCCCCTTGGTGCGGGCTCAGCTAGAGGTGTTTTGTGCAGCCTCATTGGAAAGACAAGGTGGGCTGCAGATGCTATCATCCCCAGGCTGAATGGCAAGAGGGCTGTGCCAGCTGAACCAGAGGGTAGCCCCTGGTCCCACAGTGATCTGTCAGAACTTAATAAAGGCCCAGCCTTCTGTGCTACTCTGACACTTCACCCTCCCCACCCCATGATTCTGGGCCAAGGGCATGGAAAATTAGGACACATCTAACTTTGCCTTACAGTTGACTCAACTTTGGCTGAGGTAACCATCAGTTATGTTTTTTTGAGTACCCAGGACCTTCGGAAACGATCAGGAGAGTTGTGGGGCTACCAGCTTAGAATTTCTTGAGATTTGGGAAAATTGTACCTTTGAGGGGGGTAAGGCTTCCTGGAGGAGGAGGAGGAGGGATGTGGCCTTATAGAATTGCATGTTTCTTAGACTCCTTGACCAGAGCTGGACTTCATATAAGGGGATAGAGCCTGGACTGGGAATCTTGGCGTAAGTGTGTGTGTGTGCACGCGCGCGTGTGCGTCTGTTCATGGTTCTTTGGGACTGATTGACTTTTTCTTCCTCCTAAGCAGAGATCCCTTTGGGAACATGGCCCTGGTATAATTCTGGAATGTTACAGTCTGTCTATACCCTTGGGCCCCTGAGGACTTCCTCTCCCCTCTTGCTTGCTGCTGCTGGCTCTCTTAAGTTTGCTCTTCGGTGTGTTCTTGGCTGAGGATAAATGACAGTTTTTCTCAATGGCTTGGAGAGGGCATTGCTCACCAGTGGCTGGACCCTCCAGGAGCTTTTTTTTTTTTTTTTTTTGACACAGGAAAGAGGATGAGCTGTGTCTGTCTTGGCATATCTTGCATATTTCAAAGCCATAATGGGAGTCCCTCTTGCACACACGGCCTCATGGGGGCTTCATGAAGCAACTCCCCTCCCTTGCATGACCCAGGGTAAGCTCTTGAACCTGGGAACCACAAGCAGAGGAAAGTTTGGATGCGAGGCAAGTGGCCACTCTGACCCTGGCTGCCCAAGGGAACTGAGTTTGGTCCAGGGATGGCTCCCAAGATCCAGGCTGCTCCACTCAGACCTTTGGGGAAGGCACACAGATCCCAGAGGTTTTGGCAACTCCAAGGGGAATTTCCTTTTCCTTCTCCTCTTTGCTGTTGTACGTCCTGCTTTTTCTTGGGGCCACAGCTCAGCTGAGGAGTTCCCTTCTCCAAGACACCGCAGTGGCCATGTCACCCAGGTGTTCTAACTGTAGGCTCCCTGGTGCCATGAGAGGCATTCACAGGTCACGCCCAGGCCAAGAAGCAAATGGGTGATATTAGGTTGGTGCAGGCAGGCCCAGACCCAGGCCCCTGAGCCAAGAGACACTTTTTAAATTGTCATCAAGAAGGAGCATTTTTATTTTAGGCTCTGCATCTCTTGAATGGATGCGATTGGTCTGCTTTTCCCTGGGGAAAAGGGAGAAGGGAGCAGGACAATCATGTCTTTTTATGGTACTTTGGAAACCATAAGTATCCATGCCAAGGAGTCCACTCAATCATATATATGCAACATTCTCTGGTTTTCCAGGTGCATGAACTCTGCACCCACTCACTTCCCCCACACTCAAGAACATGTCAGACAGAAATAAGGGAGAGTGACTTTATCAAGAAGGTGATCTCAAAAGTTTTCCCCAATTATTAAATCACGAGTTACTATGAGGAACAACATACCTGTGGCAATTGTCATATCTGATGGGACACACAGTCGCATCCCAACACACCCTGAGACCTGACAAGCCACCATGGATAATAAATGGTTCTATAAATTTTAATGAGCTGAGCTTGAGTTTTGTCATATACGTTAGGGCTGGGAGGAATATTAAAGACATCTAATTACCTCTACTTATTTCATTGATGAGGAAAACATGGTTCAGAGAGATAATGTGACTCACTCAAGGCCATACAGTGAATTATGAGAGAGTAGTGAAATGAGGTTTCGAAAAGAACTAGTGCACTTTCCCAGGACCTTTGGAAACGATCAGGAGAGTTGTGGGGCTACCAGCTTAGAATTTCTTGAGATTTGGGAAAATTGTGCCTTTGAAGGGGGGAAGACTTCCTGGAGGAGGAGGAGGAGGGATGTGGCCTTATAGAATTGCATGACCAGAGCTGGACTTCATATAAGGAGATAGAGCTTGGATTGGGAATCTTTCTCATATCATTTGTATCATCGTACTGTACTTTCCCCTTTCTGACATCATCATTTTGTCTGGCCATATGTCCTGTTCATAAAAGAATCCAGAGAAGGAAATACCAAACCTTACCTGGGTCCCATTTCCATAAGATAAAGAATAAATTTATCTATATGAATGCAATCTGATCTGGGAGTTTACTTATTTTATCTGATCCTTCCTTAATATAGCTGGCATTTCTGTTGCAAACTTATTCATATTAGAGAATATTTGGAAGCAACTCACCCATCCAAATTGGGGTTTGGTAAAATACATGGTGGCACATTCCAGTAATGCATTATCACACAGTTATTTGAAATGTTGCTGTAAAATAATAGTTATCAGCATGGGGAAATATAAGAGAATGTTTTGTGTGAAACAGCAAAATGCTCAAGTATATGAGAGGTATGAATTTAATTTGGAGAAAAATAAATTCATGCATACCAGAAATATTTGAAGGCTACCAAAACATTATCAATCGTTGTCTCTGGGTATTAGATTATGGAATGATCTTATATTTTCTTCCTTTCTATATTTTCCATATTTTTTCCCCAATAAGATTTATCATCTTTAGATCAGGGAGAAACAAAAGATGTTATTTTTTTTTTAAAAAAAGGGAGTCTGCAATGGGAGGATTTATACACAGTCCTCCTCAAAAGCCTCTTGAGAATGCATGTTATCCTACAGAGCAAATTCAGATCTTCATGTGGCTTGTAAAACTGGCTCTGGAAAATAAGAGCTCTGATGAAAGAATAGGAAAGGTGAATTCAGAACATGAATCCTCTTTCCTTTATCCATGTAGGCCAGAACATTTGATCTCTCTCTGTTCTCAGTCTTCCTTCTTCCCAAATGGGAAGAATCCATCTGCCTTCCCCAGGAGGAGGGAGGCAGGTTAGTGCAGGGAGGGACCATATCTCATACTCACAAAGAGCCCAGAGGGACCCATAGAAACCTGCTCAGGCTTCCAGAATGTAAAGAAAGATGGCTGGATCCTGCTCCTCAGCATTCCTCTGCTGGGCTGGAAGTGAGGCATGGAAATCTCTTGGCCAGCACTTTGCCCATAATATGATTGAACAGGTTGGTTCACTTTCAACAAATGGATCAGGGGACTTTGGAGGAGTCTGAGGTTTCTGTCACCACATCCTTTCAGCCTGCAACTGCATCCTACTGGAGCTCATATTACTCGTTCTCAGAGAAGGAGGTTTGGGCCGGATCTTTTGCCTACTCTCCCAGGTGATCAGAAGAGCCCAAGGCCCATGTGTGGTTCCATGTGTGCAAAAACCAGCTGATGGATTTTTCTCCCTGTCTCTCAGCTCTTTCCTGAGCCACTTGAGAAATGTACAGACTGACTTGCAACCAGGAAAACGGCCAAGCTGAAGGGAGGGAGAGGAGAGACCTTCCTTCTAGCAACCAAGCAGTGTAAAAAAAACACGGCCTTCCTCATGGGTGGATCCAGCCTGGCTCTGAGCATGGGCCATGCACCACTCTGACCTGATCCAGGAGGGTTTGCAAGGCTAATCCGCTCATTCCTATTCCAGACATTCACAGATTAGAGCTGCCAGGTGATACAGTGTACACTCTGGAAAATAGCAACCAGATCACAGAAGGTTTTGCACACTTCCTCCAACTGGGGATGCGGCCTCTTCTGTTGCATCTCGGAACTAACCACTAGATGACCTGGGTAGCAGGCCTCAGGGTACACCTCTGACCTCTGGCCACTTGGTTTCTTTCCAGCCTAGATATTGACAGGGGTCTTGAAGCTAAGCAGGATGGATCCTTCTGGACTGGCTGTGATCTCCTGCTTTAATCTCTGTTGCTCTTGATCCCACTGCCCCCTGGAAATATAAATGAGTCTTGCAAATGGAACTAATAACAAGCCTTGAAAGTCTCTGCTGGTGACATCCTCATAGCTCTAGTGCTATTTTCACAGGAAAGTGTTCCCATACCCTCTGTTCACCACTCTTTCTGGTCCCTACAGCCTGCATCTTGCATGGCAGGTTAACCTCCATTCATTTCTGTTGTCTCTGTATGTTGATTGCCCACCTGTCCATCTGCACCCCTAAAATTCTACAGCACTTGTTACTGTGCTTGCCTGGTGTAGTCATCCAATAAATGCTTGATGGTATGAAGACAAAGAGTTCCAGTTTTTCCAATTGCTTGAGTACTTTCTTTGTCCCATACTAAGTTTCTTTGCTTCTCCCCCATTCTTAACCTGGCTATGGCAGCATGAGACCATCCATAGACCATGCAATAAATGAGACAAGTTAGCAAGAGGAATATGTAGCAGCCTCCACCTTTGAGGGGCTGACATTGGAGCTACAGATAGCTCATTGTTATCTTTAGCTTTAGAATGTTCCCAAAGGGCTCAAATGTTTAAGGTTTGGCCCCTAGCTGATGGGGCTATTGGGAAATGATGGAAATGTTAGAAGACAGGGCCTAGTTGGAAAAATTAGGTCACAGGGGAAGTGCCCTTGCATGGTATATCTCGTATCTGCCTCCCTTTCACTCTCTGCTTCCTGGACACCAAGAGTTGAGAGGCTTTGCACTACCATGGCCTCCTGCTGTTTGGTTGTTTGTTGTTTGTTTTTGTTGTTGCTTTGGTACCTTGGATTGAATCCAGGGGTGCTTAACCACTGAGCCACATCCTCAGCTCTTATTTATTTGTTTATTTATTTTAAAGTAGTACTGTATACTTTTTATTTATATAAAGCTCAAAAGTGGGCAAACTAATCTGTGCTGTTACAAATCAGAAAAGTGGCTATCCTTGGTGGCAGGGAAGGAGGCTATGTATGAAAAAGGGAGTGTGGGGGGCCTTCTGGAGTGCTGGTCATGTTTGTCTCTGTTTACATCACATTGTTTATGAAAGTTCATCCAACTTATTTGTGTACTTTATGTGTATCACACTTTTTAATAGAGCTTTTGGAAAGTTCTACTTATTTCATAAAACAAGTTGGGGAATCAGTAAATGGATGGAACTGGAGAATATCATGCTAAGTGAAATAAGCCAGTCCCCCCCAAAACAAAGGCTGACTGTTCTCTCTGATATGTGGATGCTAACCCACAACAAGGGAGGGTGGAGAAGGGAAGAATAGGAAGTCCATTGGATTAGAAAAAGGGGAATGGGAATAGGAAGGGCAGTAGAATTAATTAGACATATTTTTCCTATCCTTATATTTGAATACATGACCAGGGTAACTCCACAAGAATGGGATCCTAATTAGATAAGTTATATTCCATGAATGTATATTATGCCAAAATACACTCCACTGTCATGTATATCTAAAAAGAACAATTTTTTTTTTCTTTAAGTTGGGGAATTTTTTATCTTTTTCTATAGTTTAGAGTTACTTAAAATGAAATTATCTGTTAGATTTGATGGAACTCTGCTGAAGAGTTTTTTGGTTCTGTAGCCTTTTTAAAGGTGGGATCTTTAATCACCATCCCACTAAAAAGAATGTCCTCTTTTTGGATTAACTTTGATCATTTATATTTTGCAAAAAAAAAAGAATTTAGGTTTCTACTTTTTCTACAGGACTATGCTTCTGTTAGTTTTTTTCTTCATGTGGAATTATAATTTTTATTCTTTTATTCAAGAGTTGTCTGTACGCGTTTTTTGTCACCAAGAGGTGCTTAACCCCTGAGCCACATCCCTAGCCTTTTTTATATTTTTATTTTGAGACGGGGTCTCACTAAGTTGCTTTGGGTCTCACCTTGTCATCCTCAGCTCTTTAAAAAAAATTATTTATTTGTTTATTTATTTTGAGACAGGATTTTACTAAGTTGCTTGGGGACCTTACTAAGTCGCTGAGGCTGGATTGAAACTTGTGGTCCTCCTGCCTCAGTCTCCCTGGCCATTGGGATTAGGGTGTGCACCACGGTGCCTGACGCCCTTCTGTTTTGATGCTCTGCCTCACCACAGGCCCAGGAACAGTGGAGCCAGCCACTGTAGGCTGAAACCTCTGAAAGTGTAAGCCAAAATCAATCTTTTTTCTTTGAGTTGTTTTTCTTAGGGATTTTGTCACTGTGGTGTAAAGTTGACTAACAAAGTTACTCACCTGGAGCTGCTGGAGAACCAATTTGGACTGTGGCAGAAATTATGGTTTAGGTCTGGGTAGTGTCAGAGGTCTTTCTGATGGAGGCAGGATTTTCCTCAAAGCCTTAACACTGGGTAGGATTCTGATGAAAAAGTCTATGATTTTCCAAGCATGTAGAGAGACGTACTTGGCGTTTGTGTTAGAAGATTTGAGTTCATTTTCTGGCACTGACCTGCAATATATCTTGGACAAGCCACCTAACCCCTCAAGCCTTCTATTTTTTTAAAAATAGGAATCATAAAAAAGATATGCTTGGCCTTCTTATGGAATAGATGGTAACATAAAGGCTGTGAAAACCCTTTGCAAATGATAAAATGATGTATAAATATTACTTTAAAACATTTTTTTTATCAGAAGACTGTGAGGATGCAAGATCTGCTTCTGAGATTGCAAAGGCACTTGACCTTTTTGTTTCGGAGCTGTGGGTTATCTGATTTCCTATATAACTTCATGGCATCTTTTTGACCCTCTCTGAATTTTGCCTGAATTTTAGCCTTGCATACTGTGATTTTTTTTCCTCCAGTGTATTCTAGTGCTTTAACAGCTATCTTTTAATGATAATGGATAGGCATCAATAATTTTACATTATTACATAATGCCATAGACATGTTTTAGCTTGCATGTGCACACACACACACACACACACACACACACACAAATACCCATTATAAAAACAATTTTCACAAAACCAAACACCCTTGCTTTCTGTAGTACAGTTATCTTCCCTTCCCTTTCTTAGCCAAACACTTCAATTAAAACAATCTGGTTGCAACTTACTAAATTAATTTCACATCTTACTGAAAGGTGGCTTTTAAAACCCTGTTCGGCAGTACACAAAGAACCGTTTCAAAGGATGAGATGTGTGGATCAGTAAACTAGAGAAGATGATGTTAATGAGAGCTAGATGCAATTCAGGTACAAAGTTGGTGGTGTAGAGGAGGAAGTTATGAGGTTCAAGTCAGTTTGTAAAGTTTTCTTGGAGAATGAATCCCTGCCTTCAGTTTCTGGTGCACAGGGGTGTTGGCTGTGATTAGAGAGTCAGGTGGAGCAGTGCTGTGGTCAGGAAGGCCAGGTGATGTGTGATAGGCTAACTATGACAGAAAGAATGAGGGATTCTGTTTGTGGGACAGCAAAAAGCTAAAGGAATTGTGCTGAGCAGTTCTGAGAAATCTGGTTTGTTATGTAGTATGGTCAAGGCTTCAGAGTCAGGCGGATACAGATAAAATGGGTAGGGCAATGGACTTGATGTGGTAGGTCAAGGGATGCCATTGGCAATCCTTGAATAGGAAGCCCCCTTGTTGAAAGTGGTTTTGGAAGGATAGTCCAGTAGCAGGAATGAGGACAAACATTTCTTTAGATCAGAGAAATGTGTTTCTTTTTTCTTGTAATGAATAAGTCATGTATTTCCCATAATATCCACCAAAAGACAAAGTGGACTAGGACAGACCAAACTAACTTTTCCTTTCCTTTTTTTCTTTTTCCTTCCTTTTTTTTCTTCTCCTCCTCCTTCTCCTCCTCCTCCTCCTCCTCCTCTTCTTCTCTCTCTTATTTTTTTCCTTTTTCTTCTTTTTTTCACAACCAGACTGTATATTATAAAATTTCATTTTTCTTTCTTCCTTCATAAAACATCTTTTGTCAGCTTTCCCCCATCTAAAAGTCTCTACAAGAAGCATGCGATGACCTTCTAGAATACACACCAGACTACTTCCCAGGCCTATTCATAGCTTCCTCTGATAGGAATTCTCTAGCTGAGCCGTGGCCACCATTTATAGCATTTTGCAATGCTAGTGGTCCCTTTGTGAAACCATAAACAAATGAAAATTGAGATTATAAAAACAATTGAATTGCTTATGAACTTAGAATTTTTAGGGAGAAGAACCAGGTATATGGCATCTCTAACACAAGGTTTGAAATAACATCTAGGTTCAATAGTCAGCCTGGGGCACCTCTGTCTCTAAGGAAGTACCTGTGGTAGCACATTCTAAGATGGCCCTAAGATTCCTCGGTCCTGTACACCTGCCATTCATCATCTTGAGTGGTTGGTACCTATGAATATGAAAGGAGCTCACTCCTGAGATTTGGTTAAATTATATGGTGAAGAAGGTGAAGATGTTTTGCAGATGAACTTAAAGTCCCTAATTAGGTGAATGTGAGATTATCCTGGGTGGGTTTGATCAAACAGACAAATCTTAAGAAGAAATCAGAGAGATTCTCTTACTGGAATTTAAGAAGAAAAAAAAAATGATCTGTGATTACTTCTAGAGAGCAATATGGCAAAGATATGAATGTGAATCTCAGAGCTGAGAGGGATCCCTGTCTAGCATCTAGTAAAAAATATGGGGACTGAAGTAAATGAATTCTGCCAATAAACAGTGAGCTCAAAAGTGGACCTCAAACATCAGCTAAGACGGCAGCTCTCCTGACACCTTGATTTCAGTCCTCCTTAGCAGAGGACTCAGCTAACCTGAATGTGGATTTCTGGAGTACAGAAATTGAGATAGGAAAAGGATATTGTCTAAAGGATATTGTCTAAAGGATATTTGTTCTAATTTGTTACACAGAGTAGAAAACAGACATAAGGACCTAATACATCATTGGCATGGGAAATATTCTTAGATATGAATAAGATAGGACTTTTAAAACATTGGGATCCATAACAAGCAGATTATGGTAAAGGGTTAGAAGAAATATCATCAAGTTCATGAGAAAGGAATAAGATCCCCAGAGATGATGCTCAATAATTATTAGATATCACTACATTATAAGGTTTTATTTTCTGGGTGATGTATGCAAGTTTGGGGCCAGACCTGAATTGCTTGAGAGACTTGGAAGACAGAGAGCTGCCACCTGAAATGTCACTTTCAACTTTCTTCTAACTGGCACAAGGTTCCTCTCTTAACTACAAGATGAAGGGTGAACTCTTGTTTGTTTATAAAAACCATAAGTTGAAAGAAGCATTGACTTCTTAGCTACTTGGGTCCCTACCAAATTATTAATCTCCTCAAGGTCCTCAAGGTCTGACCTTGGAAGCCTTAATGAGCAGAGTTCCTTCTGCTTTCTTTATTGTGGAAAGACTCCATTGCTGCCACTTGGCTTAGCAATGAAGGCTTGATGCCCCTGAGAAGGCTCCCATTGTGGAGAGTAGAACAGGGCACAGGGTTAATGCACCCAGGGCTGTATTGGGAGGGAGATGTCCAGTAAGAAAGAGAACAGAAGAAGAAGAAGATCTGGAATTTAAGAAGGAGTGGGCACATTTGTCACTGGTTCCATCACATGTAGAGATAGATCGGCTGATTGGAAGTTGGAGCCTCTCACTCCATAGGTTTGTTTTCTGCTTGAGATTATTCAGATGGTTCTGCTCTGTGGACCGATTGTGGGAAACTGAGCTCAAAGGCAAGATGGAGAAACTCGTCGTCGGTAGCCCATAAATAAAGAACAAGAAGGGGTTGGTGTTAGCTTAGAGCTTATTTACAACCTCCCTTGAGAGGATGTGGCATAACAAACCCCTGCATCAGAGGCTGGGATAATGAGGGGGATGACCCCGGGTTGGAACGGTGTCCCACTCCTTGTATTCCTCCTGGTGTGTGCGACACTGACGGAGATGAGGGATTTTCTGATTGTCTCCGCCACACTGACCTTTAGTGTGTTTGCTTTTCAGGCGGTTTGGCGAAGGCACGTTTGAACTCTGGGGTATGAGCAAGTTCACTCCTCCTCCACTTTCCTTTTTTCCTCTGCTCTTGCCCGAAACGGTTTGCTGAGTGACAAATAAACACAAGTTGTTTTTACAGGTGTAAAACCAACAGATCAAATGCTGGCCTGTGCCTGGGCTCGTGAATGGGGACTGTGTTGTGTTTGGAGAATACCACCACATCATTTACACTTGCAAACCCTTTGTAATCTTAATCTCTTTGTTGCTTTTATGTTATACTGGCCCCCCAAGGTTAAAGAAAGAGATTTAGACCTTAAACACAAATCCAGCCTTCAAGCCCTGGAATTATCTTTGCCTTTAAATGCAGCTGATCAATGCCCATTTCTTTTGAAAATAAAACCCTTTTGAACCTTGAAAGCCTTCCACTGTTGAGCTATGCCTAAGTGCCACATGGGGGAATGGGCAGAAAAGAGCCCATTTTTCCCTTAGTGCTTGCATTAGGGGTCCCAGAGTTCAGTCCGACGCAATCAATTTAATTGGCGCTAGCTCTGGTGACAAATTATGCTGGTTTACACTCCAGTGTAGCAGAGATTCCTCAAACGCAGGGGAAGAAGGGAGATACACTTCTTGGTCTCTACTTAAAGAGGGCAACAGTATTGGAAAAGGAGCACATTTAATTTATCACTGTCAGAGCAGGTGCAAAGTTTAATTCTAACTAAAAGCATTAAACAATTAACCCAGACAGTCAGGCCTCTGAAAATGCTCAGTAGCAGGGAACACAGGGACCAGATTACCAATGGAAACGTCGATGCTTCTCTTTTATTCTGCTGAATATCTTCTCCTCCTTAAAAAAAAAAACAAAAAACAAAGAAAAGTCCCAGAAATACAATAACTTCTCAGGTCTTTTGGTAGATGTCTGAATTGAAAGGGTCAAACAGGATACCATCTTACACTCAAAGATCAACAAATAACTGTCCCTGGAGCCCTCATTGATTAGCTGTGTGAAGAGAAATAAGAAGTCACTTTGTTTTGAAGTACTTATCTTCTGGTGGACCACCTTCTTTATGCTGAAGTATGTTACCATGCGAGATCTGGTCTACTAATTTGAATTGTTTGGTGGTATCCTAACCCTTGGAGGTGATCTGTGATTTTGGAGGTGAAGAGGTAGATGATCAAGGGGAAGAACTTGAAGATGATAAGAACTCAGCAATGAATCCAGCTGGACAGGGAGATGAAACTCTCCTCACCGATCCTTAATATATTGTCTTCTTATTTGTTGTTGAGTTGATCAGGGAATTGTTAAAATTTAGATCTGTTAGATCCTTTGGGAACTTAGAAGCTTAACCTGAGGCATTTTACTGAAAATGTTGGAGCCCAGGGAGGGGAAGCTCCTGCTTAATGCTCTGCAGGTTCTGCAAAGATCTCACTGCAGGCCAGCTTTTCTGACTTGGTGTAGTCAGATAAGGAAAGATTATGGACTCAGAAGTCTGTCGGACCTGCATTGGGATTGTGGCTGTACTTCCTACTTGGTAACTTGGACTTCTGTAAACTCTGGTTGATGGATGAGACACTCTTCACAAGCGATGTATATAATGCATCCAGCCCCAGGGCACAGTATCCAAACTCTCATGTGTGTTGGTTTCTTCCCTCCTTTCCCTCCAGGTACTCAAATGAAATGAGGGACTGCAGGTAAAGTACCTGCTCCGGTGCCTGCTCAGTGCATTTTCAGCTGTTTAATAAAGTAGGAAAAAAATAATTTAACTTAGGAGATTAATGCTTTGGGAGTTCAGAAGTGTTATCTTTTTCTGGACTAGTTTATTAATTTAAACCTATGTTAGTGAGAGAAAAGCATAAAACTGAGTTTTATTTATTTATTTATTTGTAATGTGTGGCCTGAAGGTATTTGGACTGAGGGGAACTTAGAGGTCATAGTGCTCCCTCCTGACCTATGGATGAGGGATCATAAACCAAGATTGGTTTAACACTTTACCAAGGACACAGTTAATCATCCTGACTAGCTCCATCTGAAGCCTCCAGGTCTGAGAGTTTCCCAGGTTGGGGTGGAAGTGGGGCTCAGGATTTTCATTCCCCTTATCCCTAACCTTGCAGAACCTCACAGTTCCATTGAACACACTCAGAACACAGGGCCCTTTTAGAAACTATCATACAAGGGGATCCACTTTTGGGTGAGCTACCAGGTTTCTGTGTTGGAGAAAATCATGGTGGGCTCTAGTATTTGTATAGTAATTAACCACTTTAAACATAGCTACTTGCTATTGTTTTAAGAATATTTTAGCATTTACAAAAAAAAATTAAGAGGAAAGAAAGAAAAAGACAGGAAGGAAGCGGACTGAGCTCCATTTGAGGCTGCTGGTACAGTCCTATGATGATAAAGAATTCAATGTCTGGCTCTTAATTCCACACACCTGTGTTTCCATTTTGTGGAAAGCGTCTTGATACCTTCTGTTCTTCAGTTTAGGGCTGACTGGAGTGTTTTCATGAAGGTCATTTCTAGAAGGTCAATTCTAGGTCTTACTGTTCATCCAATATCAGGCAAAGGTGTCCACTGAGTGCCTTCTGTATACATAGTTACATTTAATCCTTATAACTTTGTGATGCAGGTATTATGATTTCTATTTACAGAGATGGAAACCCTCATAGTCACCGCAGAGTGGGGGGCAGGATTCGAACCCTGTCCCATTCAAAGCCTGTGTGTGCTCTTTGTAAACTAGATGTTGTTGTTCAGTGGCAATAGCCTCAGAGAATTTCTACTACCAAAATGGCATGTGACCCAAATCTCAGCAATCACAAAGACAGAAACTACTTAAGTAGGGCCTGGGGCCACAAGGTGTTCATGCTTTTTCTTTGGAATCCATTGTAAGATGTTTTTCTTCTAAGTTGGTTTGTTTTCATCATCTAACACATTTTTTTTTTTTAATCAACCCTTGTCACTGAGAACATGTTCAAAAGGGACCTCTAGGAGCCAATTGCATGTTTCTCCCTGGCAAGCAATCCAGGCAGGATTTTTTCCCCTCATGGGCCTGGTTAGCTTTTGAAGCCCAGTAGCCAGACCTTGATGGTGTTTGGTATTGTGAGGCTTGAAGGGTTAGAGACTATTGGATGCCTTTTAGTAGACAACCTGTTCACCTGACAGAGTTATAAAAAATGGAGAAGGGTACACTGAGATTAGAGTGCCCACTCTCTCCCTTGGCCCATCAAGAAGAAAAGGTGAGACCTTGGCACTGGTGCTGTTGAGGTCTGGGGCCCGTGTGGGTATGCCTTCCAACAGTGGCCGAGAAGTGTGTAATTCATATTATTAGTTCGACTCCCAAAGCTCTCATTTATTATATCTAATTGCAAAATAAAGGCTCGTACATGCCTCTGTCCCAGTCCCTATTTCTCCATTATTTGCTTTACTCATTCATCTAGATTTAATTGTCATTTCACAGTGGTCCCCATGAAATCTGGTTAGATTGCCTATTGCCACTATAATTTTGGAACGTTTATATAACTTAATGGTATTAACGAGAGCTACCCTTCTCTTGAGGTCTCTTAGTGTTGCTCCTCACTGGGCCTCTTTGTCCTCATCTACCCTGATCCCAGACAGCCTGCCCTGAGAGACGATTACAAAGGAGACCTCTTTCATCAGGGTCGGGTAAAGGCATAGCCTTTCTATAAACCCTCCTTGGAGAAGGTCCAGGGACAGAACAGTCAGTCCTCCAATCTGTGGAGGTTCAACCAACTGTGTACCCAAAATATTGCACCCCCAAATCACATTTGTATGGAACATTCACAGACTTGAACCCCTTGTCATGTTACATTATACAGTGTAACAGCCATTTATATGCATTTACATTGTACTAAGTATTGTAAGTAATCTAAAGATGACTTAAGGTATACAGGAATTTGTGTAGGTTATATGCAAATACTACATTATTTCATATAAGCAACTTGAGCATCCATAGATTTTGATATTCTCTGGGGGGTTCCAGAACTAATCATTCCTTGTGAATCCCCAGACATGATAGCATAGGAAAAAAAAAGTGAAGGTTTTGTATATATCTCAATTTGTGTTTGAATACTACTGAATTTGAAATATTTTAATCAATGGAAGAGAGGAAAATAAAAGTTTGGGAGGCATAAAAGTTATATAATAACTTTTCTCCAAATTTAGAACATGTGTGTGGGTGAGTGGGGGTATGTTTAAATATCTTCTTTATTGACCTTATCTTTTAAAGTAAAACTATGGGGGGAAAAAAAGCCGAAAATACAAATAACAAAATGCATTTCCTTATGGCAGGATAAACATTCAGCTGTGTCGTTTGCAAGATCTCAGTAACATAAACAAAAATAAACCAAGCAATTTTCATAGTGAGTTTTTGTATTTAGTATATGAAGTATTTCTGGATTGTCATCAAGCCAGCATTTATGACCACTTTAGAGAAATAAAAATTTTAGTAGCAGAAAATTATAACGTTGTCCATCTCTTGATGGGGGACAAGGAGAGAGAGGAGACTACAAATGATCTTAAAAAATAGAGATACATTTTCCAAGGCATGTGGGGACAGAGGAGAGAAAGGGACTTCCTGGGAGAGATCTGACCCTCAACACCAACACAAGATTCTTCAGTTTCCCTTCCCAATTTGAGAAAGGCTGGCTTTCTGGAGCTAATCAAGTCACCATCAAATCTTGACTTAGAACTTACCCTGTCCATCAGAAAAATGGGAATTCTCTTGTCATTCATGTCCGTGGGCAAATAAGTCACTCAAATCAGCCCAAGTTTTTTTTTTCTTTTTTTTAATCATCTTAGAAATAAGTCTATAAAAATTTGACCCTAGGTCTGATTTGTCACATAATTACAAAATTAGATTAAAAAAAATAACCCTGTTCATCTGAACTCTGTGGAAAACATTAACAACATCCTGTAGGAGCACAATCCCTTTTGCTTTCAGTGCTGAGGTTCCTCTACCTGCTTTTCTTCCAACACATTTCATTTCTTCTTAATATTGTGCCTTGAATCAGAAATCACCCTAACTGCAGCTGGGGGCTGTGCTCCATTGTTCACTCCTTGTCTCCAGAGTCACACGCAGGGCATATGACCTCTCACTCCTTCAACCACTTCAAAGTCTCCAAACATGGGGCTGGGGCTGTAGCTCAGTGGTAGAGCGCTTGCCTAGCATGTGTGAGGCCCTGGGTTCGATCCTCAGCACCACATAAATAAATAAAATAAAGGTATTGTGTCCAACTACAACTAATAAGTAAAAAGTAAAAGAGTCTCCCAACATTCTCCGTAGCTCTGAGCTGCATGTTTGCCTGTGTGCCTGGTTGCCTCCAGGGTGTTCTAATCCACCCTTTCCTCCTGTCCAGGTGGCAGTTATCAAAACAGGGTCTGAGAGTTGTTCTTGTCTAGTGTTCATGTTCCCAGCATGTAAGGTCTGCAATTTTGATTCTGGCAGGAATTAATAATCTCCTTGTTATAGTCCTAATTAGTTTTTCATCAAAAGCACTGTTAGGATCTGTTCGTTCCTCTGGTCTGTTGAGGCTTTTCCTCCCCCTCAGGTGACAAGCCAGAGTTGGTGGCAGAGGTATTCCAAGGAGGTTTTAGCTTTATTAAAGGCTCCATGGACACATCTTTTCCTCCATTCAATTAAGAATTTCCCCTTAAACTATCCCAGCAGGAACAAGGTGTTTTGACAGAGCTCCCTAAATAGCTCAACGTCTCCAGTAAGACCACTTTCATGTCCTTCTCATTTGGATTTGCTTCCTGGGTTCTAGGCTTTGGAAAACATTCAAACTGTCATGCAGTCAGACAGCAAAACTGCCTTATGGAGCTCCCTTATCTACTTACACAGGTAGTAATTCCTTTGCAACCTCCCGACAACCCAACAATGATAGAAAAAAACATAGTTGACTCCACCCAAGAGGATTTTGACTCAAGACTTCTGGTCTCCTGTATCTGGTTAGACAGTTGAATTCAATACAGTCAAATTTGTAAGGATGCATTCTGGTTGAAACAGAGTCGACCCATCTTATTTCTGGCCCTGCCAGCTCTAGAATCTTCTTAAAGAAATGGTCCTTTCACCCAACTGAAAACTGTTTTCATGAACCCCTGCACAGTTCAAGATGAGTGACCTGGGAAGGATGTTAAATAAGGGCCCTGTTGGGATAGTGATGCTTACCTCTGTGGTCAAACACTCCACCTTCTTTACTTTCTCTGTGTAGCCAGGCTCCCAAGAGAACCATTGTTGGTATCTGGTTTTTGAGTTTGAGCTCTTTCTGGGATTGGAACTGTTCAGTGTGAGAACCCCAAAGACTCACACATTCATAATGCTTGCAGTTAGAGCTCAGGGTTTTTTTATTATCTCTGGTAACTAGAGCCCTCCTCTCCTACTCATTAGTGGGGACAGCAATTCTCTGGGTGGAGGGATCTTCAAAGATGCTATCTTTCTTCTCTACCTCCCAGAAGGCTTAACCCTTTGGTGAATACTTGCTGCTCAGGCTTATGATAAACCACTGCAATGGAGCTTTAAGTTCCTCACCACCTCCACTCTACCCAGAGCTTAATTCAAAATGTATTAATTCCACCCAAGTTGTGTCTCAGGCATCTGATGGAGACAAATTTTTCTCTTTTGGTACCAATATGGACATATTTCTCAGATGCTTTGTGCTTGTCCTTCCAGCCTTCTTCTGGCACCATTTTGGGGAGAAAGTGTTTGTGCAAGGACAATGACTTATTAACACTGATGGAGGTGTGAATCTTCACAGTCAACACATTCCAGCTCTGTCAACACCAGAAGCTCCGCAGATCACCTACCATGTGCCAGGCACTGGAGATTCAAGGAGGAATATGTCTTGGTTGCAGCCATCAAGAGTTCCCAGAGGAGATAGTCACAACTGTGAGATCAAGGCCCTGTGGAAACCTGGTTCTATGATACTGAATGCTGCTTCCTCTCTGTGTTGGTAGAGGATGAAGTACTCAGCAATCACTCAATTGCAAAGGACAGGAATGCTCAGAGAAGCTCAAATAAGGGGCTTGGAGGAAGGATGGCCGTGCCTCTCAGCAAGGCATCTGCATGTGGTGGTGCAGTTTGTTCTGGGCAAGGACTCCCTGCTCATGGGGAGGTGGTGCTGAAATTCAGCAGTGCTAACTCTGACGTGGGGCTATAGAGGGCACCATTTTCTTTCCTTTTTCTTCACTTTCTTGTTTTATTTTTGAAAACATTTTATTTTGAAATAATTTAGAACTTAGAGAAAAGTTGCAAGAATAATGCAATAAACACATATACACCTTTTATTCAAATTCATTCGTTTTTAATGTTTTGGTACGTTTGTTTTATAGCTGTCTGTTGTATTGTTTGCAGAATCATTTGAGAGAAGGTGTCATATTCTTTTTCCTTAATACTTCAGTGTATTAAGTAGAAAAGTAAATAATTGGTATTTTCTCAGAAAAATGATATTCTCTTATATAACCAGAGTACAGTTATCAACTAAGGAAACTGAATAGTGATACAATGATTTTCTTTAATTGGTAGTTCCTATTCTAATTTTGTTAATTATAACAATAATGTCCTTTATCCATTTTTTTTCCCCTTGAGGACAGGTGCCAATCCAGGCTCATGTATTGTGCTTAGCTGCCCTATCTCCCCCCTGATGCCCTCTTAGTTGAGAATAGTACTTTAACCTTTCTTTAACTTTCATTTGATTGACATATTTGCAAAATATAGACTAGTCATTTTAAATTACATTCCATATGTGGGGTATATCTGATATTTCTTCACCATTAGATTCAGGTTATATATTCTTGGCCAGATGATGCTGTGTGCTTCTCCCAGGAACACACCCAGAGACACAGGATGCCTGTTTGACTCATCATGGATGCCCAATTTGATAGTGGGATCAAGGTATTGGCTGGTTTCTCCACTGCAACGTTATTTCTTTACTAGATTGTTACTAATAGACAATCTGCAAATACATATTTTAAGATCATTTTTAACTACTCATCTTGTTACTCATCATGTTTTGAACTTGATTGAATACCCATTGATAATTCTTGCTCCTTGATGGTTTAATATGATGATATTCCAACTCTACTGCTTCCTCTAAATTTATCAGTTGGCATTCTGTTGTAAGGAAGAGCCCTCCTTTTTTCCTCATTTATTTATTATATTTTGTTTATAATTGATTTCTACTTTATATAATGGTTATGGTGTTATCAGTTTTGACATTGGTCAGTGCTGAGGGCCATTGCCAAGTAGGAATGACGCATCGAAATTTCCTTGCCAGCGTACCCCATGTTGCTTAGAGGAAGGACTCGTGGAAATGGACTTGCCTTGGACATTCGCTGTGACATTGCATGTATGTTTGAGAAAGGTGACCCTGCTAAAGGACCAGCGTGGATCTGGGTTTAGGGAGGATCCTACTGGATTAGGGCGGATCCAGGTTTAGGGTGTATCCTGCAGGTTTTAGGGAGTATCCCACTCCTTGGGTTTAGGGTGTTCCCGGTTTAGGACAATCTGGGTTTAGGGCGGTTCCAGGTTTAAGGTTATTCCTGCTGGGAATAGGGCGTATCCTGCTGCCTGAGTTCCGGTTGAGTTCTCGTGGAATTCAGAAAGTATTTGGGATTCAAAGCCTGGTGGAGTACGTGAATTTTGCGGGCAGAACCTGAATTTCCCCAGAACGTGTTTGTAGAGTGCCGGTGTGAGTTCGGGAATAAAGAATTGCTGTTTGAATCTACAAAGCTGTTGAGTGGCTCGTGATCTTGTGCCCAGCCAGACTGCGGCAGGTCAGTGGGGAGCTTCTTCAAACTGTTGCTGTGTTTTGGCCTTTTGTCTTTGCAATAGCTTCATCTTTTTTCTTTAAAGTACTCCTTTACTTTCTGGAGTAAGACAATGTTCCAGGCTCATCTGGTGTCTTCTTTGTCCCAGACCTGTAATTATGCTTTGCTCTAGGGAGATCCCTGGTTCCTTTTGGTGGGGGAATGGTATTTAGAAACTAAAATCTAAATTGTTAGGTGTGATTATTGCTGTCTGGGTGGCAGTATACCTAGGTTTTCTCAGTATACAACACTAGAAGATCAAGTAAGTTTCTTCCTGTTCTCCTGATTTCTATTACCCCACATGGTTCTTTTGTGACTTTTTTTTTTCATTTCATAGTTGTATTTTTCTTCTATATCAAGAGATATATCCATATTCCAAAGCATCAACATATTTACACATTTGCACAGTTATACAATACATACACAAAAAGTTTCTAAACTTTTTTTTATACCATTAAGCCATGTCCCCAGCCCCCTTTTAATATTTTTGAATCTCTGCAAAAACAAACCTGTTAAGAAGAATTTGAAGTTTATTGGCACTTCTGTTTTCCTTAGATTTAAGGTGTACAATCAAAGGGCTGTTTTCAAAACTTATTTGTATTAGTCCTTTTTTCTATGTCTTTTGTATATTTATATGATTCATTCATTGAATACAGTTGAATGCATACCTGTTTTTTTGTCCAGCTTTAATATTTTACCTATCCTTGCTAATTCAATTTTATCTTTTGAATATATGGAACATTAAAAGGTATCCAAAATTGATACTATATAAAAATGCACACTCAGAAAAATTTAGTTTTCTTTTAACCCATCAACCCCATTCCCTTGTAGGTAACCAACATCATCATTTTCTAGTTTATCATCTCTGTTTCATTTGGGGAAAAGAGGTGATTTGTGTATGCATTATTCCCCTCCTCCTTTTTGCATAAGAGACAAGCATACAGGATACTCTTTTTTTTTTTTTTTGTAATTTGCTCATTTATTTAACAGTATATGCTGGAAACTTTATAAAAATCTTCCTTTTCTGTTTTCTTATAGTTAAATAGTTGCCTAGTGCTTGATTTTGTTGTGTGCCACCATTTATTCAACCCATCTTCTCTGATGGGGCACTGGGTGGTTTCAGTATCTTGCAGTTACTAATACTGTTGCCTTGAATCCAATTCATTCGTATGTATTCTTGGGTTGTCACAGATGTAACTCCAGGGTAAGCTTCTAAAATGGGATTGATGGGTTGAAGAGTAAAACACATATACAATTTTGTTAGAAATTGCCAAATTCCCTTCCACTGAGGCTGCACAACTTTTGAGTTTTCACCAGCAGTATGGGAGGGATATTCCTTGTAGTCTTGTCATAGAGTAAATGGTCAAGGCTTAGATTTTTTTTTTCTCAAGGTGATGGATGAGAAATGATATTTCACTGTTTTAATTTTCATTTCTCTTGCTTAGAATGACATGAAACATCTTTTCATGTGTTTGAGAACTATTTCATATAGTTTGAGAGACTGCTCATATATTTTGTTTGCTTTTCTACATGGGTTTTACTTTTCTTATCAATTTTTGCCAGTTCTTTAAACGTATCAATGTATTCTTTTAATTATTATTAATTTACACTCGTACCAGTGCGTGGAGGCTCTTAATGTTCTTGAACTATTTCCCCCCCAACTCTTCATTTGTCTTTTGACCTTTTATAGTACTTTCTCTAATTGAGCGATCTGTTCTAATGTGTCTGCCAAGAGTCTGTGCCTTTCTCTAATTCTCAGGAAGATGCTGGGCATGCAGATGTGGGTGGCCCGAGTGTCACGGAGTTGGCTGCACTTGCTGGGATCTAGGACAGTGTCCAGCAGTTTCTTTTTTCTCTTTCACTCTCTAGGATCATGGTTTCATGACTCAATGTCTCTGTGATTGCTGGATGCAGCACTGTCAGCCACCAGACTGTTCCTATATGACACTGTGTTTTTCTATTGGAAGCTCTGTGTCATGGCACAGATTCTGGTACCATCAAAGGAATGAGTGAAGTAGCTATTCAAGACCCTTTCACTCTTCAGATCCTCAGGTCCTTATTCTGCCTCACATAGTCTCTGATTGATTTTTACTTACTTCTATCATCTTATTTTATACTTTCTACTTTTTTCTACCTGTTTCTCTTTCCTCTACTGTTTATGTTTGTAAAGACTATTTTTTCATCATTCCCTTTTGTATTTAACAGGTGTAAACTCTATTCCATCCTGATTACCTCAGAATTATTTTTATACCATTAAGCCATGTCCCCAGCCCCCTTTTAATATTTTATTTAGAGACAGGGTCTTGCTGAGTTGCTTAGGGTCTCACTAAGCAGCGGAGGCTGTCTTTGAACTTGCAATCCACCTACCTCAGCCTCCCGAGTCATTGGGAAAACTAACACAAATAGCTGATTTGCTAGTCTAAAATTAGTCAATATCCTATCCTTTTCCTAATTCTATCCTCTTAAGATCACTTTATTATAATGCTTTCTCAACTAACGTATTATTATTTATTGTGTGTCTAAGTCCTATCTCATTTTTAAAACTCCAAAAGATTTAATTATTAAAGTTTTTCTCAGAATAAATAATATTTATTTCAATCTATACAATTTAATACTAACTATGGAATGCTGCAGAAGTGGTACTTAGTTTCAGATGTTTACAATAAAATAAAACAAGACTGAAAATTAATAATGTAAACATCCAACTTAACAATGTATCAAAAAATTAAAATGCCCTCAAAGGAAACAAAGAAGAAAATAACATGTATAGTTTATATAATTGTATCACACTTATACATTACATACACAATGTGTTACATCAGGATTCATCACAGGGACTTGGCATTAATTGATTGTGGAAACTGATTTCGAAAGTCTCTTTGAAAGACTGTTATTCTCATGTCTGATGCTGGAGCTTCAGGTCCACAAGTGACCAGGAAGGGAAGATGGACACAAAGGGAGAGAGAGAGAGAGCAAGCAGGACCCCACCAAGCACAAGAGGAACCTTGCAAAGAAGAATGGAAACCCGTGTTAGTTCTTGTTGCCTCTGACCTTAACAGTGTGGGTACATCCGGAAGCTGAGACCCTTTATCATGAAGATAAACATACATGGCTGGCCCCGGCTCCAGAGGACTGGAAGAAGGGAGAAGCTGAAAGAGGACTCAGAAGGTAGAGCAGTTTTAGCCTCCAAGATGCTTCCTGCCAACGGATCAGCAACATCATGCATCAGTTACAAAGTGGCTGTGCTGTCCTGCAAAATCTCCTAAGGCATTCCTTGTTGGGAACATCCAAGGAAGGGAATTCTTTTAGAATTTGCAAGATGTAGTTTATCCTAACCAAACTGACATAAGAGAAGTCCATCACCCATCCTTCCTGTAGCATAAAAAAATATACTTTGGGCATGTTTGAAATACACTTTGGATAATTTTTTTGTTAAATGTTTCTTGACAGCTATTCTTGACTTGTGTTTAAAAATGTTTTTATGCTTTGATGATATTAGAAAGATATTTTTACTGAGTATGCAATTTTAGATTAACATGACATTATTTCTGTTGGCATGTTAAAGATACTTTTTCCACTGGTTAAGGATGCCAGTTTTATTGCTGGTCATTCAGCTGCCAGTCCTTAGACTGACATCATTCCTCTGAAATAATGTTATTTTTTTCCTCTGGCTGATTTTAAGACCTACTTCTTGTCTTTGGTATACAAGATTTTCACAATCCTGTATCTAGGTGTGCATTTCTTTTCATTTTTGGAGCTTAGGATTTGTTCTGCTTTTTCAATCTGCTTTATTAGTATAGAAAAATTCTCTTACAAATTATTATTATTATTATTATTATTACAAGTTGCCTCTTCTGCATCATCTAGTTATTCTCCTGCCAGACATACAACTGAATATTTGTTACAGCTTTGTAAGAATTTTCCATTTTATTTTTTATTATTAAAATTCAAAATCAAAATAAATCTTTGAGAGAAGAAAAAAATTCAATTCCATTTTGATTAGAGGCTATGGTCTTTGAAATTTGTTAAGACTTGTATTACGACTCAGTTTGTGGATTTGAAACTATATGAAAGTAAAGTTGTTCAACTCTTGTCTCATTTACTGATTTAGGTGTTTTTGCTTAGAATTGCTTTTTATAAAATAGAAGATGGTGGCCATATGTCACTTTTGTTCTCTAATACATGTTGCACAATGTCAAGAGGATGTACTTGCATGTCTGCCAAATTGGGATTCTGGTCCTAGCTCAGTCACCTACTAGCTAATTCTCTTGCAGATATCTTTCTGAGTTGTTTTGGGCTCTTCTGGGAGGTCTGTGTACTGGTTTGTTCCTGCATGAAAGACAATTTGGACAAGTTGACACTTTTTCCTTGGAGTTTAGATTCCTTGTAGTAGAATATTTCTACCATGTGTAAATTGGGAATCTTATTACACTGGCGAAGTAAAGATACTTACTTGTAAGGGGTTTCCAAAAATTGGTACTAATTTTCCCTGGTGCTGGATGTGTGTTTCTTTCATTGTTAATATTTTGGAATGGAACCACCATTTGACCCAGCTATCCATCTCCTCAGTCTACACCCAAAGGAATTAAAAACAGCATACTACAGGGACACAGCCACATCAATTTTTATAGAAGCACAATTCACAATAGTTAAACTGTGGAACCAACCTAGATGCCCTTCAGTATATGAATGGATTTAAAAAAATGTGGCATATATACACAATGGAATATTACTCAGCAATAAAAGAGAATAAAATCATGGCATTTGCAGGTAAATGGATGCAGTTGGAGAAGATAATGCTAAGTGAAGTTTGCCAATGCTCCCCAAAACAAATGGCCAATGTTTTCTCTGATATAAGGAGGTTGACTCATAGTGGGGTAGGGAGAGGGAGCATGGGAGGAATAGATGAACTCTAGATAGGGCAGAGTGGTGGAAGGGGATGGGAGGGGGAAGGGGGTTAGCAATGATGGTGGAATGTGATGGACATTATTATCCATAGTACATGTATGAAGACATGAATTGGTGTGAACATACTTTATATACAGAGATATGAAAAATTGTGTTCTATATGTGTAATAAGAATTGTGATGTATTCTGCTGTCATGTATTAAAAAAATAAAAGCAATTAAAAAATATTTTCCTAGAGACTAGAAGGTACAACAGAAATATCAGAAGTGTTTTCAAAGCTTCCTTTGTAAGCTCTATAGTGTGTTGAAAAATATCAAATAAGACAATAAATAACAAAGTGAATCTGTATGAGAGAAAGCCTATGATGCTTTGGTGTGTTGGTTCCATTCAGTTGGAACTTTGCTGATGGGAGACCAAGGGACTAGAGTGACCATTCCAAAGGATTAAGGTCTGTCTCCTAGGATAGTCATATTTTGGGGCTACAGGACAACTAGACTTAGAAGAGAACTGATTTGACAATATCCCAGGGGCTATCTGTGCCTTTTGTGTGCCTACAGCTGGGAGTGAGAGGTCACCAGGACCCAGGACAGTCTTTTCTTTCTTTTTTGGGGGGAGGGGATACCAGGGGTTCAACTCAGGGGCACTGGATCACTGAGCCACATCCCCAGCCTTAGTTTGTATTTTATTTAGAGACAGGGTCTCACTGAGTTGCTTAGTGCCTCACCATTGCTGAGGCTGGCTCTGAACTTAAGATCTTCCTGTCTCAGCCTCCCTAGCTGCTGGGATTACAGGCTTCTGCCACCATACCTGGCAGCACAGTCTTTTTTTGTCCCAGAGTAACATGGGACTTTGCTGGCCCTGCTATTTAGAAATCATCTCCCTGTACTTGAGTGAGTAGCCCGATCCTGTTTGTTTGGGGATCTACAAAATGGTTGGTGGGAGGTCTGGCTATTGAAGTGTTGGTCTAAAGAACTGACAGATCCTACAAAGGCTTTATGCAGAGAACCAGGCACAAAGCAAGCTCTTACTTAAAATCAGTTATACCATGCCATCATCACCATCATCATCATCAACAATGCAGCATTGACACAATCTTGTCTGTGCCTATATGCTAACCAGTCCTCCCCCACCTCATGTGGTGTCTGCCCACACTGGTCACATATGGGACATTCCTTGTTTTGATAAAACACTTAGGTCAACTGGTTTTCTTCTCTTCCTTCTTCCTAGCCTTTCTTTTTAAAATAAACTACAAGCTGGGTATAGAATCAGATTGGTGGTGGTGGTGGGGGAGGACTCTTTTATATTTGAGTACTTTGAAGAATTCAGAGCAGCTTAGCCAAGATACCCATTTCCTCCCTTAGCTCACATGATTATGCTAATTCAGAAGAAATGTGTTGATGCACTATTAAAAAGCATGATCTGTTTTCAGCTTCTGGGTAAAGAGGGGAGCAGCAGCCTTTAGTGGCCGTGTCAGTTTTGCCCATATTATTATGTGCAGATGTGCCAGCTGCCAGTAGGCATTTTCTCTCTGATAGCGCTAACCACTTAACCGTGGGTCAGCGAGGTGCAGCTCT
Source organism: Urocitellus parryii (assembly GCF_045843805.1). Taxonomy (NCBI): domain Eukaryota; kingdom Metazoa; phylum Chordata; class Mammalia; order Rodentia; family Sciuridae; genus Urocitellus; species Urocitellus parryii. The sequence continues at coordinate 80,166,934 of NC_135542.1, read as the reverse complement.
CAGCCAATAGATCTAATTGCAATCCTTCTATGTTCCCTGTGATTGCAGGTTTCTCCAGCTCTATAAACAAATAGTAATCAACTAAACCTGTTACCTCTGAGTAGAGATGTCATGATATGAAATATTAACTGTTCAAAATACGGTAATGATGGTTTAAAACTGTATTTGTTTCTTGAAAATAAAGAAAAAAAATTTTTTTAAACGAAAGGAAAATCAGAAGCTTGAGAATTGGAATTCTGAAGGGCCCTCTGGCTCTTTTCCCTCCACATAATAAAAAATTGCATATGTACACGACATGTTTTATGTGGTCAGATACAGCGTAAATATTGTGTACATCTTTTGCTGGAGTAACAATGCATTAGCAGCATCACAAATAAGCTCTGCCTCGGCATCTACATTTTTATGACATTTTTATGTTAATGCAAGTCAAACTTATGTTTTGTGATGTATCTAATCCACCCCAAATTAATCCATTTGTATTCCTATAATCCAATCAGCTCCAGCCTCCCCTGCTGAAAAGTTAGATGTAAAGTCTAAGGCAGAAATATGGCAGTAAGTCTGGGCCCAGATAGGCTGTGCTTTCAGAAGGCGATTTTCCTCTCTGGCACATGGAGGCAGTGCGGGTTTGGATGGGCAGCTCTGGGTAGGGACAGGCTGGAATAGGGGTGGAAGAGTGATCCTATTGGGAGAAGCTATGTGTGGATAATATAATGCTGCTGCACATTTGATTTTCTTATTTAACTTTATTTTTGATACTGTTTGGTAAATTTTCATCCCCTCCAATTTATAGTCTCTGGGTTTTTTCTAATCTCTGCCAGGGTTCCATCAAGTACTGACTGTAGGCTAGGATCTGTGCTAAGCCTTAAGCTTCTTCTATGTACAGTGTATGTGCTACATTTACTGAGAATCTAAAATATGTATGCCAGAGTTGGAAACCAGGTTTTACCCAGTTGTACTTTGCCCATATCAGCCTGCTGTAGATGGAATACCCATCAGACCTTGCTTGGAAACTTTGAGTCATGATACAATGCCCCTTCTTTTTTTTTCTAAGACTGAGCCAGAGATGGATAAAGTCCCTAAGAAACTAACAAAAAGCTGTTTGGTATAGTGGAAGAAACACTAAATTACAGAGTCTTGAGTTGAGGTAGACTTGCATGTTGATGGAAAGCCCATGCCTATAAAATTAGACATAAACAAATGAAAAGGCATTCCACATTCATGGATTAGCAGACTTAATATTTTGTTAAGATGTCAAACTACTGAAAGTGACCTACAGATTTAATGTAATCCCTATCAAAATCCCAATAACCATTTTTTTTGCAAAAATAAAGAACCTATCTTAAAATTAATAATTCATGTGGACTTGAAAAGGATTTGAAGTGGCCAAAATATTTCTGAAAAAGAACAAGGCTGAAGGTCTCACACATCTTGATTTCAAAACTTATTATAAAGCTAATTAAAACGGTTTGATAGGCTGAGGGTGTAACTCAATGGTAGAGTACTTACCTAGCATGCACAAGGCCCTGGGTTCAGTCCCAGGTACCACAGAAACAAAAACCCAAGAAACACAAAATTACAATTCAATATAGTGTGGTAATAGCATTGCAACTGGCCCTCTCACCAATAGAGTAGCCAGTGCAGAAATAAGCCCTTGCATATATGTTTGAATAATTTTTGACAAAGTATCAATTCTATTCAATGGGTAGAAAGATAGGCTTTTTAACAAATGAGAAAATTGGATATCCAGGTGTAAAAGAATGAAGTTGAACCTTTAAGTAACAAAATATACCAAAACTCACTCAAAATGGACCCATTACTTAAAATTATAAAACTCTTAGAAAAACATATAGAGCAAAAGCTCCCCAACATTGGATTTGGCAAGGATTTCTTAGAAATGCCATCAAAGGCACAGGCCAACAAAAGAAAAAATAAATAAATTGGACTTTGTGAAAATATATATTAAAAAAGTGCATTCAAAGACACTGTCAGTGAAGTGAAAAGGCAATCCAAAAAGTGGGAGAAAATCATGTATCTGACAAGGGATTCATATTGGCAATAAAAAGAGAACTTTAAAACGGAATAAGAAGAAAACCTGATTCAAAAATGGGTTAAAGATTTAAGTAGACAACTCTTTCTAAAGAAGATATATTAAAGGCCAATAAGTGCATGAAAAGATGATCAACATCACTAATCATTAGGGAAATACAAAGCAAAGCTATAATGAGATTACCACAGAAAGGGATGGGGGTGGGGAGGGAACACAAGAGTTTTGGCAAAGATGTGGGAAAAAATGGAACCCTTGTGCATTGTTGGTGGGAACGTAAAATGGGTAGATGTTATGGGAAATAATATAGTAGTTCCTTTAAAAATATTAAGAGCAGATTTGCCATATATTCTATCACCTCCACTCCTGGGTATATATTCAAAATAATCAAAAACAGTATATTAAAGTTATATTTGTACATATATATTCATAGCAACATTTTAGTCACAAGAGCTAAAACAAGAAAACAACACAAGTGGGTAAGTAAAATGTGGTATATGCATACAGTAGAATATTATTCCGTCTTACAAAGGAGAAAAGTTCTGATCTATGTTGTAACATGGTTAAAGCTTGAGGACATTATGATAAGTGAAATAAACCCATCACAAAATAACAGTGTATGATTTCACTTATATGAGATACCAAGAGTAGTCAAAATTATAGAGTCATAAAGTAGAACAGTGATTTCCAGGGGTGGGGAGAAGGGCAAATAAGGAGTTACTGTTTAATGGGTACAGAGTTTCTGTTTTGCAAGACAAAAGGTTCTAGAAATGGATGGTGGTGATAATCACACAACAATATAAATATAGCCAATGCCATTGAGCCATATACTTAAAAATGGATACGATTTTATATGTCTTTTACCATAAAAATAGAAGATAAAGGCCAATACTTTTGATTGAAATACTATACAGTGCAATCGATATGCTATTTAAATTTCAAATTCCCACCCTATCACTTACCAACTCAGGGAAATGACTTAACCTACTCTGGTTCTCAGATTTCTTATTGATTAAATGAATGACACTTAACTCATGAGATTGTTGGGATACCATCTCATACCCTTATGTTGAGCTAAGTAAGGTACATTAAATACCTTGCACTTAGGAAGACCTGGTTACCTATTGGCATTGTCTTTCCCAGGGTTTCAAAGCTCTAGAGTCCTTTAGACTAAACTATTTAATTGTGCAGATGAAGAGAATGGTAGGACTGAGGCCCAGAGGGCCTCACATAGCTACATGGGATAGTGCCAATATAAGAAGCTTGCTCTCCAGTCTCCCAAGACAGTGTCTTTCTATGGCGTTCAGCTCCTGCCTTCTTTGCAGAGAACAAATGGGAGGAATCATATCAATGTTATCCATATCATATTTTGCCCTAAGGCATGTGGCTCAGGACAGGGGTTCACTGGTCACCCATCAGCTGATCCATCTGGAGATGAAGGTCGTGTCCCTTGGCAGCCTTTGGTGCCATATATTTTGGTGGTGGACAGGGCCAAAGGTAGCTGGTTTGAGCTCCTCCATCCAGGTCTCCATCCTGAATAAGCCTTTGCCCTGAACACTGCTTCCAACTGTCCCAATCTCTGTTGATTTATAACGAAGAGTCAGCAGACATCTAACTGTGGGCTGTCTGGGAGGAGTCTAGAAGTTTCCAGAAAACAAAGGCTAGATTCTCCATCTTTTCTTTTCTTAGAGCTGGGCCTCGTTGACTCCAAATATCTAGCCAGTGTTTGGTCAATCAATTTCCAGATGGTAAGGCAAAGAAAAAGGCCTTATACTGGACTGGAAACCAAGGACTAGGCATTATTTTGTATCTTTTGTTCCATAATGTTGGCTCTCTGTTAAAAATGGCCTCCACTTATGTGTGATTCTTTGTCTCTCCGCTGCTCTCCCTGCCTTGAATCACCTCGTTTCTTTTCCCGTGAGGTTATGGGGTTGCTTTGGCTCTGTCAGGAAATTGCAGGAGAGAGGCTTCTGCCAACTGGGATCACAGGGTGGCGGGACTTTCTTCCTTGAGCTCCCTGGCATGGTGCAGGATTGGAATCTTCTATTTGTGTTTAACTCGAATGGGTCTATGTGGTTCACATTCAGAGGAACATTGTCGGGTGTTTTTATGAGAGGAGAGAAAATGGTGGTGGTGGCGGTGGCAATGGTGATTTCTCTCTGTGTGTGTATAGGTGGGGGCGGGCTCGAAGGGATGGAATTGGCTTGAAAATCTGCAGTGGGCTCTTTTTCTCCTTTAACACTGATGCTGGGTAATTAGCAAAATGCGCACAGGGTTTTATCCATATTCATGCGCCCTTTCCCACAAGCATAAACAATCCAGTCTCTATTATTTCCTTGCGTGTGCAGCTCCCCCCTCTCCCTGCCACCTGCAGAGCCCTGTGCTGCTCTGTTCACATCATTCTGGCTTGGGTTGGGGGTGGGGGAGCCTCCCCTGGCTGGGGCGTGGGCGCGGGTGAGGGATGCCACAGGGAGCAGAGGGGTTTCTTACACAGGCACCCTCCATGGCTGGCTGGGAGCAACAACGGCGATGTACCCATTCATTCAGTTATGATTACACAGAATTCTTGAGAGGACTCTGAGGAGTAGGTAGGGTTGCCTAATTATTCCTGCTTGACAAAGGAGAAAATGAGGCCCGAAGATGGGGCTATTCATTGGTGTTTTTCTTCAGATCCACTCCCTGAGCCGGTTTTGCCTGGTTCTTTGCCCTGGCAGGCTGACCTCAAAGGACCCCTCCACAGTTTCCCTTAGTCTTCTGGCATCCAGACTCTGGCTTCTACCTGGGATTAGAAGGCACCAAGAGATAGGTTGTAGCACCACCTGGGCGTGTGGGTGGTATCTGTGTTCCTCTGTGGCCACACTACTTACCATGGTGACTGCTGTTCCACACCCACATCTTCTACCATGTTCCAGAAGCCTTTTTTGCACTAGCTTGCTCCATTCCAACCCGGGATGTTAAAGACTTCCTGTGGATGCTAGCCCCTTGGCATTCCTTGTTGATTCCCTTAATGCTCCCCACATTCCTGTAAAAAGTCCTTTCTATATGATTCCATTTCTTTTTAACTCATAGAGTGAAGCAATTGCTACCTGCTGGGACCTCAGCTGGTAGGATGAGTAGATTTCAGGGGACCACACAGCTGGCAACTAGAGCCCAGCATTTCTCCTGCCTCACCTGGTCTGTTTCTATTAGGCTGTGATGTCCCATCACTGCGTCACTCACTGGTCTTTTCTTTGTCCCTACTCAGCAGGCTGCAAAACTACCAGCAAATAGAGATCTGGATCCTGTCCCATCTTCTCCAATCTTTATGAATATGTATTGATTTTCATGGGCTGACTTTTCTTTGCAGAAGAAAAAAAAAACCTAAGTATGGTCATAGTGTGAATGGTGTGAAGGAAATTCAGTTTTTGTTTTGTTTTAACCTGTCTTTTCTGCCAGGGAGGAAGTACCACATTTACAAATGCAATACCAAGAGAAATGCATGAAGTCAGAGGAGCAGCTGAGGATCTTGGCCTTATCTATCCACCTGCAATCCTGATCTTTTCTGAACCCGTGCATTGGCTAACCTCACTGAATTTAGTGGTTGGGAGATGTGATCGCTGTTCTTTCCTCTTTCTTTGTAAATGATGTGAAAGCAAACTGCCCAGACTCTGCTTCGTGATGCAATGGTGTGAGGTTGGTCACTGCAGCATTCATCTAATTTAATAGTCCCTGGCTCTTCTTTCCCTTGGCTGGTGCACTGGTGGAGAAAAACAAACCACCTGCTTCCAGGGACTTCCAGGGTGAAGAGCAGAAGCAAACCAAACCATGCCGCTCTGTTTTCCTGCTTTCTTTGAAAAGAAGTTTGGTACAGAGCTGTATCATTTACTTTCCAATTTGATAATTATTAACTGCATTCTTACTATGAACCTGGTATGTGGCAGGCTCTAGAAGGGCTATTGAAGAGCCTATGGCATAATGCTTGCCTTCAAATGACTTATATATTTATTAGGGAAATATGAACAATTTGGAGGAAAACCCTAAGTAGACAGGCAAAATAGGTTATGTGCAAGTGTCGAGTGATCAATTGCTTCATATCACATATGGTTGTGGTGTAAGGAAAATGGTCAGGAGGGTGTTGGGGAGAGCATCATGAAAGAGCTTCTAGAAGGAATGGAAGGATTTGGACAACACTGGCTATTGGATATGATTTGACTACAGATTCTCCTCTTTGGGGCTCAGAGTTGCTTTCCTGGAAAGGATACAAACATGTCCTGAATTTGGTCTTCAGAGCCCTGATGGTTTCCTCTTCATAGACACCATGACAGATGCCCCAACCTCTTTGGCTTAGAGAATCCTTCTTTCTGTCTTATGTGATGGAAAAAGTGAATGGTGACAAGGTGTTTCCTGGTGGTGGGTGAAGTATTTCCATGGAAAGCCATTTACATCAGACACTCGGTTACCGAGTTTATTCTTCCCCCTAACACCCCAAAGGCAGAGAGTAGCTTGAAAAAAATCACTAAGAAGCCCTTAACCTTGTAACATACAGTTTTTGCTAAAAATATATATTAATAATATATTATTGAGCGAGCATAGATGAAGAAGGCCAGGGAGGGAGGAAGCAATAAGAGTGTGAGCGAGGTCAGTGCTCTTTGCCCGCAGACTCTGCGATCAATAAGATCTGGTCAATAACTGCTTTATTACTGCACTACCACCCGGAGCAAAATCATTTTTAAATTAAGAATATATTTTGCAAAACTGAATTAACAATATTGAATATTTTGCTCTCTGATATGACTAGCCTTCAAAATCAAATTATTAAGTATGGAAAGTGCTTACCGGGTGAAGTTTCCCTTTCTTCTTCTCCCTCCTCACTTTTCCAAACCACATTCTCTCTCTCCTTTCCTTCCGTGCTCGTGCTCAACTCCACTCCTCCGCGCAACCCCCTCCCCCACCAACCCCCACCTTACAGCTTGGGAAGGAAACAACAGCAGATTTTTAAGATCTCCGGCACAAATGTGGATGTAAATTAGCATTGAATCCAGCACATGGAAATTAGGAAAGGAAGACACATTTATTTGAGTCCAACAAAACTGTGCATTTCCTTTGAAAGAAAAGGACCAAGTAGAGAAAATTGGGAATTTTCCACTAGGGTAAAAACCGATGCCAAAACCTTTGGACTTCTATCATCTTCCTTAAGCAATGAAATCTCACCATGGCTCCCCTCTGACCTCTCGCTTGGTGGTACCCTGGCTCCATCACCTGTTCTGTTCGGTCCTCCCTTCTCCACAGATGGAGGGGACAGAGGAGAGCTTTATATGACTCATGGAATGCAATTTTAAAGCAACCATAAGGCTAACGCTCCCCCCCCCACCCCACCTCGCCAACAAAAAACACAACACTACAAGATGCATTTGGAATAGCTTTGTTATGCAGAGCTACTCCAACCCATGTTAGGTTGTGAAGGCAAAGGTAGACCTCAGCCCTGGGAAGCGCTAACTGATGTTATTAGAATTGATTGTGTAGCATCTTCTTTGTGAAAACATGAGGTTATGGTGCTCATATTTTCAAACATCATATTAAGCTTCTTTCACCTCTTCTGCCTTCTTGGGCTACTTACCACTGTTTGCCATTAGCAATTAAGATCTCTTACATATAACTTGTAGGTTATTGGATTTGGCATATATGAAATAATAGGGAACAACAGAAAAAAAGGAGATGTTTTATTGCCCCATATTGTTCTTGGTGTAAAAGTTAATTATCGAGCTTGGTAGTTTTTAGTGAAAGGATAATGTTGGTTAAGCCACACAATGGCATGTTGACTTGTTATTTGTGTCAGATGACAGATTTTTACTCTTTGAAAAGGAACATTTGTTCAAAGTATTGGTGTTTGCTATTGTGAGTGAGTAAGCGAGCAAGAGAGAGAGAGAGAGAGAGAAAAAGAGAGAACAAGCATTTATTTGGTGGCCTCCTCCTCCTCCTCCTCCTTCTTTGTACCAGCAATTGAACCCAGGGGTACTTAACTAATGGGCCACATTCCCAGCTATTATTATTATTATTATTATTTTATTTTGAAAATACAGGGTCTTTCTAAGTTGCTAAGGACCTTGCTAAGTTACTGAGGCTGGCTTTGAATTTGTAATCCTCCTACCTCAGCCTCCTGAACCCCAGGTGTGCCACCACACCTAGCTCTTATAGTAGAGGCTTCTAGGAATTACCTAATTTAACCCTTCCAACAACCCCTGAAAGTTAGGTGGTTCTGTTCTTGTTATTTAGGAGCTCACATAGTTAAAGTAACTTGCCTGGATCAGGCAGTGGTTGGAGTTGGAAGTCAACCTCAAGTGACTGCAAATTCTGTCCTCTTTTTGTCACCGCCCAACATTTTCTAGTCTACTGCCCAGCAAGTGATTTTGACTAAACATAGAATACTTAAGCTATTTAATCAATGATTTTTAATCTTTGGCACAGATCTCAGATCCCTTTGAGAAACCCATGCAAGATAGGGCCCCTCTCTTAGGAAAACACCATGATCATGCCAATCTCAGCAAAGTTCATGCATCTTATGAAGCATAATAAAGTCTCAGATGAAGACCCCTCGGCTAAGTGCCCTAAAAGGGAGGCATTCTATAAATCCTGCTTTTCTCTAAAGGGACCCAAGCACTTCCTGCTGGCATTCCTCTTTGACACCAGATCTATCATAAAGAATGTCCAGGTCTGAGGGGAATAAAAGCGAGGATAAGTTGAAACACTGTTGGTCCTGCACTTGTGTACTCGGGTCTGGCTCATCCCTGTCACTTGGTGGTTATGCCTCACAGTGGTTTGTGAGGAGACTCTGTCTGTAAAGCTTTGGCCTGCTCACCCTGACTTGCCATGGTACATCCAGTGGAAGACTCTACTTATTATTTAAATCCAAATTATTTCTTTGGCTTTGTTATGCTTCTGGAAAATTTTAAGTGATTTTTTTTTTCATTTCTGTCTAATAAATACTGTTGGGCCTCTTTAATTCTGGAGAAACAGAAAGGAAAGTCCAGTCACTGTTAGCTTGCTGACATTTTAGTTCATTTTCACAGAAACCCAAGATTGGATTATTGATCAGGGAGGGCTTGACCAGGAGTCACAGAATTCAAAGTAAGACCTGCAACCTGATGCCAGCTTCCTGTCTAGGCCTTCCCTGAAACTTGCCTCTGGGTCTGCTGGGATGGTTTTGCACTTGACATTACTCTGATGCATTCAGTTCCACACATAATTATCAAGCACTGGTGGTGAGTCAGGCACTGTGCTGGCGGTGGCCTTGAGAAAGAGTGTGTCCCTGAGGAACTAACATTCTCTGTCTGGCTATCAGACCACTGCAGTAGTCTATGGAAATGGCCATCAGTTGCTCAGAGAAGGCCAACGTGCCTTTGGGTTTTTCAATGACAGCCTCAGAGCGCTTCATAGCATCTCAAGAAAACCTTCAAGATGGACTGCATGACACTGTTTTTTAAGTTCCAGGATTCACTTAGGCAATCTACTAGCAGGAGGGCACTTTTTAACATGTAGAGCAAAGAAGAGATAATTGGGGAAGGCATCTTAACCCAATGTCTCTAAAGATATTAGGCATTCTCATCTGCAAGCAATGTGCATTCTCTTCTCCATCAGAGAGAAGGGACAGGAATCTCTGAGTCAATGACAAGAAGATATCGGGTTACTAGGACCCTATGCCATTTTTTTATGAAGAATTTTTAAAAAATCACTCTGTCTTCTCAATAGTTTGAATAGCACAAAGGTAAAGAAGACATTTGTGCATTGCCTCATTGCATTGGCCAAATCCTATCTCAATGGCTGTATTTTCAAGATAAAAATTGAAGCTTTTCCATATATATATAGTTTTACTTTGCTTTTGGAAAATTCCTCAACTGAAAAGAATTGACATCCTGGTAATTCAATTACCCAGACCTCTCCCCCTCCTTCTGAGTACTGACCTCCAGAAAACCATCCCATGGCGTAGCAGCTGATGCAGCTTGGAGGGTGCAGGACTAAAGATTTTTAGTATCCACAGGGGAAGGCTGAGTCCTGGGAGGGATTCAAAGATCCATAAGAAGGTGGTGTTGGAAACCTCATGTCACAGAACAAAAATAATTCAGGATTAGATTGTTGATTCTCCCAGATGCCTATGCAGGTAAATTTGATTCTGTGATTAGGGAGGGAAGATTTGAGTGCTAGAATTCCAAAGAACCATCTCCAAGATCCAAACCAAATCCTACATCAGGCACAAAGAGATATTTCTGCCTCGTAAACCTGCATATGGTTTCATAGCCTGATTTTCATGGAACTAGCCGCCCATCTTAGCACTTATTTACCAGCCTTTCCTGTTGTTTAAGGGTGACAAGCTTCTCAGTACAGTCTACGAAGATGTAGGTTCAAAACCCTTCTATGTAATCCCTACCTTTTGCTATAGACACTTAATTGATGCTCCTTTAATGTTTACAGAATTGCATTTGATTGAACCATATTGGCAAATTCATCCTAGGATTCTCTGAATTTGCCATCCCCACACTACCCTGAGAATTCCCCTTGCATTGGTGTCCTTGTTCAGGTCTTATTTCTTTCCCAGGGTCCGAAGGTTCCACATGTCTTCTCCTCCTCCTGGGGTTTGCTGGCAAGAATTTGATTCTCACAGTCTGTTTCATTGGCCTTTCTTGTTTAGATCCTCTCCCTTTGCATTGTCTCCCAATCCCTGTCCTTTTCAATCAAAGAGAGGTTGGAGATGCTTCCCCCAGATCACACCTGCTAATTTGCCCAGACTTCATTCTGCTCAGGACACTGGGATGGGCTTCTCTATAGTTGTAGAATGTGCATGGTCTAGGACTGCTCTTCCTGACTTTCCAGAGCAGGGGGATGGATCGCAGTGGGGCTGATCTTAGATGGAGAGAAACAGCCTCCCCAATCCAGGGGGACCTGTGTCGATGCCCATCAGTTTGATGAGGCTTGTGTTCTCATCCCTGTGGGGCCCCAGTGTTCTGATGCAAGTCCTGGTTCCAGTGAGTGACAGGTGCGACTAACGGCCGCATGAGTTATTTCCTTTGGAAACCACAGCTGTGGCTGAGGCCAACGGATGGCAACGGTGCCACTGGGCTCTCTGGGAGTGATCCGCTTGGCTGTCTCGAGCCTCAGGAAGGGCTTTTCAACTTTGATGAAAATAACCCAAGAGGCTGGGTATCAGTGGCAACTGCAAGTGCCCTTCATGGGAAGGTACTCTGCAGGGAGAATAGAGTCAGACTTTGGAGCCAAGATTGTAGAATAAGAAAAATTGCTTTCATATCTAAGCTCTGCCGCATCCTAGTGTCATTATTTTGGACTATTTTTTTTGAAACTTCTTTGAGCCTCAGTTGCCTAATAGGTAATATGGGGGTAATGTCTCTCTTAAACAATTATTTTTAAGATTGATTGAGATGAAGCATGAAAGCATTGTGTACAGTGGCACATTTGATGTTCAATAATTTTTAGCTTTTATTAATAATATTTCAGATGATGGGAAGAGATGTGCACTATCTCTGGGAACTCACAGCGTCCTTCAGCCTCTCTTGCTGCCTGGGTGAGAGGAATGGTGATAGCTCATGCATCATCGCATGAAAATCAAGAAGAAGGCTAATTTGCCAGGTGGGAATAGTATCTGGCACTTAGAAAACACCATAGTATTAGCTTTCATTAGTTTTACTATTATCACTGGTTTGATTTCCTAAGATCCTTGGGCATCATCCTAAGATGTTGCCAGAGCTGTGTTATATTGATTTGGAACTGGAATTCAGTGGGGGCTACAAAAGCAGAGGAAGTGGCAACAGCTGTTTTTAGTTAGATTTTTGCAATACTTTCTTCTCAAATTAATTCCTCAGATGCAACCATAAAAGGAAGAATCATAGCACTTTCTGCAATAATAGAACCCAGTGCCTTTCTCCACATGACTATTTTCATTTCATTTATTGATCCTTTGGACCCTGAGAGACATTTCTCCCATTCCCCTGCATCTGGACCATTGCATCATCCAAAGCATTAGATCACAGAGTCACCTGCTACACGAATGTGTCCTTTGAACATTGGTGTCTTTGAACCCAAGAAGCCTTGCTGGTCAAGCAATATTTCAACAATAGTTTTTAATGATGTAAGTGGTTCCTTTTTTATTTTTTATTTTTGATTAGGATTCAAATATTGTAGAATATTAATGAAGTTACAAGCTTTTCTCCAAAAGAAAAGAAATATCAGAAAACTCCAACATAAGAAATGAATCCACCTGGAATGCATGATTGAGCCATTTCTGGTTAATTAAATTAGTAGGTTCTCTACATGATCCGTGTAATGTTCCTTTCCGACATCAGCAGGTTTTTGTCTATGTTCATCCTTTACATGCACTGCTTAAATATGGTTTCTGGATTGTGTTTCGTGTCCCTGAGGCATGTAGTCTAGGGGGAAGGAGCCAGAACTCTGATTCTCAGTCTGGCATGGAAAGGAATGCTTCAGTTTATTTTAAACATTAACCACCCAATGGTACAGTAATTTGTTTCTGGATTTTAGCACATGTGTTGTTTTCTAATACCTTTTTGAGAATTTGGAGAATTCTTTCTTTTTTTTTCCCCCTTAGATTTACATGGAGATTCAGAATATCTTTGGAGAGCTGAAGAAGACATTGATGATAACAATGTGGAATCAATAACATCTCCATGGGCCAGCACCTTCAAGAGCATTTTAGAAATAGAGCCACATTGGTGAGAAATTTCTCTCGACTCCCAGGGATCAATTCTCCAGGTGTATCTCTGTCCTGAAGAGGAGTTCAAATCAAAGGCAGCATAGGATTCATAATGAACTCGTGGTGATACCCATTGCCGAAGATGGTGTGTGAAATGTGGAGACCCTATTTCTCACGGCCTGCAAGGGCTAGAATCAGGCCGGCAGGAAGTGGGATGTGGGGCCTACGGCAGGCAGAGACAGGTGGGAAGGAGAGATAAGGTAGAGTCATATTTGTGAGAACTAGAACTAGGTTCAGGGAAAGAATCCCAGAAACCCAGAAGGCATGGGCCAAAATGTGGACTTTCTAGAAAGGTGAACGTGTCCATCTCTTCATCTCGTGCGTCCCTGAGTCTCATGGGTGAAGCATAGCGATTGGGTAAATCAATTTGTAATGGAAAGAGAAAACTCAAAAGAAGACTTATGACAAGGATCTTGGAAAGGAAAAAACTCTTCCATTGTGGAAGTCAGTCCTTCTCTAAAATTTACTGTAGATGTCCCGAGCTAATGAGAACTTTACATAATTGCCCAGTTTAACTTTTTTCCTTTGGACTGAGGTCTACTTTTGGTTGCTCATAAAGGGAAGCTGATCTGGGCTTCACATATCCCAAGCAGACACCTTGTAAAGATCTCCTGGTATCTCATGGTCAGGAAGTTCTTCCTAGAGTCTAGACCATGTTTCCTTTGCTATATCTGAAGTTTCTATCCTTCTTGAATTGCCCTCATTCTTTTCTCCTGGATCTGGATCTCCTTATCTTCTCTTTTGTAAGGCCAATACTAATTACTTCAGTTCTTTTCCAAGGAGATGATTTCTCCCAAACCTTGTGTCATTTTTTGAGTATGTCTCTATACCCACATAGGTATTTTTGTGGCTAGAAGGAGAGTCCTTCTGGGATGGTATTTTTACCCCCGGGTGGATCTGTGCTGTGAATAACCTGAGCCATTCTGGAACCATCCCCAGACCGGGCAGGTGGCAGCCCCATTTGCTCTTTCCTAAGCGCCAAGGCAGAGAAGCAACTCTGGCTCCTTCTCTCTGGACCGCGTGCCTCCGGAACACGAAACTCAGTCGCAGACACCATATTTAAACAGAGCAGGGAAAGGACGAAAATAGACCAAAAACCTGTCCATGTGGGCCAGGAAAGCTGCATTTCCAATATGCTGTTAGTGAGACCCTGCTGAGATTCACACAGCAAGCAGTCAGGGTAGAACCTGGATGGGGAGCAGAATGGTCACCCAGAGACTCATTCCTGGGCATTGGCATTGATGGGTTTGTGTGAGGGGCAGGGTCTGGGGCAGGGATGAGTGAGACAAGGTCCTTTCCTAGAGTATGGGGAAGTATGACTTAGACAACTAAAACTATTAGAAATAACACAAGAGCCCATGGAGTTAAGGGCTTGGTTTTATGGTCTAGAGGAGTGGTTTATAAACTTTAAGTTAAGGAATTCATCAGATAAAATTTTGGAAAGTCAATAGGTAAAAATGTCCAAGGATGACTACTATGCTTTTTCCTGTGGTACTAAACATTGTGGGTAAGGCTGAAAGACAAGGACAAAATGCTGTCATGGGAGGTCATCTCTCCAAAAGGCTTCTAGGTTGTGTTAGCTCAGAGAATCAGCCTGGCCATTCTTCTCTCTCCCCCATGAAATGACCAGTAGAGTGGAGATTGCTGTTAGGGAAAGGTATATGCATGAACTCCCCTTGTCCATCCCTGAGAGGTACAAAAGATAGACCTCCACCTTTGTCCATGGGACTTCCAGCTTTCCATGGTCCGTTGATGATAGCAGGAGATGCTGGTTTGCAGACACTATAGCATCTGAGGAATATAGTTGATGTTAGAAACTGTGGATAAAATTATAATGATATAACACTGAGGGATGTTGCTTGGACATCACTCCCTGTCAATAGGACAGATTGGTGTTCCCTTTCAATGTTAGTGAGACCAGAGACAGTGAATTAGAATAACAGTTATGAACAAGAGGATTACTGTAAGTCTTCCAGCCAAATAAGGATCTGACAGTCTTTCCCTTGTCCACTCCTCAATACTGGAGGAGGTGGTACACAGAGTGGGAAGGGGTAGGCCAGGCCTTCTTCTCTCTGCCCTTTACTATGTAGTTGGGCTCCAGTCTAGACCTGGACAGAAGAGGAGGAGGAGGTTTAAATTAGATATGAGAGGAACAGGGTGTAGCCCAGTGGTTGAGCATGTGCTTAGCAGGCTTGGGGATTCAATCCTTAGCACTGGCCTCTACCCCCAAGAGATGTGAGAATGCTATTGTAAGACAGACAGATACAATCCCTGATGGACAGGAGAGAAGGACCTGTGGATCCATAGAGACAAGGTAATCCTGGGAAGCGAAAGTTCTAGGCTTGCATAGGAAGGGTGACTATTAGGAATCACTTCCCCCATTCCCTATCTTGGCTCAAGGCTGACATTGACATCACATGAATCAACTTCACTTTGTCCCAGTGAAAGAAATTCAGGGGGCAGACCAAAGCCACTGTTTGCAATTAATGGACCATCTGGTGGACCAGCAGGAAGACCTGGTCCTCTGGTTAATTGTGGTCAGAATTTAAGACTAACTTTTATGTTGAGTCAGGGTCAATTTGAATTCAATTCAATTCCAGTTTCAGCTTCAAGTCACATTTCTTGTGTACCTACTGTTGTAGGTCCGGTGCTGGGTTCTTTCAGCAAGAATATAAGAAAAGAGGAATAGGATAAGAAAGGCTGCATCTACTCTTAGTGCCAAGTCTTTGATAATATTTCCTCACTCATCTCCCTCTTTCCCACTCCTTGCCAAGATCACACACATATTTCACTCTCCCAAGAAACCCTTTCACATCACTTGTCATGGGACTCCACCCCCTTCCCAGTGTCTTAGTGAGGGATGTCACTCAATGCAGTCCCTTAATATGGTCTAGTTCATCTTAATCAACTCAAGAACCACTAGGGCACACTTTCAAGAGCAGATGTGCCATGTCTTGAGGTCAGTAAAATCTCAGCATCTTGGTAAGGTCTGCTATTAAAGCATCCCAGAAGGCTTCTGATATCAAAGACAATCTCCCCCTTTTGTGTTGCTGTGGTCTTTTGGGGTCTTGGCTTTGAGAAGCTTGGGAGACATCATTGCTCACATAGGGTAGCCACAGGAGGGACAGCAGGCAATATTCCAGGCCAGGCTTGACTCAAAATTAATTCAAGAAGCAAATGTTCCATGGGAGAGAAAACGAAATCATTCAGCCTTTGAAGGTCCAGGCCAAATTGTCACTTCTGCCATATGCCATTTGTCAGACCAGGTCCCTACCAATATCAAAAGAAGGGAGGTTAGATTTTACCACTGGATGGGAGGAGTATCAATGATCTGAGGCCATCTTTAATCTACTACACCTTGATAAAAATAAAATAAGGTTCAGAAGCCTGTGGAGAACAGGGCTTCGTATGTAAAATAGGGAGATTGAGGGAATCCTGATTTGGTCTCTTCTTTTAATCTCTCTTCATAGATAACTTTGGAGTTACAATTTGAATTTGAAAGCTATAACAGCTGTGTGGTATGTGGGAATAACAACAGCAAAGAGACTACTATATTCTTGGGGGTAATTTCCCCCACATAGTGTCCCATCTAAGGATTTGTTCTGTCAGTGAATATGATTTAACCCTTTGGGTTTGTGCTTTGGTCATTGTGAATGCCTTTCTCGGCCTAGGCTGTGGGGGCACCTAAAAACTGATCATGTCAAAGAATCTCTCTGTGGAGGAAACTAAATCCTTGGGGCACTCTGGAGTCTGCACTCCTATTATCTTCCCTTGGGCCCTACCAGGTTGCACCGCCCTTGCCCTTCAAGGCCTGGAGCAGAGGACCTTATCTCAAGAGCCCTGCCCTCTTTTGTTTGAGATTCTGAGCAGGTGTTATCTGAAAACAAGCAGGTGTTTGTAGAAATGTGACCTTGAGCCCTGGTTACTGACCTGCTTTTATGTTCTAGTGACTCAGTTTTCCTTGAATGGAGCTGTTTCCTACTTATGAAATGGCTGGGAGGCCACAGTGACCAATTTGGACAACACTATCATCTGTGTGTGGGCACTTCCCCATCATAAGCAGAGAAATTACTGAGTGCATGTGATACCTTCCTGCCAGAGATGCAGCCACCCCATGTTACCAGCAAGCTCATTTACAAGAAGAAGAAACAAATGCAGTATGCCCTTATCACACATGCTTCCTTAAAGAAGGTTATGCCTTTTGGAAAACAGAGGGTACTGGTTCCAAAAGTTCTTCTGATCTCAGGCTAGAAAATCAAGTTCTCTTCATCCTGGGAAGTTACTAGGCATTTCTGAAAATCTTTGGCAGATAGAAAATAATTTGGAATAGAGAATCATCTTGGGGAAGACAGTGAGCTACTTTAAACTGTACTGACGGTAAAATTTAAGCCAGCATTTTTCACTTCCTCATACATCCATTCTCCTAATCCCTGTGGAGAAGTGTGCATATGTATATTAGTGTATGTGTGTATGTATGTGTATGCACACTTCTGGACCTCTGTGCAGAGTTAATGAATTAATCTCCAGTGTTCCCAGGTCCTTAAAAGTATGAGTTCACATTAAATCCAGAAATAGGAAGTGTCTATCTGTAAATACTAACTTCAGCATAGATATTTGAATACACATAGCTATATAACCAAACTGACAAAATTATATGTTGGGACTGATTTTCTAGAAATATACCACTGATGCTAATGTTATCAAAAAAATTGTAAAGTTGGGCATTAGTCTAGTCCTGCAGGCTCTGTGTGACCACTCAAAATATGGCTAATAGCTCAAAATCCAGTGCAACTATAGGTAGAAGTTGGAACCCCATCAGATGCTGAGTTAATTTCAGGATTGTAGGCAGTGCTTATCCAGGATGTATGGCCCTGTACCTCCTTCAGAGGGTCAGAATCCAGGCAAGGATATTCCTCCATTTATACCGGTGGTGATAGAAAATAATGGAGACACTCAAGTCCAGATGGGCAATGAGTTTATGGGAGTGGGATGAACTGGGCTATTCCAAGATCCCTTCACATGGTTCCTGGTATCCTCATGAATCTCTCTTCTTATAGTTAGCCAAGAAAGCACAAAGACAGAGACACCTGCGTTTTTGATCAGTAGCAGATATTTAAAAGGATTTCTACGTGGTTACCTAAGATGTACCATAGTTTATTGACATGATTTCTCTGGGGGGCTCTTCTGGGTTATTCTTGCCCCTTAGGAATCTAGTTTTATTGAGAGTTGATATGGCCTCTCACTGATCTTTCTGACTTTCTGATGCATGCTTTCTCTACCGAAGGCTATAGAAAAACACTCCCTGAACTCTCTCCCTCAAAGACAATAGTCTGTGGGACTCTCCCTGTTGTGTGGCAGAGGGGTTGGGGAGAAAAGGAAGCAGCATTCAACAGGAAGCACTGGGGTTTTCAATAGAGCACGGTGCTGAACAGAAAGACCCCCTTTAGCAATCTCTGGAAACAGAATAAGCTTTTTTTGAAATATAAGTGGCCCTGAAAAAAACACAAGCAGATTCTGCAGTATCTATTTAGGGCATCCGGGAATGCCACATAATAGGAACTTGAGCACACCTGATGGTAACCATATGGCAGGCTCTGATGACTGACAATAGGTAGAGGCTGCAGTAATTAATGAAAATGAGATGCCATTTGTGGCCCCCACCATGAGAGGATGAAGATGAAGGCAGTCTCTTTGCAAAGGCTGGATGTGCCCAGGGTATGTTTCTAAAGTCGGGGACTGAGTGGGGCCATGTCTCTACTGTGAACAGGTGTGAGAAAAATGATGTGGTGGGAGGAAGGGCCAGGGAACTGCCATCATTCCTGGGGCTGCGGTTGGGAAAGTGAGCTTTCAGATTACCCCGGCTGATTGAGCAGCATTAAACCCTGTACTGTGCTGGAATTTTTAGTTTGATGTGGGAGAGATTCCAAGTAAAAAATCCAGTTAATTGGTCTGGTGGAAGCACAGGACTCCATTGTTTGAGGACACGTGGGTGCTGTGTGTGGTTCTGACCTTTCTGATGCCTCCATTCACCACCTCGGGGATGACTGGGCTCATCTCTGGGCCAGAGTATACCAAGGTTTTTTTGCCTAGCCTCAGGAAAAAGAAAAGGAGGGAGGCCATGCTTCCTTGTTTTAGTACTTCTTTCCTGGATGCGGGGGTGGGATGGAGGATGGGAGCCTGCCAGGGAGAAGGGGGCCAGGAGGAGATTCCAGAGAGACTGATTGATCTTGTCAAAAAGAATAAAGGTATCCACTCCCCAGTACCCCCCTTCAGCACATGGGTATGTGGGACGGAGGCGGTCACTGTGAAGTCTTGCGGTTAGGCGTTCCAAAAAGAAGTTTCTTCATGATTCCTGATTGCTTAGGACAGATATAAGCAATACCAGCTGGGGCCCAGCAAGCCTGTCTCCAGCTTTATTGTTTCTGATTTATCAGTGGTGCGTCCGCCTAAAAGAGATGATCTATCTGCCCTTTATTGCAGCCTAGTTCATAGCCAGATAGGAGAGTTGAACATTAACAAGTGAATTTGCTTTCAGTAGCTGTGTGTGTGTGTGTGTGTGTGTGTGTGTGTGTGTGTGTGTGTGTATGTAGAAAGATCATGTCTTGCTCAGGGGCAAGTGACTCAAATTTTTACAAGAAGATTCCCATTCTTTTGTCTCTCTTCTTGGATTTTCCACAACATATTTCAAGCTGCCTCTTTTACCAGAGCCAGAGAGGATCCATAAGTCTGTTTTCTAAGAGTCCTTCGTAAGTGGTAGAAGCTCAGTTGGAGCCAGGCTAGAGGCACCAGGCACGGTGCATTGAAGAGACATTTCAAGTCATCCCTGGTGGACAATTTGCACTGTTCAGTGTTAAAAGGCTCTATCACAGTGATTCCGAGAACCCCCAGACCTCCCGCCTTGGCAGGCAGAGTTTACAAATGATGTGCTCCACTCAGCCTGCCTGGAGTTTCTGGCTTAAATGGCTGGCAGAGTAAAAGTGAAGAGTCAGAACCCTCCAGCTTCGGAAAGGGAAAGGTTTTACTACTGAGTGGAAAATAATCATTGAGGTTAACTCTTCCTGGATTGACCATGCTGACGGAGAGACTGCTCTGATGCGAGGCCGAATGAGAAACTTCTAGGACTCTTCTGCCAGGGGAAGAGGCAGATGTGAATACAAGACGAATGATTTCTGATTGACCAATCTGCAGTTTGGCCCATTCATTTATTTTTTTGGAAGAAATAGATAATATCCTGCTAAAATTGCAATACTCCCCTGGAGGATTTTGGATAGAAGTTTGGTTTCTACCGTTTGTTAAAAACAATTGTGTGTGTGTGTGTGTGTGTGTGTGTGTCTGCACACACATATGATTAAATATATAACTATGTAAATATAATTAAATAAATAGTATATTTATATATCTATATATTTTTATATAAATATTCCTTCTGTGCTTCCTCAATGACAGGTTACTGTGACCAGGCCAGGGGAAGAACAACAGGTGAATACCCAGTTGTACAGGAACCGGTTCTTACGGTGGGGATTTGCCTTTTCAGGTGTGAGCCCTGGTTCTGGGTGTGGCGATACAAGAGATCTCATCCCCTTCCTCAGTTGGAGATGAAAAACCAGATTCTGATTTCATTGAGGATCCAGGATACATCAGGGCAGCAGAGGAGAGTATCTGACAAATTCTTCCGCTGCCATGTCTAGTGAACAGCATCTGCTGTCTTGTGGATGAAAAACATCACAAAGAATTTTTAACAGTTTTATACAATTCCTGAAGCCTGGTCCATGGCCAAGGCACATTAACTTTCTGAATTCTAGAAGATATTTTTCCCCATCAGATTTAGGGCAAATTATTATAGCATTCTCAAATTTTTTTTTAGGCAACTAAACATTAAAAACAAACTCCCCAAACTAGTGGTATTCTATTATCTCCTTAGATTATTTATAATGGTACTAAAGAAAATGTGCATCCCAATTTGGTTCAATCAGAAATGTGTATGTGTGAATAGAGAGAGCTTTACATATTTAAGCTAGAGATTCTTTCTTCCCAAAAGGTGGAAGGACGCTGCCTTTAGCACCTTTCCTGCTAGAAAGAATTGAACATTTGGTTTTATCAGACACCAGCATGGTAATGAAGCTATTTTGATAGAAATAGCCTCATTACTATTCATTTTTGCTGGCTCCCAACTAATTCTTGAACCAAGGTTCTATTTTTTCCCCCCAGAGGAAAATAGGCACCATAAGCAAAATAAGAAGATACTTTTAGCTTCTGATGCTAAGGAAAAACTCAGACAGATCCCACCCAAGGAGACGTTGTGGAGGCCCCTGCCTCTGTCCGAAATGACTCTCCACCTTGGAAGGCTGTGTGTAGGACTGATCCTTGCTCCTCATATTCTTTCCCTGAAAGATGCTACCATTGGCTCCCTTCCAAAGTTAAAATTCATCTTGTATTTGGAGTGTTCTCACCTACCTGTTCTTATCAGGCTGGAATGAGGAGGATCTTGCTCTGGGATTGAAGAGAACCAGGCTTCAATTCTAGTTCTTCTCCTAGCTGTGTGACCTTAAGCATGACATTGAACCATTCTGTGCCATTCTACATGTAACAAGGGGTTTGACTAGGTGGTGTCACTTAGATTCCTTTAGTTATAATAGTCTATATTGATCATTTTCCATTTCTTCCTTTTAAAATAAACTGTTTTAGAATAGTTTTAGTCTTCCAGAAAAGGTGCAAAGACAATACATAAGACCCCTGCTTGTGTCTCATTCAATTTCTCCAATGAATAACATCTTACATTTCTATAGTTCATTTATCATAACTCAGAAACTGGTTCAGATACATCCGTGCCTAATGAAGTCTGCATCTTATTCAGATTTCACTAGTTTCCCATATTGTCCTTTTTCTGTTGCAGAATCCCATCCCAGATACCATTTAGTTGTCATATCTCCTTCGTTTCCTCAGATCCTTGACAATCTCTCAAACTTTCCTTGTTTTTGATGACCTTGACGGTTTTGAGGAGTGCTGTCAGATATTTTGTAGAATGTCTCTCAATTTGGGTTTGCTTGATGTTTTTCTCACAGTTAGACTTGGGTAATGTGTTTTTAGGAGGAAGACCATAGAGATGAAGTGCCCCTCATCATGTCATATTAAGGGTATAAACTGTCAATCAATGATCACCTGGCCAATGTATTGTTTGCCAGATTTATCCACTGTAGAGCTGCCTTCTCTTTCCATACTCTAATTTGGGGAAGTAAATCAGTAAGGGCAGCCCACACCCAAGATTGGTGGGGTGGAGGTGGTGGATCCACTCTGCAGAGGGGTATCCATGTAAATTATTCAGAATTCTTTTGTAAGAGATATTTATCTCTTCTCCCCATGTATTTATTTAATCATTTATTTATGTCAGGTGTGACCTTGTGGATGTTTATCTTATACTTTGGATTATAATATGACATGATGTTATTTTATTTTTTGAATTGTTCAAGTTTTGGCCATTGGGAATTCTTTTTTTAAATTTATGATTATTTTTATTTATATATGGCAGCAGAATGCATTATAATTCTTATTACACATATGAGCACAATTTTTCATATCTGTGGTTGTATACAAAGTATGTTCACACCAATTCATGTCTCCATACATGTACTTTGGATAATAATGTCCATCACATTTCACCATCATTTCTAACCCCATACCCTCTCCTTTCCCCTCCGACCCCTCTGCCCTATCTAGAGTTCATCTGTTCCTCCCATGCTCCCTCTCTATACCCTACTATGAATCAGCCTCCTTATATCAGATAAAATATTTGGCATTTTTTTGGGGGGGATTAGCTAACTTCACTTAGCATTATCTTCTCTAATTCCATCCATTTACCTGAAAATGCCATAATTTTATTCTCTTTTATTGATGAATAATAATCCATTATGTATATATACCACATTTTTTTAATCCATTCATCTATTGAAGGGAATCTAGGTTGGTTCCACAGTTTAGCTATTGTGAATTGTGCTGCTATAAATATTGATGTGGCTGTGTCCCTGTAGTATTCTGTTTTCAAGTCCTTTGGGTATAGACTGAGGAGAGGGATAGCTGGGTCAAATGGTGGTTCCATTACCAATTTTCCAAGAAATCTCCATACTGCTCTCCATGTTGGCTATACCAATTTGCAATCCCACCAGCACTGTATGAGTGTGCCTTTCCCCCACATCCTCGCCAACACTTATTGTTGTTTATAATCATAATAACTGCCATTCTGACTGGAGTGAGATGAAATCTTACAGTGGTTTTGATTTGCATTTCTCTAATTGCTAGCAATGATGAACATTTTTTTCATACATTTGTTCAAGTTGGCTTATGTGTCACTTTGACATGTCCCCATCTTTTTGTTTTGTAATCACTTCTTTATTTTCTGGCACTGCTTATACCTCAAGCTCACTACATATATATATTTCCTGCCCTAGTCCTAGAATTAGCCATTTTCCCAAGGAGACCTGGTTCCTTTTGTTGGAGAATTGTGTTGGGAATCAAGATCTAGTTACTGGGTATGACTTTTCAGTTTTGAAAATATAACTTTTATGTATATAACTATGTCCTGTTAATCATACAAAGAGGGATATGATGCCCTCATCCCAAGATTAATATTGATCAATAACATACAAAAAGTCTATAATTAAGTATTAGAGTGAATACTATTTTGGTTAAAATAAAAAGGAAATATAGGTTCTCATTAAAAGGAGCAATAGGTGTAGCTCAAATAATTATAAAACACTTCTTGCTTTCCTTTTTCATTCTTTCCACTTGTTATTCACATCTGGTTAGTCTATCATGGATATGGTCATGTTAATTTTTACATGGATATGTTGATAGTCTTTATAAATGCTGCTCATTTCAGACATGGTGTCCCCAGCCCATGCAAATCTCCTTTGCTTCAGAAAGAATAAATGTAAATGAGACAGAAGTTTGGGGGAAAGCTTCCTGGAGGAGGTGGCATTTGATCTGGTATTTAAAGGGCAGAGATTGTTTTTGGAGTACAGGAGGGATTCTTGCATGTCTTTTAGGTTTAGTTTGTTTAGTGCTTCTATAACAGAATATCACAGACCGAGTAATTTACAGTAAACAGAAATTTATTTCTAACAGTTCTGGAAGCTGAGAAGTCTAATACTGAGGTGCAGTCATAATTACTAGGACCTTATTTCTGTGTCAACCCCTGATGGAAGGAAGAATGACCAAGAAAGAGAGCAAAGTGGGGAAGGTACAGTGATACCAATCTCAGCCATGAAGGTACAGCCACAGGTTCTAGGGCATGTTCCACTGGTCGCACTTCTTAATAATGTAACAATGGCCATTAAATTTCCTCGTGAATTTTGAAGGGAACAAAGATTCAAACAGCATCAGGGCCCTAAAGGGCTTATTAAATGTCATTGTTCTTATGACCAGAGGTCTGTCATTCTTATTACACTTGTGATGGGTTGCCCTAGTATTACAAAGATATGCCTCAAAATGTCCACATTTACTTGAAATATTTCTACTGTTTTCTATATAGACTGAGAAAGACAACTGAGGTTTTTATGAAGTAGATCCTCTCAGCAATTATGGGTCATGTTTATTCGAAGTCTGCTGAATACTTCAATGGTAGAGATTGGAACAAATTATATTCTCTATGCCCGGGATGACAACTGCATGCTTGGGCCCTCCAGTGGTGTTTGGTGGCACTCTTTAACTCTTGTTTTATGTGCACAGCCTTGGAGAGACTTTAGAAATGGATTTTTGAGATGTTCTAAAATCTTCCCCTAGAACAGGGTAACCAAAATGAAACAGGTCAGTACTGGTACAGGCTTTTTAATGGATGGAGTCTAGGAAAGTGTTCATTAGTCTCAGCTGGGTCATCAGCCCATGAAAATGACCTTTCATCCAAACTCTTAGGTCAAGTGTGCTTATTTCAGACCCAGTGTTTTAGGTCTTTAAATGCTGTACTTTGTTTTCTGTTCCCATAAAAATCACTAGAGTTTATCTGTTGTCTTTTCAAAAGTGAAGTCTTGCTAGAGCAGATGTTTTCTTTATTCAATAAGCTATTCCAAGTGAATTGAAGCATTGACAGGACATGGGGCTCTGGACATACATATATACACACATAATGAATGAATGAATGAATATCTTCTTTATACACTGGAGCAGAAAATACAGGAAGTACAAATATTTCTCAACATATGAACTTTTTTGCAGCACTGAAAGAGAGTTTTTAGCTGTAGAAAGTGGAAGAAGCTTTGTTCTAGACGATCTTATATATAGTAGCACTTAATTATGTCCATCTCACAGCACAAAACTTTGAGTCAACCATTGTCCTAAGAGAGACAGCAATGCGCAAAGGATGAGAAAGAAGAGCTAATCCAGAAAGCCACCCACCAGTGTGGGGACAGGCGTCGACTGTACTTCAGGCTAGTAAAACCACACCAGCGTACCTTGGTACGATTTTGACTTGGGCAGCAGGGACAAATGGATGTCTGTGAAGAATTGTCCGTATCCCCGCTAGTGATGTTAAAAGTATTTGGACAGAAGAGTTGGGTTTTTTTTCCTCCTCCCACTATGGCAGCCTGTCCCACGGAGGACCCCATCCAGTGCATCTGCCTCACAGCTCCTGATGCCTCTTTCTCAGCAACCTCCACCTCCACTCCCCTTCAGCGACTGCTCCCACAGCCACGATTAGACCTTGCCATCAACTGGAGTTGCTCTGTTTTTGAAATCCTGAACTCTGAAATTCTCCTTTCTGACCACAACCTCTGATCCTTCTATCAGTCTCCACTCTTTCATGCCCTTGAAACACTTTCTTTGGTCTCATTGGGACTTCTGTCTCTTGACCTTTCCTTATGTTAGCAGTATACCACTCCCTCCTAGCTTCATCCCTCTCCCTACCCGTTCAAGCAACTATTTCAACCTTGCTCACAAGCATTCAGTTCTCTTGTGCCTTTGCTTCTTATTTTATCTGTTTCTCCAACGTCTGGCTAATGAACTAGCTCGCTCGCTCTCTCTCTCTCACTCCCTCTCCTTTTCCCCCCTGCCCCCTCTCTCTTCATTTGCTTCCTCTCTCTGTCTCCTCATTTCTTGTCCTGGGCTTCTAAGCATTATGTAAGAAAATATTGTGGCTTAGAATGGTCGATTTCATAAAAAAATCCTTGAATCCCGGCCATGTCTAGGTGGTTGAGGCTGTTTTAATAATCCCAGGGCTAGGGTCACTATGCAGACACATTGGGTACCTAGCTTGCTTGCAAAATGTTTAGAAGCCAACCTTGCACTTTTATGACCCTGAGAAGGAGAGCCTCCTTGAATTTTGTGTCTTCAGTGCCTCATTTGTCTCACCCTAGTTCTGACCCTTACATCTTTCCTCACCTCTTTCATATGTCACTAGAAGTGGCCTTCATCACTTTCCTCAATGGTTCAGTTCATGCACATATAAAAGATGACTTTCCTATGTCAATAGAAAAATGCTGGGAAACAGATTTGAATTCCCTCAACTTCTCTGCATCCTGCCACTCAATGTATCTAGCCCTGGAGCTACCGTCTTTCATCTCCTTCATCTTAAGATGTTCCACACTCTTCTCCTCTTGCTCTTGGACATCACTTCACAAACCCTATAGGATCTTCAACCACCAGTTATCTTCTTGCACTGTTGGGTTTATTACCTATAAATATTATCAAATCTCTCATTTGCTTAAAGTAATGCTTTTCCTCAGCTTTGCCTTTCTCGTGAACACATTCCAGTCTTTGGTGTGCACAGAGTGGTCTAGATTCTTCCAAATTTCCCATTTGCTATTCAGGGAGCTCAATCTGATATTCGATCTGACTTCTATTCATTGTTATATCACATACTCTCTTAGGGTCCCAGGGGATCTACCAATGGCCACACTCATTGTTTTCCTCTAAGGTTCATCTTCCCCAAACTATCTATGGCACTGTCTCTTTGCTGCTGCTACACCTGAAGTTAGAGCTTGTTTTAGTCAGCATTTTCACTGCTGCGACTAAAGGACCTGACCAGTATAATTATAGAGGAGGAAGAGTTTATTTGAGGGCTCCCGGTTTCAGAGGTCTTAGTCCATAGAAGGCTGGCTCCATTCCTCAGGGCTCGAGGTGAGACTGAACATCATGGTGGGAGAATGTTGAAGCAGCTCACATCATGGTGATCAGAAAGCGGAGGCAGAGACTTCACTCCACAGATCCAAATATATACCCAAAGCTATGCCCCAGTTCCCACCTCCTCTAGCCACACCCGACCACTCAGTGACCACTCAGTTAATCCCTATCAGGGGACTAATTCACTGATTGGGTTAAGACTCTCACAACCCAATCATTTCTCCTCTGAACCTTCTTGCATTGTCTCACCTGGGAGGTTTGGGGGACACCTCACATCCAAACCATAACAGTTTTTTCCTCTTCTGGTTCTCCACTCACCTCTCTGGTGCTTCTCTCTCTCAGTTGTCCCTTTTGGTATCTCTTTCTTGCCTGGCCATTATGTGCAGACTTCTCCCAAGCCCCGCCCCCCACCAACCCCTAGACCATTTTTCCCACCACACTCTGCTTGAGCCATGGCCCACTCCCCTGGCTTCAGCTCTCACCTACACATTCTCTGACGAGATCCACATCATTATTTCCAGCTGAGACGTCCCTGTGGCACTCCAGATCCTGTTCTTGAAGCTGAATATTTCCAAAACCAAGTTGTCTTTTCTTCTAAATCAGTTTACTTTTTTATTTTTTAATTTTTGCATTCTCTCTTCTCCATTGAGCACATTCACCTAGCTCATCAAATTAGAAATCTCAAAATCATTTTGGTATTTTTTTTTCTTCCTCTGCTTCCTATACCATCCGTGGAGTCAATCTTGAAAATGTTCCCTACAATTGACAGATCCTCTTTATACTGTTGATATCTTAGTTTAATTTCTTATTATTTTGTGACCAAATTCAATAAACCCTAACTGGTCATTTGGCCTTGCCTATAGTCTCTTCCATGGCCAACATACCAGGCTCAATACTGTAATTCCCTGATCAAAATCCTTCCGTGAGTTCCTATGGACTACATGAAACTTGGATCCAATTTCCTTAATGTGGTATTGAGCATTTTGCACAATCTGCCTTTCCAGGCTCATTCTCTTCCTTCTCTCTGTCAACTCTACATCCTCTGGACTTCCTGCAACACTGCTTACTAGGTGCTTAGCTGCTTTCTGAACATGTTTTCATTTCCTAGAATGTCCTTCCAATCTTCTATTTCTAGCCAACTTCTATTCACACTCCAAGACCTGCTTCAAATGCCACCTGCCTCAGGAGGCTTCCATTATCTCTTGGTTTCTTTCTCCTGGCTGATAATGACTTCTCCTAACCTTCTACTAAAGCTGTGCTCACTATGCTGTAGATATATTAGGCTGCTCCATTAAGCTGTAGAGTTCTTACTCTCAGATTGAAGCCTTCGTCACTTTAGTACCCCCTTGCAACTAACAGAGCTTTACACATAGTAGGTTTTCAAATTTGTTTCTTGAAAAAAAATAATAATTGCTCTTACTGTGATACAAACTTCATAGGTGACCATGGGCAGTTGCTTATCTTGCTTGAACTCAGTTTTCACCTCTGTAAGAGAAGGGAGTTGGATTAGATAGTCTCAAGTTTGACTCTGTGCTGGCATCCATTGGATTTTGGAGCTGCCTAAGAGGCCACTGGGGAACATAGGGTTGAAGCTTATTTCAGACACATATAGAAGCACAGCAGAAAAACAAGTTGTGGGGAAAGAAGGAAAAGATGAGGCAAGATAAAATGAGGAATCATTAGGAAGAAAGAAAATTGTGGGAAATGTGTTTCTGCTGAATCTTGTGCCTTCAAAATCTTGTAATTTGCTAGTAAACATTTATGATGTGACTGTTATGTGCAGACTGTGGTACAGGGTGCTGTGTGTGTGTGGAGGGGTTCACGAATTTAAGACATTATTACTGCCTTCAGTGAACTTATGCTCAAATTGATTAGAACCATGGATCCATGGATGTATAAGATATGACAAATGTAATTGTACCAATGTTTAATGTTAACAAAGATCAGAAAAAGAAATCTTTTAGAATCACGTCGGTTACACATCCACAATTTTACATAATGCCCAATTAGTAATTGTTGTATTCTGCTACCTTTCCTATCCCCTACTAAAAAAAAAAAAAAAAAAAAAAAGAAATCTTTTAGAGATAGATGAACAGCCTTATAGAGCAGTTGCTGGCACAGGCAGACCTTTCATGTGAATTACAAAAAGGTACCCCTTCTACTGGCTTGGATTATGGGATAGGTATAAGATTTCTGTCTCTATTGGCTACTGCCCTGGCCTGTTCAGACCAACACCTATGCAAATCTTTATAAAGGTGCTCCTCCCATCTTCCCTCCTCAGCCAGTGTCTTACACAGATAGGACATTCTGAGATTGGTACCATAATGGCCGGTTGTGCCATGAGCATCACTGGTCAGGGGCTGGCCTCCATGATGCTGATGCCATCATAATAGGGCTGGCCAAATTTATGCAGGGATCACTGTGTGCTAGGCTCTGTTTTTCTGGACTTTTCCTTTCCCCCTCACTCTATTGAGATTGCAGGATTTGTTGGTTGGAAGTCAGCATCCTTACACCAAAGGAGATGATGCTGGTATAAAACCCACTTCCAATGACCCATTTCCCTTCCTCCGACATCTGCTTGGCTTGACTTGCCCCAGAACCTTGCCAATGATACAGTGGTGGTGGGCTGTGCCCAGTAAGTTTCCCAGAGCCTGACTTGTGCCTTTTGTTCTGCCGACACCCTGATGAGAGGGTACTTGGGTGCTCAGTGGCCTGCTGTGTGCCTTGACTTCTGGGGTGGGGAGAAAGCTTGTGAGTGCCATGAAGGGCCTTCCCGTGGACTGAGCCACCCTCCCAGGCTGCCAGGCCTCTTTTACTTCCTCCTCCATCGCTCATTTCTCTCTTTCCTCTCGACTTCATTCCCTGGTGGGCTGGCTGAGAATCAGCAGAGGGAAAAAGTAATTGAAGTGCTTAAGAGGAATTGTTTGGGGGAGGAGGAGGCAGGGTCAAAAGGAGAACAATTAAGAAGCGATGTGATACAACTGTGTGGAGAAGAATTTAGTATGAATATAATGATCAATTTCCTAATAATTAGGTCTCTTAGACGGCAGAATAGTTCCCCAAGAGGCAGTGGTGGGAACCCCATTGCTTGGTCATTTCTAATTAGACTGGAGGAGCACTCACAGAAGATGCAGCAGAGAAGCCCCACCCCCACCCCTGAACACACACACACACACACACACTGGGGGGATGGCCATGTGACCCAGGGGGCCTCCACCATCTC
The DNA here is from genome assembly GCF_045843805.1 of Urocitellus parryii. Lineage (NCBI taxonomy): Eukaryota > Metazoa > Chordata > Mammalia > Rodentia > Sciuridae > Urocitellus > Urocitellus parryii. The sequence continues at coordinate 80,136,805 of NC_135542.1, read as the reverse complement.
TCATTTCTATGATTCATTGATGAGCACATAATTCACTGATTAGTTAGGCAGCCAAACTTTTGGGGGGGTTATTGGTTTCTCACCTCACCTCTGCCCCTTTTAAATTGACCAGATCTATTATCTTCAAAGGGAAAATTCAGGGCAGGCAGTGACCTAGGCCAGGGCAGATTCAGTCTCATTTCTACAAAATAAGTTTAATTCCCAGCCCATTCTTCATCTGCTCTGTAATGGGTGTGGACAGTCTGAGGTTTAGCCAGCGATGCTCCCCTCTCCACTAGGAGTCTATGGAATACTTATGGGCTTTATTCAGAGAAGGTGTGTTCTCAACCAGTGTCCACTTGTCAATCAAATGCCTCAACAAGAGTTGACTCTGCATTCTGGTAAGTGAACGGGCTCTGGGGCCAGCCTGCCTTGGGCAGGTCCTGCAGCTCTTAAATAGGTTACTTGGATCTCTATGGCTTCTTTTCCCCATCTGTAATATGGCAGCCATAAAAATAGCTACCTCATTTAGTTGTTAAGATTACACAAGATAATATTTCAAACTCAGGACTGTGCCTGTCACATACTCTGGATGAATGCTATCATGGTGGTGGGTGGCCGTTATTATGACTAAATTATAATCACTGTGCCAGAATAGGTCCTCCTTTAAAACATTCGAATTTGTTAGTGCTCTATTTGCCATATGCTCATAGGAAGGGATTGACTGTTCTACTGGGTGTAGTTTTGCATTTGAGCATTGGCCTCAGCGAGTATTCATTGAGTCTACTGAGTGCAAGGGAAGAGACACTCCTTTCCTGGAAGGGTGAAGGAGTGGTGTGTGTGTGTGTGTGTGTGTGTGTGTGTGTGTGTGTGTGTGTAGAAGAGAGAAAGCATAAATAATGCTCCTAAAAAGTCTTTGGAGTGCCACAAGAGAATCTCTCCTGTTGAAATCCCAAGGACACCATGATCTTATCTGATTGGGACATAACCAGTGGTCCAAGGAGAACACATGTAGAGGTGGCAACTAGGGCAATCCTTGAGGGTTGGTAGAGAGCATTTCCAGTTGACATAGGTCTAAGAGATGGCAGGGACAGGAGGGTCACAGAAAGGAGGCCAGACAGATCCATCATGATGGTCTCACAGAAGGACTCAGAAGCCCAAGGGAGAACTATTTACTCTGTGGGAAACAGGGATAAGGGAAGGCTTCTGAGGAAGGAAAGTTAAGGAGAACTAACCGTCCTTTCTGAAGACCATCCACAGAGTCATGGGGGAGGCACAGCCAGGGATAGAGAGGTTCTGGGTGCAGCTGCAAACCAGAATTTTAACATTTTCTTTTCCTTCCTGTGCACCCTCTTCAGGATTCTCACCCTGCTTGATGACAGGAAACTGGCTGGGGTGCACGGGGACACCTCTGTGACAGCCTGGAGCTCATCAGAATGGGCCATTTTCTTTCTTCCTTTCAGGTCTCTAAATGCACTGTGGTAGGAGTTCCTGGGGTTTAATGGAGATGATGTGGGCACACCCTGTCTTTTCAGCCTCTCCCTTAAGTAAATGGAAGCTGTACTCTAGTTAAAGAATCTGACTAAAATATTACTATCTGGGGGCAACCAGACGTTTTCCTGTTGTTCCATAAAGAACACTTTTACATTCTTGGAGAAAAGAGGTGGCTGAAGTCATTTGTCATCAGAATGAAGCAAGGGATGTGGGAGGGAAGGAAGGGAAGGAATTTATGGAATGTCTATGGTGTCCCCAGACATCTTGCCATGCACACAAACTTCTATTTTCTCACTTGCCTCACCATAACTCTACAAAACAAGAATTCTACCCATATTAAAGATGAAGACACTGAGGCTCATGTTAATTAATCTTTCTGACTCCAAACCACATATTATGTTTCCTTCTCCATGGTGATCTCCAATCAGAGACTCCATTGAAAGATGCCAAGAAGATTTAGAGAAGATGATCCCAACTTAAGCTTGGCTCAGCTTCTCCATTCTGTTCTATGTACTGTGATCCTAATCAGGGTAGCAGGAAATAATGGTGCTAAAGGGTGATGGACATTAGGTAAAACTTGTCACCAGGCATGGGCCACCTCACTGTGATCTCTCCCCCTCTACATTTAGAGAGCCTGTCCCCTTCATTATATTTCCCATTGCCAGTGATCTACAGCTGGGAGACACACCTGTACCACTTACCTGCTTAATATCAGTCATCTGGAAAAGACTGTACCTCTGACTTGCAGCCTATGGTTTGCTGGGGAGGGCCCAGCAGCACCTCTCTCTGCACTCTGAAGTCTGCCATATATCTGTCAAATGTAAGGGGCACGACTCGGAATGTCCTCAAATACACAGACATGCTTCATTGCCAGCCCTCAATAATACCGAGGAAGAATTCGGGCAACCTCTGCTTGGAAGAAGATCCAAGAGGCTGTTGTTTGTCCCCTGTGTGACATTTGCTTTTTTATTACTTTTAAATTCCAAGGTTTTCACTGAGTTGTTTGCTCCCCCTTTCCCTGAAATAGAAATATTCTTGAATTTTCTCTCTACCAAGTGTCCAGGAATCCCATCCCTTTCGCATGATTGTCATCCCCTTGTCCCCCAAACATCACAACACCCGTCCTGCATTTCAAAACACCCCTGTGTTTCCAATCAGGGAGATTCCCACCCAGCTCTAAAACTTGACAAGGTTCACATCTTTCTCCTCTACTGCAGAGTTGTGTTTTTTTGGTGAGGCTGAGCAGGAGGCCTGCCGGGGGGAGGGGGAGTGGAAGGTTCTGGTGCTAATTGAGGCCATGCGTTTTGTACTTGGGTGCCGGCTGGTGAGGCAGATTTAGAGGACTATCGGGAATCTTAGATTAAATACCATTAAAGCCAACTTCTTATACCCCTGCTGTTCAGCACGCATGCAGGGAGAACGGAGATCGGATGTTCAGGATTCTTGTTTGGGAAAACCATATGGAAAAACCACACAGCAGTAAGTCTATAATCAGGGCTTACAGCATGCAGTCCATCGGGTGCCAGAAGTGTTACTTCTCCCCCCCTCCAGAAGGTACATTGGGATTTGGTTCTCTGATGAGGAAACTGGGCCCAAGGAAGGAGGTCTCATTTCCACGGGAGAGAAAGCAGATTTGTTCCCACAGTGCTCAAAGGTGGAAAATTCTTTTTTTCCTCCTATAGTCATTAAAGTTATCATCCTCAAAGTGTTTTCATAGTTGTTTCACTATTTCTTTTTAACAAACCTATTAGAAATAGGTAGAGAGTCTCATGTTCCCCTTTCCAGCAGGAGAGGAGGGCACCCCATAGACAGGGATTTGGTCACCAGACCGCTATGACCAGGGGGTGGCTGTGGGGCTGTGTGGGGCAGAACAGTCTGGATAACATGCAAAAGAGCCTGGCCAAGAGAGCAAGGAAGGACTGAAATCCAGCCCACCTTCTGCCCACCAGGCTTTGTGGCCCCTCTTGGGCCTCTGTCTTCAGGAGAAGGGTCACTTTTTTTGCAAAAGCAAGTCTAAGCATGGGTCTTTGGTGCTCCAGGCTGACTGTCCCCTCTGCTCCTAACACCTGGGTGAGACTTGTTCTATAGGAGCCTCTTTGTCCCTGATTATGTTCTGTGGTCCAGGAGACCTTGTCACTTTGTGCTCAGAGCAACCTTGTTATTCCCTGATATCATGGGAGGAGATAATTTTTCCTGTTGCCCAAGATGGGAATATGTGGTTGAGGGTTGCCTCAGCCCAAGACAGATATATAAGTGGAATTAAAATAAATACAAGAGGCCGGGCATGTTCTCCCAGTGACTTGGGAGACTGAGGTAGGAGGATAGTGAGTTCAAAGCCAGTGTCAGCAACTTAACAAGGCCCTAAGAAACTCAGCAGAACCCTGTCTTTAAATAAAATATGAAAAAAGGCTGGGGATGTGGCTTAGTGGTAAAGTGCCAGGGTTCAATCCCTGGTACCAAAAACAAACAACAAACAAAAAGAATGAAAGAAAGAAAAATAGAGGCTATTTATCACACATGGTGATCAAGGTGAAGGGTGAGAACAGCACCTTCCAATAGGTAGCCTACCAGCCTCTGTGGGCTACCTATTGGAAGGTGCTGTTCTAACACTCCTCCTAGAAGTAGTGGACTCACCCTTTATGGCAGAAGACCCTTTCATTCATTCATTCATTCATTCAGTCCATAAACATCCACCTAGGTGCTGGAAGACTTTCTAAAACTGTTATAAGGATAAAAGAAAGACACAGGACCCGCCCTCAGGAGTTCTCAGTCTATTGTGGGAAATTAGAAAGTAAGGCAA